>NC_133537.1:135503911-135868911 GCF_048544455.1 Silene latifolia
TTATAACCCTGACTAGGGGTGGACAATTCATATCGCACTCATTCCCTTCGACTCTTGACCATCATAACCCAAAATATGCCCATTTGACCCCATTTACGAAGGTCGTAGTAACACAAATCAAAGTTAATCGAAACCGTGCCATATTAGGCGAGCAGTCTTTAGTCAAAAGAATCGACTCATTAGAATACTATAGTAGCTCTCGCCACGACCAGGCTATATAAATTTGCCAGAACTCTATAAGCGGTCATAAGGCCCGACAAAGTGTTCCTAACAGTCTGCCTATGTGATCGACTAGTCATTCTCATATGACTCCATGGCACTTGAACTTGCCATCAATCGCATCACATTCTAGTCATTTCGAGACGTCACCTCATGTAAGTAACTATAGGCAAATACAATGCTAATCCGCGATCACTTTAACGGGGTTCAATTGTCTCTACAACCAGTTTGGATATAACAATGTATAAAGGAAAGATAAAAGACAAATTCGATTATGAACATGAACAAAAACAACACTTTTATTTCATTTCAAAATCTAATATAAACTTGGTACACGTTTAAGTCCCGTGGACGCAACATGTCCATCATGCTTGGCCTGCGATAAAGGCTTGGTGAGCGGATCGGCTATGTTGTCATCCGTCCCAACCTTACAAATCGCAATTTCCTTTCTTTCAATGAAATCTCTTATTACGTGATATTTTCTAAGTACATGTCTAGATCTATTACTAGACTTTGGCTCCTTAGCTTGGAAGATCGTCCCACTATTATCACAATAGAGAGTGATGGGATCATTGGCGGTAGGTACTACTCTTAGACCTTTTCCGTGAATTGCTCGATCCACACAGCTTCCTTGGCGACTTCCGATCCGCAATGTACTCGACCTCCGTTGTTGAATCCATGATCCACGACTTCCTTGAAGCTTCTCCAGCTAACGGCACCACCATTGAGCATGAAATCAAAACCAGCTTGTGATTTCATGTCATCTATATCCGTTTGAAAACTCGAGTCCGTGTATCCATTAACACGTAGCTCGGTGTCTCCTCCAAACACTAAGATAGAATCCTTAGTTCTTCTCAAGTACTTAAGGATGTTCTTGACGGCTATCCAGTGACTCTCACCTGGATTTCCTTGATATCTACTCGTCATGCGCAAGGCATATGAGATATCAGGACGTGTGCATATCATGGCGTACATGATTGATCCAACAGCGGAAGCATAAGGGATCATCTTCATGCGTTCAACATCCTGGGGTTCGGAGGGAGATTGAGACTTGCTCAATATTGTCCCAGTTACCATAGGTACCAATCCCCTTTTTTATTTGTCCATGCTGAACCGTCGAAGAATCTTATCAACATAAGACTCTTGACTTAGTGCCAATATCCTCTTGGATCTATCTCTATGGATCCGGATACCTAATATGCGTTGTGCTTCTCCTAAATCCTTCATTTGGAAGTGGTTACCTAACTACTTCTTAACAGAAGACAACATTGGAATATCATTTCCAATGAGTAGTATGTCATCGAAGTACAAGATTAGGAACACAACATTGCTCACACTGAATTTCATGTATAAACATGGTTCCTCAACACTTCGAGTGAAACCATTCTCTTTTATCACATGATCAAATCGATGATTCCAACTTCTAGATGCTTGCTTAAGACCATAAATGGATCTCTTAAGCTTGCACACTTTGTTAGGATTTTTAGAATCAACAAAACCTTCGGGTTGTATCATGTACACCTCCTCTTCTAAATGCCCATTTAGAAAAGCGGTTTTGACATCCATTTGCCATATTTCATAATCATGAAATGCGGCGATCGCTAACAAAATCCGTATGGATCTTAGCATGGCTACGGAGGGGAAGGTTTCATCATAATGGAGACCTTGGACTTGGGTAAATCCTTTTGCCACTAGCCTAGCTTTGTAGACATCACCATGTCCTTCTATGCCATTCTTGACTTTGAAAATCCATTTGCATTGAAGAGGTCTTGCCCCTTTAGGCAAATCTACCAAGTTCCAAACTTGGTTTTCATGCATAGAATCCATTTCGGACTTCATGGCTTCAAGCCATAAGGAGGAATTTGGACTAGAGATTGCGGCCTTGTAGGTGACGGGCTCGTCACTTTCTAAAAGCAACACATCGAGTGTTCCATCTTCTTCGATAAGTCCCACATATCGATTGGGATGGCGAATAACTCGGCCCGTTCTTCCAGGAGGAGGAGGAGGGACAACCGCGCTAGATGACGAAGGAACATCTTCTTGCGTCTCTATCTCGGTTTGTGCCTCTTGAACTTCATCAAGTTCAAAATTTCTCCCACTCTGTCTCTTAGATATAAATTGACTTTCTAAGAAGACAGCCTCGCAAGACACAAACACTTTGTTCTCTTGAGGTTTGTAGAAGTAGAATCCTCGAGAGGTCAAGGGGTAACCTACAAAGATGCATTTTTCGGATTTTGGGGCAAGCTTGTTGTCGGTCTTTGCCTTGACGTAAGCATCACATCCCCAAATTTTCATTTAGGATAGATTAGGAACTCTTCCTTTCCACATCTCGAATGGAGTATTTTCGGTTGTCTTTGTGGGACTATTATTCAAAGATATAATTGTCGTTTGGATTGCAAATCCCCAAAACGAGTTTGGTAACTCGGTTTGACTCATCATGGATCGAACCATATCAAGTAGGGTTCGATTTCTCCTTTCGGCAACACCATTAAGTTGTGGTGTTCCGGGTGGAGAAAGTTGTGATATAATACCACAACCTTTCAAGTGTGAATCGAATTCAAGGCTAAGATATTCTCCACCACGATCGGATCGTAGTGCCTTAATCCTTTTGTTCAATTGGTTCTCTACTTCATTTTGAAACTCCTTGAATTTCTCAAAAGCTTCACTTTTATGCTTCATTAAATATATATACCCATATCTACTCAAGTCATCGGTGAAGGTTATGAAGTAGTCATAATTTCCACGAGCGGTGATACTCATTGGTCCACACACATCGGTGTGTATGAGTCCCAATAGTTCACTAGCTCGTGTCCCTTTACCACTAAAAGGATTACGAGTCATTTTGCCAAGAAGGCAATATTCGCATGTACCATATGATTGATAATCAAATGGTGTAATCACATTACTTGAAAATAATCTTTTGATGCTATTCTCGTTTATGTGACCTAATCGACAATGCCAAATGAACGATTCATTTGGGTCACTTGATTTGAGTTTCTTTGATTGAATGTTATAGATATCATTCGTCGGATTCGAGGTTTCTAAAATGTAAATGCCATTAATGGAAGAAGCTTGGCCTATAACCAAATCATTCCTCGAAATAGTACAACGATTGTTTTTAATGACAAAACAAAAACCGTCCATGTCTAACATAGCGATAGAAATAATGTTTTTAGAGAGTGTAGGCACATAAAAACAATTATGTAAATACAACTCAAATCCATTAGGCAAAGCTAATACATAAGTTCCTTTGGATTCGGCCGCTACTCGAGCTCCATTTCCAAGGCGTAGACCCATAACTCCTTTGCTAAGCCTCTTCACGTCTCTTAAACCCTGTAAATGATTACAAAGGTGAGAACCACAACCGGTATCCAGTACCCATGTCGTAGTGGAAGTATAATTTATATCAATAACATAAATTTCCTTAGGAATTTTACCTTTGGAACGATGATTCCTTCCCTTATATTTCGCAAATATACGGGACAATTCTTAAGCCAATGTCCCATGCCATAGCAATAATGGCACTCATCATCAACTTGCTTGAAGTTTTTCATTTTCTTTCCCTTCTTCTTGAACTTTTTGCCCTTTGAAGCAAGAACTTGATTGCTTGAGCTCCCACTTGTTTTGGCATCTTTATCTTCCAGAGACAAAGATCCTATAGATTTTATGAGGCGGTCTTCCTGAGACCGGCTCACACGAGATCTAGTAGTAGTAGGTGGTCTAGTAGAAGTGATGAAGTTAAGGTATCCATCCGATCCTATCCAAAAATGAAGTTCTCTAGTAGTGTCGAAATCATTGTTGAAGCAAACGTCGTCAAAAACATTGTGGCAAGACTCAATAGTTATCGGTGCGGTAGCATTTGATGGATTCATTGTAATGAACTACAAGTATGGAGGAAAAGGAAATATTAACATTTGTCTTTTTAAATCATACTTGTAAATAATTTAACAAGATATGAGCATTTATATAGTGACCTCTACCCAACTATTATAAATGATTCCGAGATCCGAATTCATATTAACTTGGGCACGGGGTTGCCGATGAAACCCTTATCAATATAACTTGGTGGATTAACTTTTAATTGATTCTACTTTTAGAACTCTCGGTCGATAAAATTACATTAACTTTTATCTTTAGCTCAAAACACATCCGACAAGGGCACGGGGTGGCCGATGAAACCCTTATCAATACTTTTGTTGAGTTCAACCCAAATTTCGAATAAATGTGTCCATGATCCAAATTCACATTAACTTGGGCACGGGGTAGCCGATGAAACCCTCATCAACATGAATTCGGTGGATAGACATTTATCACCCACTTCCCCTACGTAACAAGGTTTGTACCCCGGGTGGCCGAGTGCACTCCCTCGCGAAATAGGTTTTCATGGTTTCTACTTTTTGGTAAGGCTATGTCTCAATTGTTTATTTTTAGCGAGAGGTCATGTCAATTTATTATCTATCACGTTTTAAGTGAACTAAAGCGGCGAACTATGATAATTGTAATTGACACGGTCGATAAACTCGATTAAAATGACAATGCATGTTTTAGTTATGGCGATTTAGCGATGCATGCAACATATAAATAAAATGCAAAGCATAAATTAAATCCTAGTATGACCTTCCTAAAATATAAAATCTAATTAACTATTACATATTCGGAAACCAACTCCATTGGTCCCTTGAACTTCGGTTTTGGCACGCATCTCGAGGTAACACCGTCTTTATGTATCGCCTTCTTGAGTGACACCGTCTTCAAGGAACTCCGGAATAAATAAATTACATAACAAATTACATAATTTCCTATTATACATTTGTAATTAAAATAAATTAAATCTATTAAATTATAAAACGGTGATATGAGATCACAATAAATTACAACCGAATCGATATTCCCATACATTTTGGGTAATACAATTAAAAAACTAAGGCCATACTAAGTAAAAATTACATAATTCAAAAATTACATAAAATAAAATTATGACAATCATAAATAAAATGCAGCATTATAATATGTATGAACATGCCCAATTTTATGCTAAATCGCCTTTAAGGAGCCAATATCGTATATTAAACGGGTTTTACGGATTTGCGTGATTCAACCTTTTAAAATCACAATAAATTACATAAAATCATATTTATGCATAAGTTAATTACCCTAACCAACTTAGGACTCAAAATTAGTCTCCACTAACATATTTGACTATAATTAACTTATATTTCTTAAAATTGTTCATTAATGGACCCAAAATTACAATAAAATGCTATAAACTCCAAATAAATCATAAAAATTTCAAATAAACTCAAAATTTGAAATTTAAACTCATGAACATTCTGGAAAAATACCAGGATACTCATAATATTCAAAAACTTAGGTTAAAAATTTTGAAATTTATCGGGAAAAACAATGTTGCGGTTTATCGGATTTATCAAATATAATCATAAAAACATGAGAAAAATTATATTTATCAACTTTTCAATTTTAGATCTGAAATAGGTAATAAAATGCAACATGTGACGTTTTTCCTTAGTCATGAAGTATGTTTTAGCAATTATTCACTAGTTAAAGTCACTATTTATGCTATTTTTCATCAAAAATTCATAAATCATGCATAGAGAATTCATAATAGCCTATTATTTTACACAAATCTTGTAAAATTGCATGTGACAACATACTAAATTTATATGACCATATTTGAAATTTATCTCATATTAACCTATTTTTCATTTAAATTGAATTTTTATAATGAAAAATCCATATTTCGAGCATAAGAACTCCAAAAATTATGACAATTTACAGATCATCTAAAAATAATACATGTGATAACATATCCAGAAACCATTGTAAAATTCGAAGTTTAGCTAATTTTAGTCCGAAAATGACATTTTAATCATAAAATCACATTTTTAATGCCATTATTATATAAGATGAACAATAAAAATCCATAAATTAACCAAAATATCCTAAATACATTTTAGGATCAGAAACTTTAACATGCATAATTTATTTCGTGATATATCATAATAACACAAATTTACAAGTTTTATATGTTAATCGTATAACTCGGAAAAACTATAACCGATTTGCATGCAAACAACCAAAGGCTCTTGATACCGCTTGTTAGAAATCTATATCTCATTACTTAACATATTCATATATGTGATAATTTAATTTAGTCATAAAATTAAACATTGATCTTATGCATGCAAACAATAATAAAAATAAGGAAGAAATCATCAACCCTTACATTGATATTTCGGATTTTGGGCACAAGTGAGTTCTCCTACTCACTTGTTCTTGAGCTCTCCAAAAGTTGGATGAACATGGACTCAAGTGTAGAATCCCTCCCAAAGATTAATACCCAAGGTGATCTCTTAATAAAATTAATATTATTATTACTAGAACAATATTAATTTAAATAAAAATGACCCAAAATATTTATTTGCTTCTCTTAATTTCGGCTAAGAGAAGGAGGTGGAAGAATTTTCTTTATCTCACTAAAACTCTTATTTTAGATGGTTGAATGAATTATGAATAATACCCTAACTCTTCATGTAGTATATTAGATTTTATTATAGAGAAAACCCCTTTGGTCTTTTCTATAAGAAAACCGGGTAGGGGGAGGGTAAAGGGGCCAATGCATGAGCAAGGTTGTCTTCACAAGAGCAAGTAGGTTTGCATGGCTAGGTTTAGGTCAAATAATTGTGTTTTCCACTTAATAAATCAACACAATATTTATCCTAAATCACCCCACTATTTCGGTCCAAATAAGATAAAATGGACTCCATTTTATCTTTGTCAATTTGTCACATGTCACATGTCATGTAAAATTGTCATGCATTTTTAACATATTAAAAATCAACGCATTAATAAAAACACGTCATATACAAAATCGACTTAGTAATTCACAATTACTTGTACCAAAATATTTTACCAGTTATAAATCACAACATCTTGTATTTATAATAAATTATTCATTCAAATGCAATTGTTTCCTTAAACAATAATTTCATCTAAGTAATAAAACAATTCGATCACTTAGACCGTATCTTATTCAATCAAATTATAATGAGATACGTAAATATTACTTCCAAAATCGTCCGTCAATTTTAAGTAATTTAATTAACCCGTATCGTCATACGATCAATTAAATAATCAATTAAGAGTGTTACCCTTTAGGTATGACCTAAAGGGATCAACTGATCACCACCGTCGCACGACAGTAATGTCAAACTCTAGTCAGCCAATCATTACCCATATGTGTGGACCAGGTTGTGATAAGAAAATATTACTTCCCAATTGTATTCTTTAAAATGAGATTTAAACACGTGATCATCATGATCAACAATTGTGATCGCATTATTGTCGGAGACACATATTCCAACATATATATATATATATATATATATATATATATATATATATATATATATATATATATATATATATATATATATATAGCGAGATCTCGTGAGTTTAGTTCTTACGGTGAGTTGTGAGTTTGTGTGTTCACAAATCTCAGCCATTGAATAAAGGAAAATAGATGGCTAAGAATGAATCTTATAAAAATTGTAATAATAATAAAAAAAAAAGAACGCTGAAATCAAATTTACGACTGCAAGTCCCAGACTTTTACTCTTCTTCGTCCCCAATTTCTTCGATTCAACATTCAAAATCGCAGATCTCAAAACGTAATTCTCTCTTTCTCTTCCTCTAATCTTGATTCATTGCGACCAAAATGGAGAAATTGATATCGCTAGTTAATAAGATTCAATGAGCATGTACAGCTCTCGGTGATCATGGCGATGAAAGGGGTCTTCCTACTATTGATTAATTGATTAACACTAATTAATCAATGAAGAATCAAGATGAACTCCCTTCTATTGTCGTTGGTAGTGGTCAGGTACCAGATTTAGTTTCTTCGTATCGTTTTTTTTTTGTAGCTCAATTAATCAAATCTTCTATTGATAATAATCATGCGTTTCATTTGATTTGGTTCCCCTTTGTATATTTTGATTTTGTTTTCTGGGTTCGCGATCGTTTCGAAACCTAAATGCTAGATTATGGTGATTGTTAGTTCAAAATCAATTCAGTTTGACCTAGAACAAGTTCAAATCACACCAATTAAAAAGGAATTTTGTAAAAAAAAAATACAATTGACAGGGAATTAGTATGTGGGTTGTGGTTGAAATAGTGATTTTTTGTGAAATTTAATTTGGGTTCGATCCGTTCGTTAACTATATTGCTGCTGTTAATCTTCATTCTTGAATGATACACAAATTCATGCTCGGATGGTGGTCGAATGATGGGTATAGCATGTGATACTCCTCCAAATACACACCCTCTATTGTTGCATTTATGTTCTCAGGAGTGTCATGAAATCGTTCTTAGTTTCATTATTTACTCGAAAGCTTTCACAGGAGCCTAAGCATACGGTTAAAGAAGCTGGAAGCAGCCTTAAATGCAAGTAATACGAGTCAGATGAGGAGTCTCCTCGTAAGAAACCTACTACTCATCATCGTATGGCAGTTGTGTATGACAGTGATGAGGAATGAATATTGGAGTGATTTAAGAAACGCCACTCTCAGGTTTGTGCATTTAAGGGTGTTTTATAAGGACATTTTTGCAGCTTGTGAAATCTGAGTTTTTTATAAAACCAAGAAGTATCTTGTAAAATTAAACTATTTCACGCTAAATTCTAGTGTGTCTATCCCTCGCGTAATCCATGATAGTTTTTTAAAAATTGTTTCCGAGTATAATGCATTTCCGCTTTATTCAAGGATTTTGTTAAATACTCGTAACTGCCTTATAATGAGCGACTTTATTCAATGACAGCAGACAGCTATACCCTTGAACTGTCAACCAAGCTCAATCCCATGGATCCGGCGGCGGCGGTAGTTACCGCGGTGGTAACGGAGGCGCCGAGGATATGGAAGTGGTGGATTTTGGGTCTCCTGTAATTCGTCTGTCTGGATATGGTGTGATTTGTGTTATTAACACTTGTGCAGCACTGAACTCTGATAGACCTGTTTTTTTTTTCAGGGAAGGTATTTGCACTATATGCAGATGTCGAGTTGCTTGACAAATCAACTATTACAATATGGTGTATGATTTCCGAGAAATAGCATTTCAAAATAAGGTTCTCACATGTGGACCTTTCAAATTAGTTTAGGTCACATTTGCCTTTGGTCATTTGTCGATCTGTTTTTTTCGGCGTTGTTGTACAGTTGTTCCGGTTTTTACTGTTGAAATAGGATAGAGAATTCTCATGAGTGATGATGAGGACTAAAAATTGACAGACAGGCTATCCCACCGACACGTCGTAGTATGTGCATTTCCTTGTTTTGGCAATTTTTCTACTCCGTTCTCCTTCCTACTCCATAGTCTGTACTAGTATTAGTTAGCTATTTTGTTTCCAATTTTAATTAAATTATTTTTCTCTACGTGAGTCTCTTTTATGCCCTTTTAAATTTTATATACACCACAATAACAGTACAATAACAACAGAATAACACGAGGATAACACCATAATAACACTAAAATAACATTAGAATAACACCACAAAAACACTATGATAATAACATCACAATAACACCAGAATAACAGTAGAATAACAGCACAATAACACGTGGTAAAAAAAAAGAAAAAAAATCAAAGTCGTAAAAAAAATCAAAGTGGCACCGAAATAACATCACAATAACAGCACAATAACATACGGTAAAAAAAAAAAGAGTAAAAAAATCAAAGTAATAAAAAAAATCAAAGTGACACCGGAATAACATCACAATAACAGCAGAATAACATCACAATAACAGCGGAATAACAATAACATCACAATAACACGTGGTAAAAAAAAAAAGAAAAAAAAATCAAAGTCGTAAAAAAAAAAGCACAATAACAGCATAATAACACGAGGTAAAAAAAAGAAAAAAAAATAAAGTAAAAAAAAAATCTGGTACAAAAAGAAAAAGAAAAAAATGTAACATACCGAGAAAATTAGAGAAAAAAATCAAAGTCGTAAAAAAAAGTATAATAACAGCATAATAACACGAGTTAAAAAAAGGAGATAAAAAAAATTAAAGTTAAAAAAAAAAAGAATAACACTAGGAAGAAGAGAAAATAAATAAATGACACTGGTTATATATGACAGGTAAGATTAGATCTTGACCATTCATCTCTAATATAATCTAGTGGCTGAGATTTCAAAGTCCAAACTCACAACTCACCATAAGAAACCAAACTCACAAGATCTCAACTCTCTCTCTCTCTCTCTCTCTCTCTCTCTCTATATATATATATATATATATATATATATATAATTAAAAGAGGAACTTTTGAAGCAATTTCATTGGCTACTGCTTTTATCTAATAAATTATATGTATAAAAAGTAAATTAATTAGCCAACACTAATTATTTCCTTATAATACTGTAGGTCAAAACAATACTCTCTCTAAATCCACTCTCTCTCTAAAAAAAGAAAACAAAACCCTAATTTATTAGAGCCGCCTCCTCCACCTCCGCACTTCCCCCTTGATCTCTCCCTCCCCTTCGCCGGAGTTAGGCCCTCCCCTTGGCCTAACTCCGGCGATCGCCTCTACTCTCTCTTTGTGTCGTTGCTAATAGCCGCGTTCTTTTTACCTTTTATTTGACGACCGATGTCGCTGTGTCGGTGGTTGGTCGGCGGCATTGGTCTTCTTCCCCGATGATCCGATCTTGGCTGTTTCTCTGCTCCCATGTCCTGTCGTCGAAGTCGTGCATGCAACCCTTTGCCTCTTCCCCTGGTGTTTTCCGGTAGGTTGGTCCCGTCCCCCCGTTCCCTTATCCTGTCACTGTCGCACCTGGTTTCCATCCCAGAGGTGATCCCCCCATTCCCCCCCCCCCCCCCCTCTAGGATGGCTTATTGGTTTCTCTTGTTTGTCCGTCTGAGTCGATGAGCGTAGCTCATCTGCCTGCTCAGTCTTGTTGTGGTTGTGTCTTTGGGTCAGTTCTGGTGATCCCCCCATTCCCCCCACCTTCTGATCCCTTGTCCTTCCCCTCTTGTGGCTGTCTATTTTTATGGTCTGTTCTTGTTGTTTGTGTGACGGTGGTCCTGGGAGGTGTCGTTTTTGGTGTTACGGGTTTCTTTTATATGTCGTGTCCGGTGGCTTTGTGCCGTTTGTGGTTTCTCTCGGCTAGGATTGACGCATGCCGATGGTCCTGGGGGGTGCGGTTGGTTTACGGCCATTGTTGGTCTCACTTATGGTTGATCTTTCCCGGGCTGTGTATGCCATGTATGACTTTTTGGTGTGGCCGTCTTTCTGTTTCCGGAGTGAGTTCGTGGCTATCAGTGATTGTCATTCATCGGTTTTGAGGCGGGCTGGGTTGGGTGGAGTCGGGGTTTTTGGAAGTGCGCTGGTTGGGTCGGATGTGGTGGTTTCCGCTTCCAATTTGATGGTTCACTTTAATGGCTGTTTTTTCCTGTTTGTTCAATAATAGCCTCCCTTTGTTTATGGGTGCCATGTCCCGTAATCAGCGTCGAGGCTTTTACTAGAAAGAAGAGGATTGGGTTTGACAGAAGACGTCGTCACGTGGCCTCTTTTGACTGGATTTGGGCTAATGGATTACCTTTTTCCTCCCTCCTTTGTATGTTGATTTCCTTGGTGTGTTGGTCGATGGGCCAAAGGGTTCAATTTCTAAGGTGTAGGAGTTTTTTCTCCGCCGATGGCAGACTTCGTCGTCTCGCTCATCACTTTGTCTTTCTTCGTTCTTTTCGTAAGAGCGGAAGTACATCTTGTCATTGTCACTCTAAGGCTTGCTCGCATCTATGTATCCTGAAAGTCAAGTGTGCTTGTGAAGTTGAATCGATTGTTCGTGGCCATTCCTCCGTCCCTTTCCTTCCTATCATCGCGGCTCTAGTTTATCTTTATGTTGTTGATTTAATTTTAAACAATGTTCATGTATGTCTTAGGTTTGGCTTAGTAGTGCTAGATTTAGTAGTCGATCTTCTGGTGCTACCTAGTCGGGTAGCTTACATAATTGCTGGGACAATTTTGTAAGTTATCCTCCTCTTGTTGTCGCAAAAAAAATAAAAAAATAAAAAAAATTATTTCCTTATCATATTAGCTCAGAACGTATAAAAAAAACTAACTAAAATAACACAAGAAAAAACTTATCACTTAAAGAAGTAATTGTGAGTTACATGGACTGCAACTCTGCAACTATCCGCCAATTCCTTCACATATATAATTATGTAATATGTGCTGCAAAAACAAAACAAAAGACCTGGCCGGAACTATCCCAGCTGCTAAGGGAACACCTCAGATTTAGCATCACCAATGACAAGGGTCGTCTCGGTCGGGATGAGAATCAAAGAACGGTAAGGGAGGCCGAGGAATTTGCAGTGGAAGACAAGAGGTCAAGGAGAGAATCGATGCCAAAAACAGGCTTGAAACTTACATCTACAACATGAAGAACCAAGTAAGTGACAAGAACCAGCCAGTCGACAGAGATTATTGTCAAGATTTATCATTCAATATTTCAATCTATAAAATGAAGCTTATAGTTTAAATCTTCACTTCTACGGGTTTGATGGATTCGTTTTGTAAAATAAGGTAATCCAACTTCAAGTCGTGTGCCGTAAATCTTGCTTACTTTTCAGAAATTATCTCCATGGAAGGAAGTCTATTTGTTTGTTTGAGGGTGAGATGCAGGCAATGCCAAAGCGCGACTCGATTTCATACTTTCAAAAGCTAGCGCTCAATTCAACAGTCCAATGAAAATCGTAAACAATGACGCTCTACGTCTTGAATATCACTGAAATCCTTTTATCCGACATATTTATTTAATTTCAAATTACCAATGGTGCTTATTATTTGATATTATCAAATTTCAAATTACTACAAAAATAAAGTTTGTTATACTACATACTTCATACCATCAATATGTATACGAGAGTAATTGTACTTATTATAGTTGCTTTACAATTTATTTATTTTTTATTTTAAATAAGTGAAAAATAAATAGTTGTTTTACAATTTACAGGACTATGTGACATTGCCTCATGGGTAAATCATCTACTATAATATATTTTTCATGATAGTATTGTATATACACCTAATTTTTCTACACCTTCTTTTCTTCTCATTATTTGTTTGCTCCAATTAGCTTATAATATGTTCACCTGATTTTTCTACAGACAATATTATTATATACTCCATATGTAAGACAAAAGCACATCACTGCCGTCAAGGAGGACCTCAAATGGTTGGACGACAACCAGAGTGCCAACAAGGAGGACTATGACGGGAAACTTAAGGATGTCGAGGTCGTCTTCAACCCGATCATCACTGCCATCTACCAGGTAGCGACTAGCGAAGAGCCCGAGGATGGACGTACACGACGAGCTCTAGATGGTTTCTAACTAGCTAAACGTTTTCTAGGGTGTTGACGGTTAATTAAAAGTTCTTTTGTGAGAAGTTTTTTTTGCCAAACAAGAAGATCAAAAGACCTACGTTGCAGCATACATAGAATTTGGGAGTTAATTGCCATCATAGTAACGTTAAACATGCCTCTACTACTAATAAATAAAAAATATACTCCCTCCGTTCCGGTCAATTGTTGTCCTTTGATTTTGGCACAAAGACCAAGGAAAGTGAAATGAGTCAATTACTAAATGACAAGTGGAACAAATTGAGTGTAAATGATCAAATTGCTCATCAAATTTATTCTTAAAATAGAAAGGACAACAATTGACTGAGACACCCAAATATGGAAAAGGACAATAAATGATTGGGACAGAGAGAGTATGATTTATTTACTAAATCAAAGTTAGCAATTTTCAAATAAAAACATCATCCATGAAAACTAAAAATATCAACAGGGCTACTTTATATGGATATGATTAATTTTTCACAACCAGTAGAAATGTAAGATAACTAAGTTTGAGTTCTACTAGAATTCTTCTACCTTGGTCTATATTCATATATGGATATGATTAATTTTTACCTCCTCCATGATCCATGACTATGAATAATATGAACTATATAATGTGTTACCACACATTGTTTTACTCGGACTATCGATACTATAATAATGATGAATAATGAGATTATTTGTACTACCTACATGAATTATGTTTACAGAGCGCAGGTTAAGTACATATTATGCAGCAAAAGTCACATGTTTCTTTGAAAGTTTCTGAAAGTAAATATTTAGTAAATATTTTATAGTAACACAAAATTTCATTGAAGACGGACGATATCCGTCACAAGCTTGTGACAGATACCGTTTCCTCTCACAAAATGCCCATTGAGAGGTGAGTGGGAAGCACATGGGGGGTGCTCCACCTTGTCCCCTCTCCCTTTTTGTGAGAGGTCACAAGCTTGTGACGGGATTAGCCTGTCACAAGCAAGACTAGCTGTTATAGTAATTCTTATTATTACTTGAATTTAGATTACTCTGTATTATTAAAGACAGATATATTCGTCTTAAGCTTAAAACAGATCAATTAGTTAGAATAAAATAAAAGTAAAATGAATATGGAAAAATAATAAATTTATCTTTTATACGAATGAGATGGATGATACTTTACCCGTTTTAATGTTACTTTGTTTTAATATTAACCGAATAACCGGTATGTATTAGATACTCCGAGTATCTACTATTGATTGTGTATATAAGTTGCCGTTTTAGATGCATAGCATCATTTCCTTCTTTTTTTTTTTTTTTTTTTGGTACAAATGAGGGGCGAACCCCGAAAATTAACTTGCTATAACCCGAGGTGTAGCAACCCCAAGAATGTCTTCACGAAGGATGGTCCGGAGCTCCGGAGGAGGGCTATCTAGAATAATGGGCTGTATTTCAGAATTAACTCCTCGATTAGCGAGCCAATCGACACCACGATTCGATTCTCGATGTGTATGTTCTAGCCTTATAAGACCTCTCCTTTCCTGCATTAGAACCCGGCATCTATTAACCAACGGCCTCAAGTCATTGCTAAGAAGCTGCTCCTCCAAAACTAATTGAATGCAAGTTTTGTTGTTCATATGGATGATTAATTTTCCGATTCCGATTTGCTTAGCTCTCTCCAACCCGGCTAGCAAGGCTAAAAGTTCAGCTCTCATGGAGTGTTCGGCGTACATTCTTATCTTCGTTATTTTTGCTGAAAAAAATATATCATACAAGTTGATATCGACTATGTGATTTATGGTATGGGGTATTCTAGAATTCTACATACCAATTTATGGCCTTTAGTTTACATATTTTAGAATAGTTCTACATAACTTTATAATAGTAGGTTCAGTCATCTATTTATATGTAAATTCTAAATTTTTTTCCTTTATACAAACTTATCAATTTTAACCTCAATTAAAGGATAAAGGATAAAATATTAATATTAATTTAAATGAGTAGCTACTACTCTACAAGTCATTTTCTATTCGGATAGTTTCACCTCGACGAGCTTAGAACAATTCAGTTTAGAAACCAATGAAAATCGGTTTAGTTAAAAACAAATTCAAATTTTCATTCGTACACGTTTGCCGCACAAACGACTTTATAAATGTGAGTATTTCGTATCTACATAAGACATGACCGGGTGAACGCCCGGGCTTTAACTCTAGTATATATAGATAGATAGATAGATAGATAGATAGATAGATAGAGAGAGAGAGAGAGAGAGAGAGAGAGAGAGAGAGAGAGAGAGAGAGAGAGAGAGAGAGAGAGAGAGAGAGAGAGAGAGAGGTTCTCATAAGTCCTTCATATCTAAAGAGTCCCTAAGTCCTTCTTAGGGCCTTTAGATGAAGGGATGAGATTGCATCTTAATGAAGGGTCACAAATGACTCTCCCCTAATCTCCCTCCCTAATCATTCATAATATCCTCCATATTCTAATCTCCCTCTCCTTACTCACTCCCTCACTAATCATAATCTCTCCCATTTCTATCATTCTCTCTCATTTTTCTCTGAAAAAAAAAAAAACCAAAGAAATTAAAAACAAAAAACCAAAACAAAAGAAATCAAAAACCTCCGTCCTTCCTCCTCTTTCCTCTCGCCTTCCGCCACCATCACTCCGCTGCCCACCACCCACACGGAAACCTCCACAGCCGACAATGCCCACAAACCCGCCACTACCTCCACCACTACCCTCGGCGGCCAGATCCACGCCCACCACCATTCACCTCCACCGCACGCATCACCCACGACCCTACATCCCCTCTTAGCCTCCCACCACCGCCACCAATAACAACAAAAAATAGCCACCACCTTTTCGCCTCCCACTGTCGCTGACCCAACACCACAAACACTCCCTTCTACTGTCGCTGACCAACCACCACCCACACTCCCCTCTTCGTCTAGATCTGGACTCACCGCCACTCACAACCACCCGTCGCTGACCAACCACCACCCACACTCCCCTCTGTATCGTCGGTTCTGCTGGTTTATCGTCTGGGCATCTTTGGTTTATGTTTTATGGGGCTGATTTATTGAATTTTAGATTTTTCTTTTTCTTTTTTTGAATTTTAGATTGTTGTAGGACGTAGGTGGTGTCTTGGTTTTTGATTATTATTTTTTTCGTTTTTTGAGATCTCATTTGTTTCGTATTTAAAATATCGTTTTATTTTATTTTGAATTTTTCAGATCTACTTGTGAATTTTTAGTAATAAATTATATTTTAATTTTTCATATCTATTTGTTAATTTTTGTTGACTAAAGTTGTACTATTTACGGCTAAAGTTGCACTATTTACGACTAAAGTTATACCCTTCAAACATTAAATTTTCATAAACTTTAATTATATTTTTTTAAAGTTTTAGATTTTTTTTTTTTAAATTTACATTCTTTTTTAATTGTTAATTTTTGTTGAAAATTTATATTTTTTTATTTTTTAGATCTAAGAGTAAATTTTTCTTAACAAATTACATATTTTATTTTTCAATTTTTCAGATCTATTTTATTTTTGAGTAAAGTTGTAATACTACGGTTTTCCTTGGTTGGTACTCGGCCGAGTATAGCCTACTCGGTCGAGTAGAGTGTGTCGTGTATCATGGATTGGCTACTGCCCAGGAACACTCGGCTGAGTATGTGGAATACTCAACCGAGTAGAGGGTACTTGGCCGAGTATACTCTATACTCGACCAAGTATCCGGTCCGTCGAGTGTTATTTCCCCGGTTTGATTTGGAAATGATTAGAGTTATATAAAAATGTAAATCAGTTTCTAATTACACTTTTACAAAACCTAATCACTCAACGACGCTCTAATCCTCTCTAAATCTCTTCCTAGTGTGTGTGTGTGTGTGTGTGTGTGTGTGTGTGTGATCGTTAGCAAGTGCATTCATCCTTTGTATCGTCGTCGGCAAGTCCTCATTTCTATAATTTGTTGGTTAAAATTTTAGGGTTTGCCTTTGATTATGATCTGGGAAAAATGGGGTTTTGCATATAGTGATTGTTGTTATGTGATTGTTGTTAGGCGGAAACTTCGTAGAGGAGCCGTTCTAAATCGCTTGCTTGTGTTTCATGCAGTTGTGCTAAGGTAGGATTTCCCTACTCAGTTCCTGTTTAATTGATTTAAGTTTGTATTGCGATTGTGGTAATTGTTATTGTGATTATCTGTTGTTGTTGGAGTTTTGGAGTTGGTGTTGGGTTGTGATGATTGATGATGATGATGGTTCGCGAGGTGCGTCCTCGGCTGAGTGGAGTCACTTGCGGGAGTGGCTGCACGCCCTAGTTTCGCCCTCCGTGAAACCCGCCACGGGAGGGGATGTGCACATTAATGGACAGAGTTATCGCTCATTGATGAGCGGGATTTAGGTGGGGATTGGCTGCAGTCCCTCACTGGCGGCGAGGATTACCTGTTTGTGATGGGTAATCTGGCAGGGCTACACACCTTGGTGTGTAGTCAGTGGTTGTGTGTGATCGGGAGACGGGGTGGATATTGAACAGCTGATTACCTTGTGTACTTATGTGGTCACGGGGGGCACACGGGGGCGCTTGGGAAAACAAGCGTTTGCATTTGTGGAGTCGCCACCAATTTATTGTGGAAAATTGGAAACCGTTCGAATACTTTGCGTCATGTCAAGACACAAAGTAATGACATAGACACTAAGAACTCGTTACCGTTAGCATTCTATGTCTAGAATGACTCTCGTGGATGCTAATGAACACGGGTGTTCACAAAGATCTAGAGTAAGGGTGAGGGTACGTATTAGGAAGCTCTTTTGATCGAACACCTAATCCCGCCCGCCTCGATAGCGGCCTCTACTAATGATTAGGAAAATTATCTATACTTGATATGTTGTCGATAATATACATGCAATGCAACATCCATCGTTTAAAACCTAGCATGTGAAGATTAACTAAGTCGGTGAACATGTAATTTAGAACCTATTAGGTCGAAGTAGGGATTTAAGGTTGATTACATGTGAAAGCAAACAAAGGATAATAAAGAGTACAATAAACGACATAAGATAATTAAAATTACAATAATTACATTGGTTCAATGATTTACGTCGAAAATACGTTTAAAACGGATAATTCTAGAAAAGAAAAGGAAAATAATTAAGGTTAGAAAACGGACAGATTAGCGGTGATATTACGGTTAATAGTCGATTAATACGTAAAACTAATAAACTAGGTCAAAGCAAGAATGGAAGTTCAGAGACAGAAATCACCCCGGAACAGGCGCAACAATGCTGCGTCCCTTGGAAGAGGCGCAGTGGTCACCGCGTCTCTTCCTGAGGCGAGTTCTGGTTGTGAGCCGGAACTGCATATTGTTAATATTCATTGGTGATTTAATGATCGATTATTGATATTCGACTCAAGTAGAAGTGATTTAACAGGTTATTTACATGTGAATTAATCATAAAAGCGATGAAGAAACAAGTTTAAACGAATGAGAATTAATCATAGTGAACTAAGGTGAATTATAAACTAATTAGAAATTAATTAGGTTTATTTGATGATAAACAGATGAAGTATACAAAAGTCGAATTCCAGAGACTTGATATGAACGAATCGAACCTCTAAAATCCGGGTTTGTTTTAATGACAAAAACCCGCAAATATTGATTACTTGGGATTTAAGTCGGAAATTAAGGGTGATAAATAATTATGAATTATGCATTACAATTATGCGAGGGGAAATATGAAGAAAATAAGAAAAGACGGAAAAAAAGACGAATCAACAAAGAACAAAGGAAAAAGAAGAAAGGCAGAAACTGCGGCAACCTCAAGAAGAGGCGCAGCAGATGCTGCGACTCTTCGAAGGGGCGCAGCAGTTGCTGCGTTTCTTCTCGGCGACTGTCTTCTGTTAATCCGTGAAAATAGGCTTGATAAAAGGGTTTTATAAATCGTTTTTAAAAATGTTTTCGACTTAAACCTTACATTAATTTATACAATAATAAAATATAATAATGAAATATGGGATTTACACCCTCAGACTTACATGTTTGACGAAACGAGATTAACTAAGTTAACGATTAGTGATTTCTCGACTCGAATGTATGATGAAAGTGCCCTCGTAAGAGGATTTAGATTAAATTGATTTGATTAATTGAAGTGGAGTTGGTCAAATTGGTCGGTCATGCAAACGAGACTGGTACTCGGAAGGATCCGAGCTTACGTGGTCGATTGATCAAGCACGTAGACGTCAATAAGCAAAGAGCGCGGTTTTAGAATGCAAAGGGAGAAGAGAAGGGCGGACACTCGCGTGAGAAATATGAGGAACGAAGGTCCCTATTTATACTAATCACACAGAGGAATTAGGGTTACGGTAAAACTTTGGAAACAAATCTTGAAAAGATCTTAAAATACGCAGAAAAGAGCTGGGGAAGAGGCGCAGCAACCACTGCGACTCTTGGAAGAGGCGCAGCAGGTGCTGCGTCTTTTCCCCAGAAGTTTCCTCCTGCGGAAGAAAGATTTTCCGCGTTTCTGTTATGGAATTGCGATAGATCTCAGCTTCCTTATTGTTCAAAATATGATTTCGGGATATATTTTGACAAAAGATGAAAAGATTAAAATTATAAATAGAAATATCCGGAATATTCCAGAACATTCCGACTCGGCATTTTAAACTGTTTATTAGAAAATAAAGACGGTTTTTGACCCGCACTCCAAATGAACTCTAATTACTGTCAAAACGACCGTAATGGTGCGTAGATAACGACCAAGGGGTAGACACAATTATTTGAGCTATCACTTGACGATAAACTTACAAACTGGCATAAATCATTCCGTGTACCAAACATGCGGCCCAATCATCACCGGGTGGTTTGCGGGAGGTGCAGAAATGAGGTATCTACAGAGCCCCCACTTTGACTGAGTCTTGGACAAGGCGAAAGTCAAAGTATAGCCATCAGGTCAACCGAAGATTACAACCTGACGACTATGGCGACGCGAGGCGGCTCAAGGGGTCTGAGCCAAGGACCTATCGCCAGGAACATTTTAGAGTCTGTCGACTATTGGGGAGGGCCGTTTAAAGTCCACTAGACTACGTAAGGAAGCTCGCCAGCCATAAGAAGAAATCATACCTGAGACTTCTTTCTCGAGATGCTTCCGAAGGTGCGTAGGAGCTAAGGTTAGGACTTAAAGGATAAATAAGGATTGTGCTAGGGGTGTGGGACCCTAAAGGAAAACATCGGCGAGAAGGAGGCCTAAGGGTAACCATGGTTTTGGGCGTATGGACCCGGAAAAGACGATTTTAAAGGAGTGCGATCCTATCGGTGAAGGCTAGGTGTAGGAACATGGGTAGTCTGGGAACCTACAAGATAGTTGGCATGAGAACAAAGTATAATATAATATTGAAGGCAGCAGGATGTCGGTAGAAACTGCTGGGGGAATCTGCTTGCGTTGGTCTCAAGCGAACTCCATATCTCGAGAAGTACAATCGGCTGTCATGAACTCTCACTGGGGGAATGATTGAGGCGTGTCGAAACACTGTCAGAGAAAATACGCTCATTTTTACAAGCGAAGTCTTGATAAAGTACTGTGACAATTCACAGTCTGCTCGAAGATGCGGGTCCGGACAAAGAATAAATATTAAACGGGCCAAATATACGATATATGGTGTTGGAGAAGAGGCGCACCAAAGATGGGCCCACGAATAACGAACTTTTAAAAATTGAATTCGAGGGAAGTTGAGGAAGAGGCATAGCAAGAGCTGCGACTCTTGGAAGAGGCGCAGCACCTGCTGCGTCCTTTCCTAGGTTCGTCCCTGTCTGAGTAAAAACTCGACCGAACCCGTGTTATGTTATTATAACAAAACACAAATTCTTCTTAAACTCTCTCAAATTCTAACGACATTCCGCCAAAACTTGGTCAAAACCTTGCATTAATCATGACTAATCGAGGTATGTGACTCATTCTTGCTTAAACATCCGTATTTGGCTTAATTTGGATCGAAAAAATTAGGGTTTTCAACCCAATTAATTCGAAAATTTGGGGCTTTTCCCCCAAATAGATTTGCCTAGTGAAATTAATATTAGAAATGGATAATTGGTATTTTAAGGAACATAACCATGTGTTCTTTTTGAATTTTCATTGAGTATTGAGCATTTGAGTAGAATTGAGACGGTTTCTCAGCTGTTTCGTAAATTGCTTCGAAAATGGCCTTAGGATTGCCCATTTGTGATGAAATTTGGTATTTGGGATCCTTGTGTGATGGTCAAACTTCCTACCATCTCAGATTTTTGATTTGTGACGGCCTTTTCAGGACACTTTTCTAGGGCATAATTGTCGTTATAGCGAAATGCTGCCGAAATTTCGACCCAAACCCATTACTAGGCTCGAACTTAGACATGACTTGACCCAGTTTACCACATGAGTGGCCAGGTTTCGAAAGAAATGGCCAAGGATGGCAGGAAAAGGCCATATTCCGAGGTTGAAAGGCTTCGAATTCACTTTGACCAAGGCTCGCCGTCATTTGACGCGGCCTAATTTGCTCTAATTTTGCAGGTGACATGGCTTCTATGTCGGGGAGGTCTCCCATGGACATGGACACTGAATTTGACCCTTCTCTGACTTTTGAGGAGGTGTTCGAGGAGGTCTTTGAGGAAGAGGCTGCTGAGGAGGAGGTCCCGAGGCGGGCCAACGTCGGACGAGGTGGTCGCCAGCTGATGAGGGCACCTGAGTGGGCTGAGAAATGGGATGGTCATCATCTCATTTGGGCAGCGGAGAGTCACCTGTCTTACAGGACGGTGAAGAGTTTGGTAAGTCTCGAACTTGTCATTCTCTCATCGTCTTCCTTTATTCATTTGCCGTTTCATTTCTCTTTCACTTTGAGCTAAAGATAGCTTCGCGTTGAATCGATACATGAGGCTGGGAACATGAGGTTCTTTTCTGGCTACATGACGATGATGGAGGCCTATGGGAGACTGTCGGAGGAGGAGCAGGCCATTATCGAGCTAGGAGCTTTCGGAGCCTTGGTGGGAGCGTGGAGGGAGATCAAGGAAAGGAAGCTTCGGGCTAACCTTTGCCTGATTCGAGCCTTCCTCGATCGGTACTGGGACACGACCTCCACCTTTTACATGCCTTTTTATGAGGTCGGGGTCACTTTGAAGGACTGCGGCATGATTTCTGGTCTGTCGTGTGGAGAGGAGGCTGTGGTGTGGCCTTTGATGGCCATGAGGGTGGACTCGGCTGAGGCTAGGAGGCTGATTGGTTGGAACCTGGCGGCGAGCGCTGCTGCGGTTCCCGGGTTAGTGCCGAGCACTTACGTTAGGGATTACTTTGCGGGTAAGACCCCGGCGTTGGAGACGATGGATGGGAGGGAGGTGGCTCCTCCTCCTTGTACTGCAGAGCAGAGGGCTCGTCTATGGCTCTGGTGATTCTTGTCTTCACTCTACCTTGGAGACAAGGGGGAGAGGCTGTCGACGAAGCTTCTTCCCTTCCTTTCTGACCTGAGTGACCTAGGTCATTGGGACTGGGTCACTCCTGGCTTTGCGGTCCTCAGGCGCTACATGAGGACCATGGTTCGTCCTGAGTTGCTGGAGAAGGGGGCTTCTCCTGCTACCGTCAGCCGTGGACTGCTGTTAGAGGTATGAACCTTCATTTTGTATCTTGAAAATCATTGCTTCTTCTTTTTATCGAATCGTGAAAGATCATCATCGATTGTCTTGCTTTGCAGGCGTGGGTGTACTCCTACTTTCCGGGCTTCGCGCCCAAGAGGACGGAGCCTGAGCCGAGAGCTTACACAGTTGTTAGGGACTGGGTGATGTATCGTAGAAAGGGCCAGCATTTTTCTTATGATGTTTGTCGACGGGGCGTGAACGCCCTGAAGCTGAGTGACGTAAGTATTTTCAATCACCCTTCCTTTTTTTATTTGCTTCATCGATTTCAGAAATGATCACAAGAATGACCTCTTCATTTACTTGTTTTTAGTGGGTGCCGAGACCTTGGGTGGACTACCCTGGCGCTCCGGCCTTCGTGGCTGAGGTCCTTCGACCTAGGAGCTCGAGTCGGTTGTTGCTGAGGATGTCTATGGGACCTGTCTGGTACCTGGGCGAGCGTTTGACTCGTCAGTGCTCTCGTGATGCCTTCACGGTTCCTATCGATCCTCCTCGGACGATGTTTAGGTAGCCTTCTGACGCTGAGAGGGAGGCTGACTTGGCAGACGTTGGTGGCGACGCTCTTCTCCTTCCTGGTAAGGAGCACTCTCTGTTCGTTCGTCAGAGGCTGGCGTACTGGCCGGTCATGGTAAGTGTTTCATTTTCCCTTTTCTAATTGACTTGACAAAATGAAGAATGATCATCGAATAAAGCCTTCTTTTGAATTTCACAGGAGGTTGAGGAGGCGGGTGTCGAGCCCCCAGCGTACCCCGAGACCCTTGAGTACACTGATGCGGCGGGGATGACGATGATCTCCGAACTCCGCGACTTCAGCGAGGCGGTGACAGATGCTGGACTGGACGAGTGGCAACATTTGATTAGGAGGGTAAGCCTCCGATTCAGTTAGCTTTTGTTATTGTATAAGAATACATTTGTCCATTTCATTGATAATCTTTTGTTTATTGAAATGCAGGTGGCGTCATCCCGACATGTGGCGCTGTGGAGGGTGGCCAACCGGCTACGGGCTACAGCCATCGAGGCACTTGCTGGTGGCCGAGGACGACAGGTATGAATCTCTCATTCACTTTGATTTCTGTTGTAATTTTCTCGCATTTTGTTTGAAATGAGGCATTTCTTTGTCATTTGCAGAGGGAGCGCGACCTGGAGCGGGAGCTGGCACAGTCCCAGGAGGAGACGGCTCGCCGGTTGAGGGAGTTGGAGGTCAGGGACGCCGAGATCGCTGCTCTCGAGGCTAGGGTCACCGAGCGAGGTGGCGACCAGGAGTAGTTGTCTTTGCTTGTGTTGTCGTTGGCTGTGTTGTATACATTTTGTACATTTAGGACTTCATTTTGGACTTTTGGACTTGTTTTGCGCAAGAGCCCCCAGTTTGATGTACATATAGCATTTTGATTGTATATATGATGGCCTGATTATCTTTGCTGCTGGGTTGTTTGTTTGTTCCTGCAGGTTAGCTTAGAACAGGTTTGGTAGATGACGGTTTTTGCCGTCATGCTGCCGAAATTTACATAGAATTACACGTAAACACATAATATATACATGGCGTAAATTAGCGCAAAATGAGGAAAAGACCTAAAAATGCGAAAAATTGCCCAGAAATGAAGAAAACGCCAAAAAAATGACCGGACGGTAGGGAGGGCTACCCTCTAAAAAAACGTAAAAAAGAAATGTATAAGTTTGAAATGAAATGTGAAATGAGGAGTGAAATGATTCCCCCAAAAAAGAAAACAAAATGAAATGGGTAAGTGTGCGTATTTGGCAGAAATGTCGATTTCGTCTCGAAGAGCGTGCCCGGAAAATTAGGAAACATAAAATATGGTAATTTGACGGAATTACCAAAATAATTAGCCTATAGGAATAGGAAATTATAGGCAAAATAAATTAGGAAAGATCCAAAGCTGAAAATCACGGAATTAGCCTGGGGAAGAGGCGCAGCACGAGCTGTGATCCTTCGAAGAGGCGCAGCAGGTGCTGCGCCATTTCCCCATGTCTTCAGTTCTGACGGAAATTAGAAAACAGCTTTGAGTATAAATATAGACGCCGAGGGAGCTTTTATTCACATAATTCTCCCATCTTTCTTCCGTCTATTACATAAAACTCTCCTATTTACATAGAAAGATTTACAAATCATGAATGCCTTTGAAAACCGTCTCAAGGAGTGGACAAATGAATTTACAAACGATGAAAAGCATGATATGGGTGCTTTTAATTTGGGGTCGATTTTGAGTCTCAAATTGGTGAAGGTTGTGAACCCTTTCTTGGATGCTTGTCTCGAATATTGGGACTCTAATTTCCATGTATTTGCCTTCCCTGGACGTGATATCTGTCCTTTTTCTGAGGAGATTACTGCAATTGGAGGATGGGATCCCGAAAATATGCCTGCCATACCCTCTAGCTCTCAAGGGTACAAAAGCAAATATAGAGATTTGCTTGGACTGACTAAAGCTGAGGTTGACCGTCTGGTGACCTCAAAAGGAGTCCGTATGCTTGATTTTATTGATCGATTTATAAACAGGGAAGACCCTTCTATTTCTTACGTGGCGAGGCGTAGGGCATTCGGGTTTTGCCTACTGCATGGTTATGTCCTTTGTGGGCATGTTGATAAGGAAATGAGAGGAGATCCTCGTTACTTGAGTTTGGTTGAATAGATGGAGCTGCGCAGGAGCCCAGCGTGTCTGTGCCTAGGAGAAATCATTTTGGGGCTGGATGATAGAAAACCCAACCGCGAGCTTCCTTACTTGGGAAGTCCTATCATTTTGCAGGTAAGAACCTCTTTCTCTCTCTTTTTTTTTGTATAATGCCAACCGTTTTCCTTTTGTTTTCTTTTTTTTTTTTTCGATTTTTTTTTGTTGGACATTAACTCCCGTCTTCTTGGTAGGTTTGGCTCATGGAGCGTCTGCGGTTGATCGAGCCCCCAGTTAATGTGTCAGGATATCATGCTCGGTCGATTGCAATGAGGACCAGACTCTATGATGTGACCATAATTAGTGCATATTTAGCCCCCGAATTAGCCTTGTTCCCATGCTTTTTAGTGCATATTTGGGTCGTTTATTATCTTTAGTTCTTTGTTTTGCATATTCTTTGAGATTTTGATCCCTTGGCAGGAAAGGAGTAAGAATCTTGCATTTTCATGGCAAAACGAGACTAAATTGATCGAATCCAATGACCAAGCATCAAGGAGAGACAAGTTTAGAAGGCCTTTGTACATATTATAGTAGATGAGCAATGTTGAGAAAGGATCCTTGAGTCCCCAAGGAAATCCCCAAGGAATTTATGAAGAAAAGGGAAGAAAAGAAGAAGAAATCTTGCTGAAGAAAAATCCGTGCGGATTGACTACAATCCGGCCGTCCTCCACCTGCACAATCCGTGCGGTTTCATCCCAAGACGCTCGGGTTAGCACTGCCACAATCCGCCCGGATTCCTCCAAAGCCGCTCGTGTTCCACCGCCAGAATCCGCCCGTCCCGACACTAATCCGCTCGGATTCCTCTACAGCGCAATTTCGTCTTCTCCAAGCTACAAAGAAAGAAGCCCTTCCTTCGAAAAATACCAGCTCCTCCCTGCTCAATCTAAAAAGTGTAATTACTAGTTTAGCCCTTAGTTAACCCTAATGCATCTCCCTAATTTCCACTATAAATACCCCATTAGTCTAATTAGAAGAGCATGTTCTTCTTATCAATAATTAGAGTAGTTAATACAAATCAAATCTCTCTTTAATTTTGTAATCAACAATTAATCAAGTTCTAATACAAGTTTTATTTCCTTAATCTCTCTTTTGTTCACCCTTTATTTTGGGTAATTGAAGATTATTTGGGTTATTATTGGGAGATTGACAACCTCTCAATCAAGCATCAAGTACTTCTTTTATCTTTGCTTTATTATTGGAATCATTAGTAGGTATAATTCTCTTAATCCCTCTTTAATTATTGTTAATTACTTTCAATTATTCATCAAGTTTCCTTTTGTTGGTATGATTGACAACCTTGCTAGCATGATCAACATGATAATGAGTGAGTAGTCTCTTAGCTAGGGTTAATGGGTGATTAGGGGAAACCAACATGGGGAATGATTCATGCTTAAATTAATATGCTTTCATGTTTTATTTGCTTGCTTGTTTTGATCTCAACTCATGCACATGTTATATTTGATGAAATGCTAAGCCTATGAATCCTTGCATTTACCACCATCTCCTATCTTTTCAATGAGACTTGTAATACATAACCCAACTCGAGTCTCATTAGACCATGCATGTTGTTGAGTAGGGAAGACTAAGTCGACTTGTAGGTGTTGTACAATCTAATCGATTCGGCTCCGGGATCTAAACTTTCCTAGGATTGTAAGATATAACCCAACTCAATCCATCACAACAATAATTGCTTGCTTATAATTTGAGAACATGTTTGTATGATCAATTCCCATGATTCCCCTATGATCCCATGACACCCTAGTGCTTTTTAATCAATTGTTTACAACCCTTTTATTTTATCTTGCTTGATTATTTCCATTGATATTTTAGTTTAGTGACCTTCTACATCAACCCAATTTGTGACACCCCTAAGACACCACTAGTTGCAATAGAAATCTCATTTCAATACCCGTCCCTTGGGATCCGACCTTTACTTGCCTCTTTACTAATTGTAGAGTTGTTTGTGAAGCTATAAATTGTGTTTTGATTCGGACGTGACCCAACGACCACACCTTAAATTGTGAACACGAAACGGACCGATCAAAAATGGCTCCGTTGCCGGGGACGGTGTTTACTTGATTTAGATTTCCTTTTATTGTTATTAGTTGTGTCTTTCTTCGCCTTGCGGAAGTAAAACTCCTCAAGGTTTGTTCTAATTATTCTCGAGTTGTTTGATATTTTGCATGTCTAGAAGGTCACAAGGTGATTTGTTACCTTTTGACCGTGAAATTGAAAGAACCTTGACGAACAATAGGAGATTTGCTAGGAGGAATTTGAGAGGTATTAGTGAGGTTGTTCAACCAACTATTGAGTTCATCAACCCTTTTGCAAGAGAAGGAGAGGAGAACCCATTACACAATACCACCCAAAATCAACCTACAATGCCTAAATTCTCGTCACATTCCGTACCCACCGAGGAGAACCTACCCAATGGTACTCCTACACCACAACATCTAACTGGAAATTTTATTGCCAAATCCGCCTTTATCCAATTAGTCGAAAGGAGCCAATTTGGGGGGATGCCTAGTGAAGACCCTCATTCTCATATGGAAACCTTTTGCGACTATTGTGATGCGATTTCTCAAACCGGTGTGACTCAAGACCAAATTCGATGGGTCTTATTTCCTTTTTCTCTAATCGGCACCGCAAAACAATGATTGAAGGGCCTTGATAAGGCCACTCTCGGAATTGATTCTTGGAAGAAGTTGGCTCTAGCTTTCTACAAAAAATTCTACCCACCGGAAAAGACTAACATGCTAAGAGCTCAAATTACGGGTTTTAAGCAAATGGATGAAGAATCTTTGTATGAAGCTTGGGAGCGATTCAAGGGAATTTGTCGCTCATGTCCTCACCATGGACTTAGCGAATGGTTCTTGGTACAACAATTTTGGAACGGTTTATATGAAGATTCAAGGAACATTCTCAACATGGGATCAAATGGAATGTTCACCGAAGTTGATGACAATCAAACATGGAACAAAATTGAGGAAATGGCGGTCCATAACTCACAATATAGTAGACCTCGCAAGGCTACTAGAGGAGGAAAGCATGAAGTGGACTCCGTTACTCAATTGGGTGCTCAACTTAGTGCTCATATTGACACAATTAATTTGAAGTTTGAAAAAGCTATGGCTAGACTTGAAGAAGTCTCAAAATCACCAAAGCATCATGTTAATGCCATGACGGCATCCTCATCAATCCCAAGTGGGATATGTGAGAATTGTGGAACTTTGGGACATGACCAAAGTGAATGTAGGGGAACAAATGAACAAGTGAATGCTTTCCAAGCATACAAGAGTGGTACCCCTTATTCCAACTATTACAATGAAAACACCAAGTTTCACCCAAATCTCTCATACAAAAGACAAAATGTTCAAAACCCTCAAACAACATACACTCCACCACCCATGAGAAACCAAAATCAAAGACCCTTTTACAATCAAAACCAAGGTTACCAAAATCAAAATCCATACAATCACCAAAATGACCAAGGTTTTGATGTCCAAAAAGCGGTCCTCCAAATGCAAAAGAATCAACAAGAATTTTTCACTCAAATGCAAAAAGATAGTCAAGCAAAGGAAACCACCATCAACAACATTCTAGCTCACACCAAGATGTTGGAAACACAATTGACTCAACTAGCATCTTCAAGCTCACAAAGACAAAAGGGGCAATTACCACCTCAAAGTAATCCCCCAAGACATGAAACGGTTAGTGCAATTCACTTGAGAAGTGGTACAAGGTATGAAGCACCGAAGAAGCAAGTTGAGGATGAAGTTGTGGAAGCTAGTGATAAGGAAGAAATTGTGCAAAACTCCAAAGATGGAGAATCATCAAAAGAAGAAATTTCAAAGAGAAATGAAGGCTAGGTCAAGGAGAAGGAGCCCATTGTGATTAGACTTCCTTTTCCAAGTCGTCAAGCCAAGCCCAAATTTGATGACCAACTTGGAAAGTTTATGGAAATTGTGAAGAATTTGGAAGTCTCAATTCCTTTCACGGAATTAATAAATCACGTGCCGGCCTATGCGAAATACATGAAAGATATCCTCACAAAGAAGAAGTCGAACCGGAAACTTGAGACTATCGCCTTCACTAAGGTGAGTAGTGCAATACTTCAAGGGAGTTCACCTCCAAAACTAAAGGATCCGGGAAGCTTCTCAATACCGTGTACCATTGGCGACACAACGATCAACAAAGCCTTATGTGATCTAGGGGCTAGTGTGAGTGTTATGCCGTACTCGGTGAGTAAAAGGTTGGGGATAGGAGAGCTTAAATGCCCCAACATCACACTCCAAATGGCCGATAGATCGACGAAGACACCATTAGGGATATGGGAAGATGTCCCCGTGCGAATTGGGAAGTTTTTCATCCCGGTGGACTTTGTCATTGTTGATATGGAGGAAGATTCCAACATTCCAATCATTCTAGGAAGACCTTTCCTACACACCGCGGGTGCGGTGATTGATGTGAAACATGGTGAGCTCACTCTAGAAGTGGGATATGAAAGCATAACCTTTAATCTTGACAAGACTATGAGAGCTCCTCGTTTGCATGAACCGTGTTTCATGATTGATCATTATAGCCGAAAGGATGAAAGGAAGAAATCGGAACTCCAATGGAAGAAGAAAATCGAAGATGCTCCATTCAAAGAGCAAGTGAATTGTGACAAGAAGAGCTTGCAAAGCTCATCAAAATCAATCAAAGAAGAAGAAGATGGCCTCATTGGCTAAGAAAAGAATTTGGGAGAGTTGTCTCCATCAAATCAAGAGATTTTCAATGATCAACTTAATGAAGTTTGTGGTCTTTGGGACGACGAATTTAAAGGGATTTTTAATCCCTACATTGGTAATGCCATCGATCAAGACCGACAACATGGGCCAAGGTCTATTGAAGACCTCTACCATGATAATGAACAAGCTTTTGATTACTTCTTCAAGGTGTTGAACAACATCAACAACACCTTGGACATGCCCCCTTGACATCTCATCAAGAATGAGAGTTTGGTGGAGTCCTCCCTAAACCACCATTTGTAAATATTTCTAACTCCCTAACTTGCATTTCAATTCTTGTATTGCATTTTTGTCATCTTTGGATTTTTATTTACTTTGATCAAGATAATTGTCATGTTTGAGAGAAGTGAGGGAGGGACTAATAATTTCAATTGATGTGTAGTGCTTTAGCTTAGTGTGGGGATGGCAATTGCCTAGGCTATCTATGCCTTAGTAGTGCCCCCACAATGAAGAACACGATATATAAAGAAGAATGGAAGAATGATAAGGGATATGCATTGTACACGGATAGAACTGAATCCGGGTACAAAGGGGCCGAATCCGAGCGGATTCAGGAGAATCCGCCCGTCTACAGACAATCCGAGCGTATTCGGTAGAAGACGCACGTCCCTATGAGCTGAATTTTTGAAAGATTTTTTACTGTAAGAGAATCCGGGCGTCCTGAACAGCAATCCACTCGTCTCTGAAAATCCGCCCGTCTTGAAAGGAAGACGCCCGTCTTCTTTGCTTTGAGGAAAACAAGAAAAATTCCGGATGAAATCCGTCCGTCTTCTGAAGAATCCGCCCGTTCCGTGTCAGCGAATCCGAGCGTCTTCTCTTAAATACGCCCGTCTTTAGGCGAGTTTTTCCCAACCCAGAAAGTGCAGAATCCGCCCGTCTTGAGCAGAAACCGCACGGATTGCCCTGCGATTCGAATTTTTCGGGCTTTATAAAACCCCTCCCACCTTCATTCATTCATTCATTCATTCATTCATAACACTACTCAAAAACATCAAAACCCTCATCCTCTCCATCACAAAAACAAAATTCCTCAACTACATTCACCAAAATCAAATCAAATCATCCTTTTAACAACAAATCAATCACTCCTTTTTCAATAAAAATCAAAACCAAGCACAAAATCTTCAACCTTTGAGTCGATTTTTGAATTCATAAAGGCAAAGCCTTTCACCTTTAAATCGATTTGGGTACACTACAAATTGAAGATTTTTCATTCTTTTCTTGGTTAATTCATCAATGGCAAGGACTAAGGGAGCAACAAAGGCAACAAAGGCACCAAAGGCTAAGACACTTTCACAAAGGCAAAAGGCTCTTCAAGCAAAGAAAGCATTGGCTATGGTGGTAGAAACCCCAAACTTGGAAGTGCAACAACAACAACAACCTTCTATGGGAGCAACAACATCTACGACTCCGGAAATTGATCAACTTTTGCATTATCCGGAGGTAACTTTTATTTCCAAAACCCATAGAGATACTTTTGCCAAGTTTGCTAGGAAATCATTTCAATCCACCAAGTTTATTTCTGAAGATACCTTAGATAAGTTGGGTGTCCTTGAGCAAACTAGAGCCTTTTTCAAAGAAATGGGGTTGAAGAAATTGTTTGAATCAAAAGAATTGACATACCCCTCCCTTACCTTGGAGTTTTTGAGTTCTTTGAAAGTCACCAAAGTTGAGACTAGAGAGAACCTCGAGTTTCGTCTAGCTAATGTTAGTAGATGCATTTTCTTTAGGGAATTGGGTGAAATTTTGGGTCTTAGTGATGAACCGAGTTATTTTAAGAATTATGGAAAGTATGACCCCGACCCTCTTTGGGAGGCAATTTCCGGAAAGAAATTCCGTGCTCTTTTAGTCCACCATCCGGGCATAAGGGTATGGCACAAGGTCATAGGAAACACCATTATTGCAAGGAAATATACCAACCATTTCACCAAACTTGATTTTATTCTTCTTGAATCGGCTTTGAACATTGGAAGAGTACACACCAAGCCTTTCAACTCTTTAAGGCTTTTGGTAGATAGATGGCTCAACATTGATTGTGGGAAGAAAGGCACTACCGTTATTGTCAATGGCGGCCTAGTCACTATCCTAGCTAAATACTTTGATCCTAACTTCAACAAGGATAACAAGTATGAAGCAAAGGAGGGTGGTCATCTTGTTGATATGCATACTATGATACACAAGTACAAGTGGGTTGCCCATAACCCTCTTGACACCAAGTATGGATGGCTCACTAGTGAGGCTAGATCGTTTACTTTGCCTTCAAAGATTTGTCGTCTAAGCGTCCACCGGACCAATTATCTACTTCCCCTTTCAAAAGAGGCCGAGTATATTATCCGACAACAAAAGGGTGAACTTGAAATTCCCTCCTCTTCCATTGTCACATCACCTTACCCTTTTTAGTACCAAGAGTTCAAGCCGGAAGGTGTTGAAGCAAGAAATGATTATTTGACTCTTCTCATGCAAGCAATGCACAAGCAAGCCTTTGAGGATCGGAAAAATGCTTACTTGGCTCAATATCCACCCCTCCTACACTTAGCTAGGCAAGGATTACTTGATCCATCATGTCCTTTGCCTAGTTAGGCGGATAGAGAAGTCCTATTTCCGGGTGCATCTAGGGTCGTTTCGGGTGACAATGAGGTTGTCGGTAATGAAGAGGTTGATGATAACATTGATGAGAAAGCAAGTGAAGAAGGAGAAGGGGATGGTGAGCAAGATGATGAGCAAGGTGAAGAATAAAGTGAAGAAGTAAATGAAGAGGGAAGTGGCAATGAGACCACTTCTAATGAGGAAAGTGATGATGGTGATGATATGATGGAAGATTAGCAAGCCTTGGAGGCTCCTACCCTCTCATGGTTTGTCTATTTCTCTCTTTGTTTTAATTATTTTCTTGATCATTGTTGGAGTAGTCCTAGCACCATAGAGGACTCACACCTCGGTACCATTGAGGTGTTCTCATTTTATTGTTCCCACTTTCAAAATCCAAAATGACAAATTAGTTTCATGCATTGCATAGTGTGTGCATGAACTACACCCATCCTTGGACATTAGCAATAGTGTCTAACTCGGTTTAGGGAAGTTAATGCATACACAACGGGAGGTAATCTAAATTATCCTCTCCGTCATAACAAAAACCATGCATCATGTAGTGTAGACTAGTGTAGATTGCATTTAGTATAGAAATCATGCATCATCTTTGCATAATTTCCCATCATTTTGGCCATTGAAGACAATGCCCATATTAGTATGGGGATGGAGAATTCTAACTTAACTTTATATTCCAAAATGATAAAAATTGAAAAATTTTGAAAATCATAAAAATTTGAAAATTGAAAAGCCAAAAACATGTTTATTTCCTTTTGTAGTGTAGTCTTGTATATATTGTTTGTATATATTGTGTTTGTTCTATCCTTGTTCACATTGATTGACTACGCCACATCTGAGACATGAGGATCATGAAGACCGCATGGTATGATCTTTCCAATCTCCTTTTTCCTCTTTATGTTAATGACTATGTGGCTTTATTTTGTTTGGTGCAGTATAACAATGTGAACTTAGGACTTGCATTTAGTTTATATGTCATATTAGTTGATAGAATCACTTGCATTAGGATGTTTATATTAGTTGCATCATAGCATATAGTTGCATTTAGATAAAAGTTTTGAAAAATGCCTAATTAGGAACTTTGACAAGAGCAACTAAGCCATTACAAATACTTGTTCAACTTAAGACTTTGCCTACTAGAATGGTTGTAAAACACCCTAGATAGTGTCATACTAGTGTCTTTTGACCCATGACCCAAAGCCTAGTCAAGGGTTTGCATGTGAGTCACCTATCCAACCCCGTGATACGATGTGGACTTGGTTAACTTGTCTAGGTGACCTTGATTGACCTTGTGGTAAGGCAACCCAAAAATATTTTCTATCAATAAGCTTGAAGTGCTCATTTCAAAGAATTTTGTCATGTGGAAGTAATCTAATGCCAAGGAAACCTCAAATGTTATGAATTGTTGAATGTTGAGAAATTTAATTTGTTTTGATGGAGGCGTACCACTTCGATGTGCTTTGGAGCGGGATCCATTGAATTGGGCCCCCACACGGTTGTGAATTCGGCCGCCCAGAGATAGAGTGACTATCACCCCGAAAAGCTATTGTCTAGAGGTTAACCAGTTGCCTAATAAGCGATTGGCGAAAGCAAAGGACACTAGCCCGGAAGGGACAAACCCCATCTTAAATTTTTGAAATGTGAAAGTGAAATGAGGACAATTTTGAATGCTAGTCATATCCACCCGTTGTGTATAAAGATTTGAGAATTTCATTCCCAAAAAGCCTTTTTGTCAAGCCACTTTGTCGAGCTTGGGACGATCCATGACCTTTACTTTTGTAGAGAATTCGAGACTTGTCATGTCATATGCTACTAGCATCATAGGGATCATCATTCCACCACCATCCGATCGCTCTTGACGAAAGCATTTGGAAATTGAGGACAAAAGTAGTCTAGTTTAACACCATTTGGAGGTGATTTAGTGCCATCCTCTTAGCCTTAGTAATTTGTTGAACTAGTATTTGTGAAGGATTACATGCTCTTAAATTTGTTCCTCTTTAGTGCCTCCGCCGCTTGATGAGGAAGTGGCTATTCTTTTGTAGATGCATCCATTATGTGATTTTGTGTGCTTAATGTTTGGATGTGTCGCCATTTTGGCAAGACCCACCTTGCCTTGCAAGAAGGCATCCTACCTCATGGTTGTCTTGTTGTGAGTTGAAGGGGCGGAGTGAGACCCGCTAATTGTCTCATATCGGCTATGTTATTAGGTTAGTTTAAATAATGGTCCTGGTCTTTGTCACCTCTTTACTCGGGACGAGCAAAGGTTCGGTTTGGGGATATTTGATGTGACCATAATTAGCGCATATTTAGCACCCGAATTAGCCTTGTTCCCATGCTTTTTAGTGCATATTTGGGTCGTTTATTATCTTTAGTTCTTTGTTTTGCATATTCTTTGAGATTTTGATCCCTTAGTAGGAAAGGAGTAAGAATCTTGCATTTTCATGGCAAAACGAGACTAAATTAATCGAATCCAATGACCAAGCATCAAGGAGAGACAAGTTTAGAAGGCCTTTGTACATATTATAGTATATGAGCAATGTTGAGAAAGGATCCTTGAGTCCCCAAGGAAATCCCCAAGGAATTTATGAAGAAAAGGGAAGAAAAGAAGAAGAAATCTTGCTGAAGAACAATCCGTGCGGATTGACTACAATCCGGCTGTCCTCCACCTGCACAATCCGTGCGGTTTCATCCCAAGATGCTCGGGTTAGCACTGCCACAATCCGCCCGGATTCCTCCAAAGCCGATCGTGTTCCACCGCCAGAATCCGCCCGTCCAGACACTAATCCGCTCGGATTCCTCTACAGCGCAATTTCGTCTTCTCCAAGCTACAAAGAAAGAAGCCCTTCCTTCGAAAAAACCGGCTCCTCCTGCTCAATCTAAAAAGTGTAATTACTAGTTTAGCCCTTAGTTAACCCTAATGCATCCCCCTAATTTCCACTATAAATACCCCATTAGTCTAATTAGAAGAGCATGTTCTTCTTATCGATAATTAGAGTAGTTAATACAAATCAAATCTCTCTTTAATTTTGTAATCAACAATTAATCAAGTTCTAATGCAAGTTTTATTTCCTTAATCTCTCTTTTGTTCATCCTTTATTTTGGGTAATTGAAGATTATTTGGGTTATTATTGGGAGATTGACAACCTCTCAATCAAGCATCAAGTACTTCTTTTATCTTTGCTTTATTATTGGAATCATTAGTAGGTATAATTCTCTTAATCCCTCTTTAATTATTGTTAATTACTTTCATTTATTCATCATGTTTCCTTTTGTTGGTATGATTGACAACCTTGCTAGCATGATCAACATGATAATGAGTGAGTAGTCTCTTAGCTAGGGTTAATGGGTGATTAGGGGAAACCAACATGGGGAATGATTCATGCTTAAATTAATATGCTTTCATGTTTTATTTGCTTGCTTGTTTTGATCTCAACTCATGCACATGTTATATTTGATGAAATGCTAAGCCTATGAATCCTTGCATTTACCACCATCTCCTATCTTTTCAATGAGACTTGTAAGACATAACCCAACTCGAGTCTCATTAGACCATGCATGTTGTTGAGTAGGGAAGACTAAGTCAACTTGTAGGTGTTGTACAATCTAATCGATTCGGCTCCGGGACCCAAACTTTCCTAGGATTGTAAGATATAACCCAACTCAATCCATCACAACAATAATTGCTTGCTTATAATTTGAGAACATGTTTGTATGATCAATTCCCATGATTCCCCTATGATCCCATGACACCCTAGTGCTTTTTAATCAATTGTTTACAACCCTTTTATTTTATCTTGCTTGTTTATTTCCATTGATATTTTAGTTTAGTGACCTTCTACATCAACCCAATTTGTGACACCCCTAAGACACCACTAGTTGCAATAGGAATCTCATTTCAATACCCGTCCCTTGGGATCCGACCTTTACTTGCCTCTTTACTAATTGTAGAGTTGTTTGTGAAGCTATAAATTGTGTTTTGATTCGGACGTGACCCAACGACCACACCTTAAATTGTGAACACGAAACGGACCGATCACTCTATATGGTTGACTTCATCCGGGTTTGCAACTATTGAGAGAACAAGTTGAAGAATGAAGGTGGCCCTTTGATCAGGTGGACCGTGCCCTGGTGGTATCTCAAGTCAGTCACTGGAGTGTCATCTTTAGATCCTACTCGGTCAGTTCGCATTCCTGGATTGGAATTCATGATATGCATCTTCCCGGAGAGATTGATAAGGCAGGTGGGCCTTAAACAGAAGATTCCTAGGCTTGATTCTGTTCCACAGACTGCATTGGCACATACTACCGAGAGTCGTAGAGAGTGGGCCCTCAAGTGGGTTCAGAGAAACATGTGGTTCATACATTCTTCTGTTAGTTCATTATGGGTATCAGATTCATACTTGCAATGGAGGAAGGCTACTACTCCCGAGGAGCGTGAGAAATTGAGGAAGCGAGAGCCCGTTGACTACAAGATTTGTGAGGTAGCAAAGGAGAACCAAAAGTATTTGACTGAGAGGGAGGAAGAGGCCGAATTCCGAGTCATTCACCCGTCGAAGAAACCAATTAAGACCGCTCCTGCCACAGAGATGGTGGTTGCTCGAAACGGTAAGGCTAGACCGCGAGAGAGACCTTTGGTGATCAGGTCCGAAATAGCACAGGAGCGCCCGGCTCGTGGTCGAGACAAGAAGTATGATAAAAATGACAAAGGCAAAGGAAAGATGGAAGAGTAGCCTAAGTCGTAATATTATTTATTGTTATTATTATTATTATTTGTAATAAGTGGTGGGTGTTTTAGAATCCTAGCCTATTTATTTTTCAGCATTTTTATATTATGTGGCGTATTATTATTATTTATGGAAGAAATGAATAAAAGATTAATTAGTTATGAAACTATCGTGATTTTTCTTTTATTATTCTTGTCGAGTTTCAAATGCAAATGCAAATGTCCTTCTATTTACATTTAAAATAATGGGTTGTATCTTGTGAAGGATTGCCTACGTATTCATTTAAAAAAATGAAATCAAACCCTTGTGCGTAGTTCGAGTAAATGTAAAAGAATAACTGTTCTAAGCAAGAGCTTGTAACGAACTAGAAAATGAGCATGAGCTTTACTTACTCCTAAAATACAATTCAATTTATTTGATGATATGAGGATGACGAATTGTCAGAATGCAAGAGCAAGGTGACATAAGTTTTATTTCAGCGGGCCAGGGACCGTTTTTATTTTGTGTCGCATGAGCGGCACGTGGGTGTTACGTGAGGCGCGTTTTTGTCCTATGCTAAGCATAATATCGTTTTAGTTGGTCGAGGTTAGTTGGGTTAGCAAATTCGTTCCCATCTAGGTCTGTGATCCTAACCGCACCCCCCGGGAGTATGGATTTGACCAATAATGGTCCGGCCTAGTTGGGTATGAACTTTCCTCGTGGATCGACAGGTAGAAGTGCTCTAACTGATTTGAGGACTAAGTCTCCTTCTTTGATGTTTCTAGGCTTAACCCTTTTGTTGAATGCTCGTTTGATCCGTGCCTGATATGTTTGCACATTATGTAATGCACGCAATCTTCGTTCATCCAAGAGGATGAGTTCTTCATACCTATCTTTCTTCCAATCGGCTTCTGAAATTTGACTTTCGAGTAGAATGCGTAAGGATGGAATCTCCAGTTCAACTAGTTGTACAGCTTCCATGCCGTAAGTTAAGTAGAAAGGAGTAGCCCCAGTGGGCATCCTAACAGATGTGCGATAACCCCATAAGGCGAATGGTATCTTAATGGGCCAATCGCGATAATTATCGATCATTTTCTTGAGGATTGTGACGACATTCTTATTGGTTGCCTCTACCGCGCCATTGGTTTGTGGTCTGTATGGCGAGGAATGGTGGTGTTTGATTTTGTACTTGGCTAGCAATTGTTCAGTCTCAGCCTGGAAGTGTGATCCATTGTCACTGATGATCTCATGTGGGCAACCATATCGACAGATGATTTTGGTTTGTATGAACTTTGTCACGTTTTTGGCTGTGAGACTAGTGTAAGATGCCGCTTCGACCCATTTGGTGAAATAGTCGATCGCCACCAAAATGAAACAGTGACCTCATCTTCCGGCTGGGATGATCTTCCCGATGATGTCGATTCCCCAAGCAGAAAATGGCCTAGGAGATGTCATGGTGTAAAGTAGTGAGGGAGGGACATGTTGCACATTCCCGAAGATTTGGCAGTTATGGCAATGTCTAACATACTTGATGCAATCGGATTCCATTGTGGTCCAGTAATATCCCAGACGTGTGATTTTCTTTGCCATCATTGGTCCACTCATGTGAGGCCGCATTCTCCATCATGAACTTCTTTCATCACTTTCTGCGCCTGTGAATGATCAAGGCAACGTAAAACTACACCAAGAGGTGTTCTTTTGTACAATTCTCCTTGCATGAGGAGATATTGAGAGGCGAGTAGGCGAATAGCATGTTGTCCTCTCTTATCCATGCCTGATGGATATGTACCATTGAGCTTGAAGTTTAGAATGGCCTGAAACCAAGGCTCCCCTGGGTTTTCCTCTTCATCTGTAATTTGGTGCACATAGGCTGGTTCTGACCATCGTTTGATGCATAAAGGCATTTCTACCATGTCGTCTAGCATGTTAATCAGTGATGCAAGTTTTGCAAGAGCGTCTGCAAACTGATTTTCTTCTCGAGGTAGATGTAGGTAGGTCACTTGATCGAAGAATTGGGCAACTTGATCTATCCTGGCCTGATAGGGCGCTAGACTTTCACTTTGAATTTTCCAAGATCCCGTAATTTAGTTGATGATCAAGGATGAATCTCCGTGAACTCGAAGATTTTTGATGCCTAAACTTACTGCTGCTTATAGCCCAATGAGGCAAGCTTCATATTCTGCTACGTTATTTGTCACCTCGAAGTCGAATTTGACAGAGAGTGGTGTATGCTCACCTTCAGGAGAAATGAGCAATACTCTTATTCCAAATCTTCTTAGATTTGATGCTCCATCAAAATAAAGGTCCCAAGAGTCTACATTGGTTTGTAGTATATCTTCGTCTGGGAATGACCATGTGTCTACTTCTTGGGCGTCGTTGATGGGATTATCTGCGAAGAATTCGGCGACGGCGCGCCCCTTTATAACCTTCAGAGGTACGTATTTGAGATCGAATTCTGAGAGCATTAAGGTCCATCTTGCTAAGCGACCGTTGAAAACGGGTTTTTCGAAGAGGTATTTGACAGGATCTATTTTGGAGTACACCTTGACGGAGTAGCTAAGCATGTAATGGCGTAGCTTCTTCGTTGCCCACACAAGAGTGAGGCATGTCTTTTCGAGAGGCGTGTACTTGCATTCATACTCCAAGAACTTCTTACTAAGGTAGTAGATAGCTCTTTCTTCTTTTTCGATGGTTTGTGCTAGCATAGCCCTCGTGGCTGTTTCGGTCACTGTGAGATATAAACCAAGAGGTTGATCTCGTTGTGGAGGCATGAGCACTGGTGGTTTGGCTAGTATCTCCTTAATTTTTTCAAACGCCTTTTGACAATCGTCATCCCATATGATATGATCTGTTTTCTTTAGCTTTTTGAAGATGGGTTCACAGATCATGGTAAGTTTCGATATGAATCGACTTATGTATTGCACCTTGCCTAAAAATCCCCTAACCTCCTTTTCCGTCTGAGGTTGTGGCATTTCGATTAGAGCTTTGATTTTGGAAGGATCGATTTTTATTCCTCGTTGACTGACGACGTATCCCAGAAGCTTGCCTGACGTTACCCTGAATACGCATTTCTGAGGATTGAGCCTCATGTTGTACTTTCGTCGTCTTAAGAAGAACTTGTGAAGATTATCAATGTGCCCCTTCCTATTTTTGGACTTGACAATCATATCATCCACGTACACCTCTACTTCTTTATGCATCATGTCATGTAGCAGTGTGGTCGCAGTACGTTGATATGTAGCTCCAGCATTGATTAACCCGAATGGCATAATAGTATAACAATAGGTGCCCCATTGAGTAACTATGGCAGTCTTATGCATGTCTTCTATGGCCATCTTGATCTGATTATATCCTGCATATCCATCCATGAAGGACAATAACGCATGATCTGCTGTATTGTCTACCAATATGTCGATATGTGGTAGAGGAAAGTCGTCCTTGGGACTCGCTTTGTTTAAGTCTCTGAAATCAACACAAACTCGGATTCTCCCATCCTTTTTGGGTACGGGTACTATGTTTGCCACCCAGTCTGAATACTCGAAAACTTTGATGAACCCGACTTTGAATTGTTTATCGACTTCTTCTTTGATCTTAAGAGCCCATTCTGTCCTCATCCGACGAAGGTTCTGTTTTACAGGTTTGAAACCTGGTTTGATTGGAATTCTGTGTTCTGCAATATCCCTGTCGATCCCTGACATGTCTTTGTAGGACCAAGCAAAAACGTCTTTGAACTCGTGTAGGAGGTCTATGAAACTGGCCCTTTCGGTTGGGCTTAAGGTTGTCCCTATTCTAAGTTCTTGGGGTTCTAGTTCGGTTCCTACGTTGATGGGTTCAGTGTTCTCTATAACTGGTGCCCCTTCCGCCTCTTGTAATATTTCTTTTCTATGTAGGGAGGTAGTTCGATTGAGTCTGGGTCTGGATCATCCTCATTATCATCGTAAATAGAATTGCATTCAGAATAACACAAAGAGTAAGCAGAGTCTGATTTATTCATATTAAATTTTGAAAATGGTTGAAATAAAGAAACATATGTTCAGTAGTTTGTCGCGGTAAAGGGACAGCTGTTGGGACATTTCCCAAGCTACTGTTACTACTTGATACTATGCTAGGAGAAACAAGGGGATTGGGAGTGACGACAGGAGGAGACTCTCGGGACTTCTCTAGACTCCGACTCTGATTCCGACTCCGACTCTAACTCTGACTCGAATTCGTTATCTTCGGGTTCTCCTTTGAACATCTCTCCTTCTCCAGTGGTGAGTTTGAAGAGTCTTCCTTGGTTGTTTGTCCATTTGATCGACTTTCTCCATCCTTTTTGTTGATTCGAACTGGTTTCGGTGATTAACGCTGCAGGGTTGAAATGGTCATCCTAAAGTATCATGGTAATGATCTCGTCCTGCGCAGTTCTAACGAATCGGTCTTTGGTCTTCTCCAAACAGAAGGCTAATAGCTTGTTCGTCTAAACAAGGTGCTTGACGAGTCTTGACGGTAGGTGATACCCGTCGTGAGGTGTCAAAAATAAGATTTATAATTTCCAACTACAACTATAGCTAGCGGCAGTCGGGTCGAACCACAGAGAGGCAGATGTAAATTCTAGTTGTCTAAATTCAGTCTAAGGTAACAAGTGTGGGGGTTGAGTTGAATTGGTCTACAGCTAAGAGTAAATAATAAACTAGAAAGACGGATTAAACAGATAAAGAAGGGGTACTAGGATGGTCGGTTCATTAAAGCTTCGGCGCGACAAAGATACTAAACAGTGTCTAAATCGAACACAAGTGAGGCGGAAACAAGAGGTCCTCTCGCTCCACTCTTAACAAATAGCATCTTTCGATCTCGCTATAGGTCCCTAATATCACTAATACTAACTCTCGTCCAGAAAAGTGACTAACGGTCTAAACTATACCTATCTTTCGATCTCAAAGCCTGAGTTTAGTCATCTTAATTGGTGATCAAATAACTTTCCCTATCTTTCGATCTAATGGGTCAGTCATAAATTAAGCATCTAACTGGTCGCATGCATTCGATTCGTTAAATACAACATTAAAATCAATTAAAACGAAGGGTAACCTTACGAGGTCAGTCGATCGACCGAGAATGTCAGTCGATCGACTGACACGCGAATCAGGCCGTGTTCAATACTTTGTCGCCTACGCTATAATTCGCCTACATCCTAGCACAAACTATTTAGCTACTCATACTGAAAGTGATAACAACAATAATACTAGGGCAATAAAGTATTGAATTCATGATTAAAGCGGTAAAACAAATAATTAACATGCAATAATAAGATGGTTTCAGGAATCTAACTATCAATTCTATACTAATAACGAAATAGAAGTAAATTGAAATAGGGCAGAGTAATACCAAGATTGCAGAGGAACGATTAAGGGCAAGAACGAAATTCCAATGCTAACAATATTCCAAACCCTAATTCTAAAAACCGTATGTAGAACTTAATGTAAAAACTGAATGTGAAACTTAGATAAAAACCGGATGTCAAAACTGAATTCCTAGGTTACGTTATATAGCAAATAACGTAACATTATTTCCTAAACCTAACACAACTTTGGGCTTCAAGATTCACGGTCTTTTAATTCTCGTCATTTTAGCGGTTTGGTCGATCGATCGCTAGGGATGGTCGATCGATCGGTCCCTCGCAGAAAAACAAAAGAGCTTCGGAACCCGATGGTTGGTCGATCGACTGAAGGTATCGGTCGATCGACTGCTTGAGCTACTACTTGCCTTCTTTAAACTCGTGGACTTGTCTTTTGGGCTTTGAATTGCGCACCAAGTTCGTTCCTCAGGTGAATGCTTCACGTCACATGAAATGCAGGATACTCGGGGACGGATTTAGCTCGATTTCCGCTGGATTCTTCACATTTCTGTAATAATGTACAAAAATACGAAAGTAGACGGAAATAGGGAGAAATGTAGCATAAACTAAATGAATGAGCTCTGAAATGCGTGTAAAATGGGATGTAAAACATCATATAAAAGACACGCATCAAACTTCCCCAAACCAAACCCTTGCTTGTCCTCAAGCAAGAACTACACTCGATCTAATGACCTAATGGAACGAGTTCAATCTCAGAGCGAATTGCAACATGTGAAGCCTAAACCATTTTAATGCTTTAACCAACAATCAATTAGCAATGTGAATCATGCAAACGAGTTATGGAGTCGTTAAAAACATGCTGAACCGTCAACTATAGAGACTTATCAAATTGGACTCTCACGGGTTGCTCAAATCACTCAATAAGTACAGGTGAATATATGTAAGATAGAAAGAAGTAATTGTAATGACACTCACCTAACTACGACCTATAAGAACATGCCTGCAATATAACATGAAAGCAATCTCTACAACCGTACATACGCATTCCAACCAACAAGAGACCATGACACATGCCGAGGTATATATGTGGATATGTGAGGTATGGGTAAGAAGAGGCAAAACATTTATGGTAAAGTGGAGGTACAGGTGATCAAGCTAGTACCAAAACGGAACCAAATGGCAACATCCAACTTCTTGCTCATAAACAAATGAAACGGTGCTATAGCAAGCACAAATCTCACAATTTCCAGAGATAAAATTAATCAACTAACTCCCATAAAATATGAATAATACATGGGAGCAAAAATCGCCAAAAGATAAAGGTTTGAATTATGCGAATTGATTCTTTCTCTTTCTCGAACATCAGTCGATCGACCTATAGGGGCAGTCGATCGACTGCTTAAACAGTACAGAACTCTTTTTTCTTTTCTTTTTTCGAATCATTTTTCATTTTTTTTTCTTTTTCTTTCTTTCCTTCTTTTCATCTTCCCAATATTATCTCAAACATGAGCATATGCCACCAAAAATGAGTAACAACCCCAAGAACACAGACTACTAGCTTGACAAAGGACATGCTAAATGTAGGATGTAGTAATTAGGACAAAAAGGGATATTTTTGGCAGTGTGGAGTTCATGGGCAAAAATGAGAAAAGGGAAACCTCTACCACATGTGTCAACTAACCACAGACCGAATGCGTACAGGTATTAAGAAGATCAAGTTCATATTTATGCATATTTATGTGACATGTCTCATAAGAAGTACTACTCACATTCCTAAATAAACCGGTCATAGATGTCACCAGTTATAAGCTCTAAACCTCAGAAAATGATGTAGCTTGCCAAAAATCTAAGTCAAGTCTCAAGTTCAGCAAGAAATTTAACGAAAACTCATAGACTATGCATATACGATTCTACTAATAACATGTTAATCAAGCAAGGCTCGGGCAAAACAGGTGCAAAATGCTTTTTCATCCTTGAAATACTACCGTTCCGACTCGACCTATATGCTAAAATAAACGTGCATTTGATGGAAATTTTTCAATTTTTTTGGATTTTTGATGTATATGAAGAAATAAGCAACAATGCAAGACAAAATGTAAACGTGAATGCAAGCAAATGATATGCGACGCAAAACCCTTCCCCAAACCAAATCACACAATGTCCCCATTGTGCAAAATCATGTAATGAAGAAAAGAGAAATGGGAATTTGCATAAATTGAAATAAATAAACATGACGTGAAGTGGAAATCGGGAACTTACAAGACTTTAAGCGCAAAGAAAGGAAACCTCCCAAACCGGCGTGAGCTAGGAGGTTTCAATGAGGCCAGATGCTACTAAAAGGTACACGAAAGACAAGCAAAACCACGCATAAAACCGAGAAAACAATTTTGAAGCGGTAAAATTGTGCATAAATGAGAAAATAGAAGAAATAAATAATTTGACGGAGAGAAAAGTGGAGTAGAAAGCTCCCTTAAGTCCGCATATCGACCAAACACAGCAGGGGAGAGGTCGTGAACAGGTACAGCAGCGTCCTCGGTCGATCGACCAAGGATGGCAGTCGATCGACCAATGTGTCAGGAACAGTACCTCCTGGAAAGTGCAACTCAGTCGATCGACCATTGTAGCCAGTCGATCGACTGAAAATACTGCTGTACTCCTTATTTCTTCGTATTTGCTCAATAACTTGAGCTAATGAGGTCTAAAAACCTGCAAGTGCACAATAATACGAGCCCAAAATTGCGCAAAACCCAAAGTAAAGTCTCAAACGTATAAAATCCTAAGCAAGCAAAATAAAATGCGAAGTTTTCGCGCACACAAAAGCAATAAAAAGTGTCTAACAAAAGCAAATGAAATGGAGTTTATAAAGAGCTCGATCAACTAATAGTTGATCAAGAAAGACCACGGTATGGCCCACTTCGTCGGCTTCTGGCTACTAGAAGTAGCCTCAACGGTGCTTATCTGAGCAGCTGCACCCTTCTTAGCTTCCATGTCCGTATGGCTCAACGGATCAACACTCTCATCATCTCCCCAGTCAAGGATCTCTTCGGGCTTGTCAGAATCCAAATCAAACTTTCTGGCTTTGACCGGCTCGTCATCAACTACCTCATCAATTCCATAACTCAGGCAACCAAGACCTCCTCTTTGAATGATAGGCTTCTTTACGGTTTGGAGCAACTTGCAAAGACTTCCTTCCCCAAACTAGCTCTGTAACATCTAAAATAACGAGATTCTTCCTCCTTTTGCTCCCGATCCGAGGCGGAGGGGTTAACACGAAGTAGTAATAGAGACAGCAATTCGGGAAGCACAAAGTACGATTTATTTTCGTAAACCGTATTACAAGTCACGGGCCACATGGGGTCCTTTTTCTTAGCAGGTTGGGCAAAGACAATAGAATGCTTTCCCACTTTGAAAGTCAAGGTTCCTAGACCGACATCTATGCTTGCACCAGCGGTGTGCGAGTAAATGGCCTACCCAAAATAATGGGTATATGAGCATCCTCAGGCATGTCAAGTACAACAAAGTCGACGGGGAAGAAGAACTTCCCTATTTGGACAGGGATGTCCTCTAAGACCCCTATTGGCTGGACCGCAGATCGGTCGGCCATCTGAACTGTCATATCTGTCACTGCGAACCTAGTCAACTTGAGCTTTCTAGCTAGACTCAAAGGCATGACACTTATACTAGCTCCTAAGTCACATAATGCCTTCTCAATAGAGAAGGTACCTATATTGCAAGGAACAGAAAAGCTACCCGGGTCCTCTAGCTTATGGGGTGCAGTGTGAGACAAGTAAGAGCATGACTCTTTAGTTAATGCGACAGTGTGGACATGTTCAAGCGACTTTTTCTTTGACAGGAGTTGTTTCATGAATTTAGTGTATGTTGGCACTTGGTTAACTAACTCAAGGAAGGGTACCTGTACATTCAAGCTACGAATAACTTTTTCAAATTTAGTGAAAGATACCTGTTCCTTTCTTGGCACTAGTCTCTCCGGATATGGGGCTGTAAGAAGTACCTTAACCCTCTCCTCTAAGTTGCGCATGCCGGCATCCGTGGACTTAGGCTGGAAGTCCACTGCTTTCTCCTTGTTAAAGCTCGAATCCTCCTCAGACCGTCTCAAATGTGAGCCATTAACCGTCATCGGATCGAACTTCGGAATTGGGACGGACCCATCAAAGACTCGGATCCTGGCCCTAACACTTTGAGTGTCGTGCCTCGAAACAAATAGTCCCTCAAGTTATCGGGCATCGGAGGACGAACAATCTCGCTATCGTGATAATCTTGGTCGATCGACCACTATCCTCGATCGATCGACCAAGGTGTACGATTCGGAAGCCGCTTGAACCCGCATATAAGTCGATCGACCGGGTGTATCAGTCGATCGACTGATATACCTGGTAGACGCCTTTTTCTTTGAATTATTCGTTTCAGCTTTCTTTTGACTCGGATCTGCCTTATTCTTTTCAACAACATCCTCGACCATGGCAGGCCCCTCCAGGGTGGACCCACTCCTCAACGTGATGGCGTTTAGGGTCTCTTTTTGGTCGGTTTGAGTCGGTAAGTGTCCCGGAGCTCGAGAGGTACTCTTACTAGCCAATTGAGCAATTTGGCTCTCTAGTAGCTTCATCCCGACCTCTCTTGCTTGGGACTCCTTCATCAACAAGTTCTTAAACTCAGCAAAATCAGAACTATGGGATTGTTGGTGCTGCTGCGGCACATAAGGCGGTTTTTGATATTGTTGTTGCTTTTGATGAGGGGGCACATAGGGTTGCGTCTGCGGAGGTGGAGTTGGATTTAGGACATTCTGGCTACTCCACCTCAGGTTGGGATGAACATTGGGCTCATAGTAGGTGTTCGTCTGCCTATAGTGTTGAAAGGCAGCACAAGACTCAAAGGGACTAGGGTAATTCTTCAAAACGTGTCCCTCAGCTCCACACCTTTCACAGACGAAAGGACCGTCTGACACAGCATTTACTTGGTACATCCCACCTTTAGAAGCTCCTCCCAATTCATATTTGTCAAATCTCGCAGTGAGAGCTTCAAGTGCAAAGAACAGAGGAAGATTAGCGGCTCTCCTCGGTTCCCTCTGGAATTCCCATACTCGGCCTTGTGGGTGGCTAGATCGTCGATTATCTTCCACCCCTTGGTCTCTCCCAAGTTCTCAACAAATCGGCCATTGGTGCGCAGACATCCAAAATAGCCCTCTGATCGTCATACAACCCATTATAGAAATGATTGCACAAGCTCCATTTTTCGAAACCATGGTGCGGTATGGTTCGCACCAGCTTCTTAAATCGGACCCATGCCTCGTGGAAGTTCTCACCGGCCCTTGTTTGAAACTTGTGATTTGGGCTCTAATAGCAATCGTCTTAGAAGCAGAAAAGTACTTCTTGTAGAATGCCAATGCCAAGGAATTCCAGTCAGTGATCCCATGAGCAGCTCGATCCAGATCTCTATACCACTCCCTTGCAGCATCACGAAGGGAGAAGATAAACATGGTCTCCTTGATCTGGTCTTGAGTCACACCAGCTGGTGGGGGTATGGAACAGCAGTAGTCAATAAATGTTTCCATATGCTTAGCTGCATCTTCGTTTGCAGCTCCCCCGAACTGGTTTCTCTCAACCATATTAATGTATGAAGGCTTTGGTTCGAACTTCCTGGCATCTCCTGGTAATTCGAACCCCTTATATAAATTTGCAGCTGTTGGCTCAGAATGACTAGCTATACTCGCTTCCTCGGCCATGACTGAAATCTCTGGAGAAGTGACTGTCTCGGCTGAAGAGGTGGAAACGGGTGAAGACTGTGGGTCTTCCTCGAACAGCTCGTTCTCGTGATAGCTTGACAGAGTACTCAGCTCTTCCTCTGTCGGTAATAACCTTTGTGTTCGTCTCAACTCGCGCAAAGATTTCTCTATCTCAGGATCAAATGGTACTAGTTCACCACCCTGTGACCTGCGCATAAGAAGAAACTACAAAAAGAATATAAGAAAAGTTTAAGGAACAGAAGTACCTTAAACTAAGAAAGACTAAAAATAAAACAACTAAAATTAGAACTATTGCCTCCCCGGCAACGGCGCCAAAATTTGATACCCGTCGTGAGGTGTCAAAAATAAGATTTATAATTTCCCACTACAACTATGGCTAGCGGCAGTTGGGTCGAACCACAGAGAGGCAGATGTAAATTCTAGTTGTCTAAATTCAGTCTAAGGTAACAAGTGTGGGGGTTGAGTTGAATTGGTCTACAGCTAAGAGTAAATAATAAACTAGAAAGACGAATTAAACAGATAAAGGGGTACTAGGATGGTCGGTTCATTAAAGCTTCAAGTGACAAAGATACTAAACAGTCTAAATCGAACACAAGTGGGCGGAAACAAGAGATCCTCTCGGTCCACTCTTAACAAATAGCATCTTTCGATCTCGCTATAGGTCCCTAATATCACTAATACTAACTCTCGTCCTGAAAAGTGACTAACGGTCTAAACTATACCTATCTTTCGATCTCAGCACAGTTTAGTCATCTTAATTGGTGATCAAATAACTTTCCCTATCTTTCGATCTAATGGGTCAGTCATAAATTAAGCATCTAACTGGTCACATGCATTCGATTCGTTAAATACAACATTAAAATCAATTAAAACGAAGGGTAACCTTACGAGGTCAGTCGATCGACCGAGAATGTCAGTCGATCGACTGACACGCGAATCAGGCCGTGTTCAATACTTTGCCGCCTACGCTATAATTCGCCTACATCCTAGCACAAACTATTTAGCTACTCATACTGAAAGTGATAACAACAATAATACTAGGGCAATAAAGTATTGAATTCATGATTAAAGCGGTAAAACAAATAATTAACATGCAATAATAAGATGGTTTCGGGAATCTAACTATCAATTCTATACTAATAACGAAATAGAAGTAAATTGAAATAGGGCAGAGTAATACCAAGATTGCAGAGGAAAGATTAAGGGCAAGAACGAAATTCCAATGCTAACAATATTCCAAACCCTAATTCTAAAAACCGTATGTAGAACTTAATGTAAAAACTGAATGTGAAACTTAGATAAAAACTGGATGTCAAAACTGAATTCCTAGGTTACGTTATATAGCAAATAACGTAACATTATTTCCTAAACCCAACACAACTTTGGGCTTCAAGATTCACGGTCTTTTAATTCTCGTCTGTTTAGCGGTTTGGTCGATCGATCGCTAGGATCGGTCGATCGATCGGTCTTCGATGTGAGCTTCGAACTCGATGGTTGGTCGATCGATGAAGGTATCGGTCGATCGATCGCTGAGCTGCTACTTGCCTTCTTTAAACTCGTGGACTTGTCTTTTGGGCCTTGAATTGCGCACCAAGTTCGTTCCTCGGATGAATGCTTCACGTCACATGAAATGCAGGATACTCGGGGACGGATTTAGCTCGATTTCATTTGGATTCTTCACATTTCGCAATAATGTACAAAAATACGTAAGTAGACGGAAATAGGGAGAAATGTAGCATAAACTACATGAATGAGCTCTGAAATGCGTGTAAAATGGGATGTAAAACATCATATAAAAGACACGCATCAGTAGGAACCGTTTCTGAAGGAATGAAGTAGCAATCGTGAAAGATCTCGATTCCAGCTAGTTGCCTTCCTTTATAGTGCCAAGGTTCGGTAAACCCATGAAAGTATTAGTGATTCCCTTCTCTAACAAAGTATCCATTTAGGGTAGGGAGGTAGGGTCGCATTTGGATTCCCACGTTCTTGCGGTTTTGAAACTTTGTGAGCATCTCCAGAGCTTCTTCTTTCGTGGGTTTGTATCCCAATCCTAATGGTATCCTTTGAGAGTTTCCTTCTTTGTAAGGTGCAAAGGTATTTCTTCGGACAGGATTCAGTGGCGTTCCCGGGAAGTATCCCTGAGAATTGAGTATGTGGTTGACCACTAAATTGGAATATGGATTGAAGTATAAGGGTGCCAGTTCACTTTCTACAAGGTTTATGCTATGGAAGCCCTCAAGCTCGTATACTGGATTTGTAACCACTTGGTTGCTTGACATCTTTTCTATCACTGCCTTGATAGGTGACGAAGTGATCGTCACTACTTTGCCATCTAGTGGGATCTTTATTTTCTGGTGGAGGGTGGATGTTAATGCTTTGGAAGCATGAATCTAAGGCCTTCCTAGAAGTATGTTGGATGATGCTTCGATATCCACTATCTGAAAGTAAACCTTTCGCTCAATCGGCCCTGTGGCTATAGTGAGGTTGACTAGTCCTACTACTTTACGTCGCGTACCATCGTATGCACGAACGCCTTGGTTAGTAGGGGTCCAATCCGACTCTTTCATGCCTAACTTATATGCCATTTTGAATGGTATGATGTTGACTGCAGAGCCATCATCTACCAAAGTAATTGGTACATTCTTCTTTAAGAAAATGACAGTGATGTATAGAGCCAAGTTGTGACTAGCGCCGAAAGGTGGTAAATCCTCATCTAAGAAATTAACCGGGTTACTTAGCTTAGTTGAATCTTGGAAGACCAAGTTGACTACGTCATCAGGTGTAGAGTTATGTGCCACATTTAATTTAGCCAAGGCTTGCAGTAGAGCTTGGCGATGAAGGAATGAGCTTGCAACTAGTTGCCAGACTGAAAAATCAGCCTTTATCTTCTGTAGTTGCTTCAGCAAGTGGTCGCTAGATGTATCTTCGCCATCATTTGGTGTGACGACGTTGGTGTTAGTAACTGGACCATTGGCTATGGGACCATTTTGAGAAATGTTTTGATATGGACGCCCTGAACGAGTAAGGTGGTATATATCTTGGTCTTCACTATTTTTGACTATGTCCTCACTAATCTTGACTAGGTAGTGACCGATGAGGTATTCGTCTTCATCATCATTGGCCCATACGTCGTTGACTGTAGCAAGTTCTCTCAACCTGATGATTTCAGCTTCTAAGTGGATTATTTGATCGATTAGGCTATCGACCACGGTTACCACTTCTTGCATTGTAGAATTTTGAGAGAGATTTAGTGGCATGCTCTCCTTAGGTATGGTGTTTGGATTGCGGAGGGATGCTACTACATTTTCTAGCTCGGAGACTTGTCTATTCACACTCTTTGCCCATGCAACAAAGTCGGCGATGGTAGGAGAAATGGTAGAATAACTCCCCTCATCTTCTAATGCATGGATCTCATCTTCGATTGGAGAAATGAGGTGCGAACAATCTAAGGTAGATTCTTCATTTTTAATCATCAGAACTCTAAGAGGATTCTGAGTATTGTTAGGCTTACCTCTCGGAGGTATGGGTAGGCGACCGTCTTCAATCATATCTTGAAGGACATGCTTTATCTTGTAACACTTCGTGTACCTTACCTCTATGATATTCGCAGTATGAATTTTCGTCCCAGAACTTGGACTTCTTTTCTGGATCAGGTGTAGGCCCTCTTTAAAGCATTGGAGTACGTGTCACCAATGTTTGTGAACTTCCTTTGGGGGTTATTCTTCTTTGATGATTCAAGAAGGTTAACCTAATCAGTCTTGCTAGTAGAGCCATAAGAACGACTTGTTGAGCCTTGATATCCACGACCTACCGTTTTGGACAAGAGTCCTTTACGGATGTCATCTTCAATTCTTGTCCCTAGCACAGTTAAGTCCTTTAAGGTCTTAATATTTTGGTACCTCAAGTGATTTGCATAAATGGGTCTTAAGTTATCCACGAATTTTCCACGAGGGTAGCTTCATTCGGACGCTCGACAAGTTGTGTACTAGTCTTCCTCCACCTACTTAGGAAGTCGATGAAGCCTTCTTTCTCATTTTGGGTAAGAACCTCTAGAGTGCGCATATTAACTTGGATTTCAGCATTATCCGCGTATTGCTTAGCGAACTCGATTGCAGCGTCTTGTGCTCTAGAGAATAGAACCATTGCTTAGGAATTGTGTCGAGAGATGAAGGAAAGATCCTTAAGAACATCTCGGGTTTGATGCGTTTGATAGACATGTAGTCTTTGAAAGCACGAATGTGGTTCAAAGGGTTTTCATGTCCCTTGAACTTTGGGATATCAGTCATGTTGAAGTTGGTTGGTAATTTGGCGCTCACGACCTCATACTTGCGATTGTTTTATCATAGATATCATCTCCTTTGAGGTACATTAGTTGCTCCTTCAAGTATTGGAGTCGCTTTTCAGCTTCAGTAAGACCTACTGAAGGGTTGATTTCTGCTTGTCCAACATAGGGTGAAAGGTTGTCATTCACAAATTCACTAGGAACTTCATCTTCTGCAGCAGGTAGCCTAGTTTCTACAGCAACAATTCGGCCCTCGATTGTATTGAGGCGATCATAAACTTGGTCTTGGCTTATTTGGAGACGAGCGAGCGCAGCTAGGATTTGAGCATTACCATTTGGGGGTTCACCACTGGCGCTTGTGGTACTAGTTTCAGGCATCTTGGAAACTGGATAAGAGATCGACGACAAATCAAAACACGATCGACCACTCTATCACACTTACTCAAAGAAAAGACTCAACTTGTGAAGTGAGAGTGTGCCACTTGTGTCAAGTGTGGTTTGAAAATGACAAATTTTGAAATGTTTGTCCTAGTCAACTGTAGTGTAGTTGTAGGAGTGTTGACTCGAAGTGAGGTTTTAAAATGGGTTTTGAGGCCCGAATTTTAACTCGATATTTGGACAGGGTTTCGACTCATTTTGCGCAAATTTGGGCCATTTTCGAAAATATTTACATTTTGAAAAAGGTTTTTGATTTTACAAAATTCGTCATGGTTTGGTTTAGAAAATGGTGCTCACATATGATACAAGCATTCAAACAGGCATTATAATGGTACGCTGAGTGCATTTAAAGGGTTTTGGCTTAAAATGGTGGGTTGCCATACCGAGCAATCAAACCCAGGTCTGTGGAGAGGCCCGTTCCAAGCATGAGTAAGGCCGGTTCCTAGTCCATTCCCTCGAGTAGTGAAAGCCCTTGATACAAACATGAGTAAGCATCATGGTATGGTTGACGTCAATCGCTATCCAACCTTAGGCCCAGATAAGAATTTGGACCGTCCAGACGGGACGATTGGTCGAATAGGTTGGGTTGGGCCTAAGAAGGTCGAATAAAACGACCTATGAAGGTCAAGTAATGAAAACCGACAACTGTCTCATATAAACTATTCCCTAACCTTATTAAAGTTTCACCCTTGGCAACACGTAAGTGTATTACTCCCCAGCGGAGTCGCCAAACTGTGGACACAGGGGGCCCACGGGGGCGCTACTGAAAACAAGCGTTTGCATTTGTGGAGTCGCCACCAATTTATTGTGGAAAATTGGAAACCGTTCGAATACTTCGCGTCATGTCAAGACACAAAGTAATGACATAGACACTAAGAACTCGTTACCCTTAGCATTCTATGTCTAGAATGACTCTCGTGGATGCCAATGAACACGGATGTTCACAGAGATCTGGAGTAAGGGGTGAGGGTACGTATTAGGAAGATCTTTTGATCGAACACCTAATCCCGCCTGCCTCGATAGCGGCCTCTACTAATGACTAGGGAAATTATCTATACTTAATATGTTGTCGATTATATGCATGCAATGCAACATCCATCGTTTTAAACCTAGCATGTGAAGATTAACTAAGTCGGTGAACATGTAATTTAGCACTTATTAGGTCGAAGTAGAGATTTAAGGTTGATTACATGTGAAAGCAAACAAACGGTAATAAAGAGTACAATAAACGACATACGATAATTAAAATTACAATAATTACATTGGTTCAATGATTTACGTCGAAAATACGTTTAAAACGGATAATTCTAGAAAAGAAAAAGAAAATAATTAAGGTTAGAAAACGGACAGATTAGCGGTGATATTACGGTTAATAGTCGATTAATACGTAAAACTAATAAACTAGGTCAAAGTAAGAACGGAAGTTCAGAGACAGAAATCACCCCGGAACAGGCGCAGCAATGTTGCGTCCCTTGGAAGAGGCGCAGTGGTCACTGCGTCTGTTCCTAAGGTGAGTTCTAGCTGTGAATTCGGAACTGCATACTGTTAATATTCGTTGGTGATTTAATGATCGATTATTGATATTCGACTCAAGTAGAAGTGATTTAACAAGTTATTTACATGTGAATTAATCATAAAAGCGATGAAGAAACAAGTTTAAACGAATGAGAATTAATCATAGTGAACTAAGGTGAATTATAACCTAATTACAAATTAATTAGGTTTATTTGATGATAAACCGACGAAATATACAAAAGTCGAATTCCAGAGACTTGATATGAACGAATTGAACCTCTAAAATCCGAGTTTGAATTTAATGACGAAAACCCGCAAATATTGATTACTTGGGATTTAAGTCGGAAATTAAGGGTGATAAATAATTATGAATTATGCATTAAAATTATGCGAGGAGAAATGTGAAGAAAATAAGAAAAGATGGAAAAAAAGACGAATCAACAAAGAACAAAGGAAGAAGAAGAAAGGCAGAAACTGCGGCAGCCTCAGGAAGGGGCGCAGCAGTTGCTGCGTTTCTTCTTGGCGACTGTCTTCTGTTAATCCGTGAAAATAGGCTTGATAAAAAGGTTTTATAAATCGGTTTTAAACATGTTTTCGACATAAACCTTACCTTATTTATACAATAATAAAATATAATAATGAAATATGGGATTTACACCCTCAGACTTACATGTTTGACGAAACGAGATTAACTAAGTTAACGATTCGTGATTGCTCGACTCGAATGTATGATGAAAGTGCCCTCGTAAGAGGATTTAGATTAAATTGATTTGATTAATTGAAGTGGAGTTGGTCAAATTGGTTGGTCATGCAAATGAGACTGGTACTCAGAAGGATCCGAGCTTACGTGGTCGATTGATCAAGCACGTAGAGAATGCAAAGGGAGAAGAGAAGGGCGGACACTCGCGTGAGAAATATGAGGAACGAAGGTCCCTATTTATACTAATCACACGGAGGAATTAGGGTTACGGTAAAACTTTGGAAACAAATCTCGAAAAGATCTTAAAATACGCAGAAAAGAGCTGGTGAAGAGGCGCAGCAACCACTGCGACTCTTGGAAGAGGCGCAGCAGGTGCTGCGTCCTTTCCCCAGAAGTTTCCTCCTACGGAAGAAAGATTTTCCGCGTTTCTGTTATGGAATTGCGGTAGATCTCAGCTTCCTTATTGTTCAAATATGATTTCGGGATATATTTTGCCAAAAGATAAAAAGATTAATATTATGGAATAGAAATATCCAGAATATTCCAGAACATTCCAGAACATTCCGACTCGGCATTTTAAACAGTTTATTAGAAAATGAAGACGATTTTTTACCCGGACTCCAAATGAACTCTAAGTACTGTCAAAACGACCGTAATGGTGCGTAGATAACGACCAAGGGGTAGACACAAGTATTTGAGCTATCACTTGACGATAAACTTACGAACTGTTATAAATCATTCCGTGTACCAAACGTGTGGCCCAATCATCACCGGGTGGTTTGCGGGAGGTGCAGAAATGAGGTATCTACTGAGGGAAATAATCTGTATACTTCCCTTTAACATGAAGGATTATAACGATTTAACAAAGATGATCTAAGGTCATAAAATAAAATACATAAACAAAAGTAAAAGGATTTAGAATTAACCTCAGGTCCTAGCAAAATCGGCCTAAGAACAATATCAAAATTGATATTCGCCTATTAGTTGCACCCAAGACGATCTGAGATATGCCCTTTGATTATGCTAGAAATCAATCTAAAATTTTCTGTAAAATTTTATTGTCTTTGTGTTCTTGTGATGAGAAAGAGGAGGCAAGGTCAGAAAAAGTATTAGGTTAGAAATAATTCTCTACCTTTCTTTTTATATAGACCGAAATCTGGAATCAATTAGGAAAGAAATAACCTCCTAATTTTCGGCCAGACAGGCCGAAAATAAGGAGTGTATTTTCCTTATTTTGGTCTTTCCAAAAATATATAATATGTGTTGAATTGTCATCTAGTGAGGATCGAACCCATGACCTCTTGGCTTGTGTACCCTCACTATTGCCACTATGACACATTCAACTTGTTGATATTAAATACAACTGATTATATTTAATTACGAATTAACAGATTAATTCGTCCAAACTAACCTTATATATATTTAATTAAATATAACTTATTATATTTAATTTACGAATTGTGATTAATTGTCTCTCAACTTAATATTATTTAATTTTCATTAAATAATTATCTCATCAACACATTGACTAACTTTTTAGTCATTTTGGGCATCAATGTAATTATATTTCTATAACCACATTTCTCAAATACGTCCTATAGGTGTGACCTTTAGGGACCAGTTGATCACCGCCATCTGTATGATAATAACGTCAAACTTTCTAGCAAGCCAACCGTTATTAGGTAAACGTTAATCAACTGATTAAATATACGAAGTATACCCTTGTGAACCTGTAAGAGATTTACAAATGTTATCACACTAATTTGTGGAGGACACCAGCTTCAACATCTACAACTTGTCTTACTTTAATTACTTAGTAACTGACCCCGTTGTTGTTTTGTAAAATCTGTGGTAATCCATTCGGGGATGGTGAGCAGATTGTGACAGGTGATGCAGTCGTTTAGCTTTGGGGCAGTTTTGGGGAGTCACCACATAAGGTTAGCTTCCGCTGTCAAGAGTTTTAGTGTCTTTTGTAGGTGTTGATTTCATAACAGTACTTTGGTTTGAGATTTCTTTGAGACGATGTAAACATTACTCTTTCGTACCTTAATAAATGTGTTTTGGATTGTTGCTTTTGATATACTAACCTCGGGCAACCGAGATGGTAAAAGCATTTCATGCTAGTGTAGTCCTTGGTAAGGTACCTTGGTATGAGGGGGTGTTACAAAGTGGTATCAGAGCCGACGATTCCGGCACCTAAAACTAATGAACCCAATGAACTTAGGGAGTCTAAATAAAATAAATCCGGGGAGAGTTGTTGGAGCTAACGCAAGGACTTGGGAGACGTCCCGAAGTCGCACTAAGGCCCTTACGATCTCAAACCGGTCACCAGGGGGAAATTGTTGTGTGTCAAGTCAATGTATGTGTGTGGTACTTAGAACTTGAATGGTTGGATAATGCGGTAGGAGAAGTGGTATGTGGAGACATGTGAAAAACGTGGCGAGATTTGTTGATTCGGATTTTTGTATGAATGTGTGGGCATGTTACGTGTTTATTACGTGGCTTTTAATGAATAGTGATGTATTGCATGTATCTTTGGGGTAGAAAAGCATGTATAAAATATGTTTACGGATAGCAGTAACTCTTTTTTAGCCTGACTCGGTCGAGCAAGGCAGGTACTCGATCGAGTAGGGAGTACTCGGCCGAGTAACCAAGCACTCAACCGAGTGTTGTTTGGCAGTGCGTAGCAGTAGCTACTGGTTGTGTTTACTCGACCTAGTATTATAGCATACTCGACCGAGTAGAGCATACTCGACCGAGTACTGTCTATACTCGACCGAGTATGATTTCTGTGTTTTTGACGTTGGCTACTGGAGTGGATTACTCGACCGAGCATCAGTGATACTTGACCGAGTAGTCCATACTCGACCGAGTATCTCACCATACTCGGCCGAGTGCTTCTTTGGCGGAGGGTCGTTTACATTTTGAGCCGTAGGCTTTTCTGCTTACGTTTCCTTGCTTCTTATCAGCTCAAAATGCCGCCAAAGAGGTTAGCCGCATATATTCAAGCATTTGAGATGTCCACAGATGAGGTAACCCGTATGATCGAGCAGCAAGAGGCACTCCTTGAGGCTCTTAAGAATGTAGGTAAGGGGGCATAGAAACCAGTGGATGCTACCCACCTGAGCACTATCATCGCTCGCTTCAACCCACCTACCTACGAGGGCGTCGGAGAACCAAAGTTGCTCGAACACTGGCACCGTGAGATGGAGAGTCTCCTTGAGGTGGTGAAGTGTCCGCCAGAGTTACATGTTGAGTAGGTAGTGTACTACCTGAGGGGTGAGGCTGCTGTATGGTGGCAGAACGTCAAAGAAGACGCCAGAGCATTCTACCAGGGTGAGGGTCTAGGTGCTATACCATGGTCGGGCTTGAAGAGCGCTATGAGAGGACAGTTTATGCCGGAGCATATCCGTCACAAGATGAGATCTGAGTTCGACTCATTTACCATGACTGAGGACATGACAGTCACCGAGTACTACCATCGGTTCCTTGAGTTATCTCGCTATGCGGAAGACATGCAGTTAGGGCAAAGGGGTTTGGCTCTTCGTTTTGAGAGGGGGTTGGCACCCAAGATCATGAACCGGTTACCAGCAGGAGTGATCACCGATTTGAAAGATGTGTACTTGAGGGCTGAACAAGCTGAGAGGTTGGTAGATCTCTCTAAGGAAGCTACTGAGAGAACTGCTGCTGAGAAGAGGAAAGCAGAGAGTGGGAATAACAACCAGTCGGGTAACAAGAAGGGCAACCTTGGTCAGGCAAGGGCTTTTTCAGGTGGAGCTGGGTTTTTTGAAGGATCGCGAGCTTGGGGTAGAGGTGGTGGACGGAGTGTGAGTGATAACTCCAACCTTTCTTGCTTCAACTGTGGTGGCATAGGCCACAAGAGACGTGACTGTACGAGTGCCAGAATTGGAGGAGGCTCGGGAGCTTTTCATGGGAATTTCTCACACGGTCCGAGTTAGAGTTTTGCTAGCAACAGGTCATCTGGGTCGTGGGGTAACCATGGGGGATAGAACAACAATGGCGGTTTTAACCGCAACAGTGGAGGATCTTACCAACGCCCGAACAACAGTGTGTAGATACCTCATTTCTGCACCTCTCGCAAACCACCCGGTGATGATTGGGCCGCATGTTTGATACGCGGAACGATTTGTGACAATTCGTAAGATTATCGTCAAGTGATTGCTCAAATATTAATGTCTACCTCTTAGTTGTCATCTACGTCCCGATACGGTCGTTTTGACAGTAATTAGAGTACATTGAGTCCAGGACCTAAAAACCGTCTCCATTTTTCTCGATAACCGTTAAATCCCGAGTCGAATGTTCGGAATGTTAGGATATTTCTATTCCATATTTCATAAATTTTATCTTTTGGCAAACAATTTCCCGTAATATTCACATAAGATATTAAGGAAAACCGAATTATTTCCGTCCTACCATAACTCAAACACGGAAATCTTTCTTCCGCAGGAGGAAACCCCTTGGGAACAGACGCAGCAGGTGATGCGCCTCTTCCAAGAGACGCGTGGATCGCTGCGCCTCTTCCCAGTCCTTTTCGCGTATTTATCGTATCTTTTTCATATCTTTCCGAGATTCACTTCCAAAGAGTCTCCGAAACCCTAATTTCTCCACGTGATTAGTATAAATAGGAGCCTTCGCTCCTCATATTTCTCACGCGAGTGTCCGCCCTTCTCTTCTCCCTTTGCATTCTAGACTTTGTTCTTACTTTTTGGCGTCTACGTGCTTGAACTTTCGACCACGTAAGCTCGGATCCTTCTGAGTACCAGCCTCCCCGTTTGCATGACCGACCAATTTGACCAACTACACATCAATCAACTTAATTAACTTAATCGTTTTCCTCTTACGAGGGCACTTTCTTTGCATTCGCGTCGAGCATCACTAATCGATATCTTAGTCCTTCTCGTTTCATCAACATGTAAGTCTGAGGGTGTAATCTCTCTTTTATTTATTGTATTTATTTATTGTATCATCACAATTGTAAGGTTTATGTCGAAAATACCATTAAAACCGATTTCTAAAACCATGCTTTAAAACCTCTTTTTACGGATTTCCAGTAGATAACCGTCGAGAAAGGACGCAGCAACTGCTGCGCCTCTTCGAAGGAGCACAGTTCCTGCTGCGCCTCTTCGTGAGGCTGCCGCAGTTCCTGCTTCCTTTCTTCTTCGTTCGTCCTCTGTTATTCGTCAAGTTTCTTTCTCTTGTTTCGTTTGTGTGTTAATTCTTCATCATGATAGTTTATCATCTCACATGTGTTTTATTCATCATCATTAATATGTTTTAATCATCACAAATCCGACTTAAATCCCTAATAATCCAATATTTGCGAGTTTTCGTCATTAAATTCAATTCCGGGTTGTAGAGATTCAATTCATCAATATTGAGTTTCTGGAATTCGTCTTTGATATAGTTTTCATCTGTCTTTTGTCATATCTATCATATATTCGTCATTAATCCATTGTATTTAACCTAATTAATTGAATTAATTTGTTTAGTTTGTTAATATTTTTCACTTCTATCATTAATCCATCTTATATTAATCCATCATAATTCCATCTTATTCATGTTTTATTGCTTTCACGACCCATCCATATGTTAAATAAACATGTTAATCACTTTCATCCGAGTAAATATCACCAATCGATCATTAAATTCACCAATTAACATTAACGGCTTGCAATTACGACTTCACGGCCCTTAATCGAGCCAAGGAAGGACGTAGCGCGTCGCCGCGCTATTCAAGGGACGCGGCTCTGCTGCTGTTCCTCGGCCGTGAGTTTCGTCCCCGAACTCCGTTTACGCTTGACCTAGTTTAATTAGTTTACGTATTAATCAACTATTATCCGTAATATCACGCTAATTCCTGTTCGTTAGTTTATTTGATTCTTTCTTTTGTCTCTTTTTCCCAAATTATCCATTTTAAAGGTATTTTCGACATAAATCACCTATTCCTTTGTAATTAATGTAATTTTCATTATTGTAATTTATAATTATTGTATTTCTTTTATTGCTTGTATGTTTTCACATGTAAATGAGCATTAAATCCTACTTCGACCCAATTGAATGCTAATTACGTGTTTACCGACTTAGTATTAATTCTCACATGCTAGGATTAAAACTTGGATGTTGCATTGCATGCATATAGCCGACGATATATCAAGTACGAATAACTTCCCTAATCATTAGTAGAGGCCGCTATCGTGGCGGGCGGGATTAGGTGTTCGATCAAAAGAGCTTCCTAATACGTACCCTCACCCCTTACTCCAGATATCTGTGAACACCCGTGTTCATTGGCATCCGCGAGAGTCATTCTAGACATAGAATGCTAAGGGTAACGATTGCTTAGTGTTCATGTCACTACTTTGTGTCTTGACATGACACGAGGTATTCGAACGGTTCCAATTTCCCATAAAAATTGATGGCGACTCCATACAAAAATGCAAACGCTTGTTCCTCTTTTCCTCCCAAGCGCCCCCGTGGGCGGCCCGCTGTCCACAGTTTGGCGACTCCGCTGGGGAAAGATACACTTACGTGTAGCAAGGGTGAAACTTGAACAAGGTTAGGGAATAGTTTGTACAAGACAATTGTCGGTTTTCATAACTCAGTCTTCCTAGACCGTTTTATTCGGCCTTCCTAGGCCCAACCCAACCCATTCGACCAATCGTCCCGTCTAAACGGTCCTAATTCTTATTTGGGCCTAAGGATGGATAGCGATTGACGTCATCCATACCATGATGCTTACTCTTGTTTGTATCAAGGGCCTTCACTACTTGAGGAAATGGACTAGGAATCAGCCTTACTCTTGTTTGGTACGAGCCTCTCCACAGACTTCGAGTTTGATGGTTCGGTATGACAACCCACCTTTTAAATCAAAACCCTTTTAAATGCACTCAGCATCCCGTTATAATGCTTGTATAAATGTTTGTACCTTACGTGATCACCGCTTCTAAACAAAACCATGACGATTTTTTCAAAAATCAAAACCCATTTTCAAACAAAATTTCGAAATAGGCTTCCAATTAGCGCAAGATCCGGTCAAAACTCTGTCCGTTTGTCGTGTCAAAATTCGGGCCACAAACCCATTTCAAAACCTCACTTCGAGTCCACTCCTACAACTACACCACAGTTGGCTAGGACACACATTTTCAAAAAAACCTTTGTCTTTCTTCAAAGATCACTCAACACAAGTGGCACACACCCACTTCACGAGTCAAAACATTTCTTCTTTTAGCAAGTGTGTTAGAATGGTCGATCGTGTTTTGATTCGTCGCCGATCTCTTATCCAGTTTTCAAGATGCCCGGATCAAGTGATGAAACAAACCTCCACCAACTTCAAGATGGTAATGATCGAATCCTAGCCGCGCTAGCCCAAATGCAAGTCACCCAAGACCAAGTCTATGACCGCCTTGAACTCATTGAAGGCCGTATCTATGCCGTAGAGGGAAGGTTGCCTCCTCACGAAAGTGAAGTACTACGTGACTCTGACAATGAATCCAAGGATGAAAATCCTCCCATGGGGATGACTGTAGCTGAGAAAAGACTCCAATACTTAGAGGAGCAATTGATGTACCTTAAGGGGGATGACATTTATAGGGAGAACAATCGCATGTATGAGGCCGTCAATTCCAAATTGCCAACTAACTTCAATATGACGGATATCCCTAAGTTCAAGGGACACGAGAACCCTTTGAACCACATCCGTGCCTTCAAGGATTACATGTCTATCAAAGGCATCAAACTCGAGATGTTCTTAAGGATCTTTCATTCATCTCTTGACACTATCCCAAAACAATGGTTCTACTCCTTAGATCATAAGAAGGTCGCTACTTGGGAAGACGCCGCAATCGAGTTCTCTAAACAATATGCGGATAATGCCGAGATCCAAGTCAACATGCGTACTCTAGAGGTTCTTACCCAAAATGACAAAGAAAGATTCACCGACTTCCTAAGTAGGTGGAGGAAGACTAGCACCCAACTAGTTGAACGCCCGGATGAGGCTACCCTTGTGGAAAAGTTTGTGGACAATCTCAAACCCATCTATGCCAATCATTTGAGATACCAAAACATCAAAACTTTCAAGGACTTAACCGTACTAGGGATAAGGATTGAAGATGACATCCGTAAAGGACTCTTGTCCAAAACGGTAGGTCGAGGATATCAAGGGTCCACAAGTCGTTCATACGGCTCTACTAGCAAAACCGATGAAGTTAACCTTCTCGAGCCATCCAAGAAAAGTACCCCACCAAGAAAATTCACAAATCTTGCGGACACTTACTCCAACGCTCTAAAAAGGTTAATGAAGCAAGGTAAACTCCAACCCATTGGACCTACTCCCGAACCCGAAAGAAAGTCCAAATTCTGGGACGAGAACTCGTACTGTGAATACCATAGGGGCAAGGGGCACTACACAGAAAAATGCTACAAGTTGAAAAACGTGCTTCAAGACATGATTGAGGACGGTCGACTACCAATACCCCCAGGAGGAAAGCCCAACAACACTCAGAATCCTCTTGGAGTTCTAGCGATCACAAGTGATGAATCTACCTTAGATTGCTTACACCTCATTTCTTCATGTGAAGATGAAATTTATGCAATCGAGAATGAAGGGCTCTACTCTACTATCTCCCCTACCATTTCCGACTTCATCACATGGGCGAGGAGCGTGGATAGACAAGTTCGGGAATTAGAAAATGTGGTCACAACCTTACGCGATCCCAATGCAACACCCGAAGAGTATGTGCCACTAATCTTCTCTCAAAATGCTACTATGCAAGAAGTAATCACCGTGGTTGATAAACTAGTTGATCAAATCATACGACTAGAAGGTGATATCATGAGAATGAGGGAACTAACTGCAATCAATGGAGTTTGGGCCGACGATGACGAGGACGAGTATCTCATTGAAAACTCCCTAGTCAAAGAAATAATCCAAAATGGTGAAGACCAAGATGTGGACCACCTAACTCGTTCGGGTCGTCCATATCAAAGCACTACTCAAAATGGTCCAACCAACGTCATCACACCAAGTGACAACGAAGAGGACTCCACTGATCATTTGCTCAAGCAATTACAAAAGACAAAGGCTGATCTTTCAGTCTGACAATTAATAGCAAGCTCATTCCCACATCGCCAAGCTTTACTGCAAGCTTTAGCCAAACTAAATGTAGCACATAACTCCACTCCTGAAGATGTAGTCAACTTGGTCTTCTAAGAATCACCAAAGCTAAGTAATCCTATTACTTTCTCGGACGAAGATTTGCCACCTTTTGGCGCTGGTCATAACCTTGCTCTATACATCACTGTCATTTGTCTAAAGAAGAATGTGCCAATGACCTTGGTGGACGATGGCTCTGCAGTCAACGTCATACCCCTCAAAACGGCATACAAGTTAGGCATGAAAGAGTCGGATTGGACCCCTACCAATCAAGGTGTGCGTGCATATGACGGTACACGACGAAAGGTGGTAGGACTTGCTAACTTAACCATAGCCACAGGGCCAATCGAACGAAAGATTAACTTCCAAATAGTGGACATCGAAGCTTCCTTCAACATACTTCTGGGAAGGCCGTGGATTAACGCTTCCAAAGCGGTAACATCCACCCTTCATCAAAAGATCAAGATCCCACTAAATGGCAAGGTAGTGACGATCACTTCGTCACCCATCAAGGCAATAATCGAAAAACAGTCAAACAATCAAGTCCTTGCGGATCCCGTGTACGAACTTGGGGGCTTCCAAAGTGTAAGTATCATAGAAAGCGAATTGGCACCCTTATACTATAATCCCTACTCCAACTTGGTGGTCAACCACATACTCAAAACCCAGGGATACTTCCGTGGAATGCCTTTAAACCCTACTCGAAGAAACACCTTCGCACCATACAAGGAAGGCAACTCAACGAGGATACCACTGGGACTAGGGTACAAACCCACAAAAGAGGAGGTTCTCTAAATGCTTGCCCAAGTCCAAAACCGTAAGCACGTAGGAGTCCAAATGCGACCCTATCGCCCTACTTTAAATGGGTATTTTGTTCAAGAAGGAAGTCTAGAACTCTTTCACGGATTTCCCGAACCTTGGCATTATCTCGAAAGGAAGCTAGCCGGAATCGAGATCTTTCACGATTGCTACTTTATCCCTCCAGAAACGGTTCCTACCGTCAAAACCCGCCAAGCACCTTGCTTAGACGAGCAAGCTGTTAGCCTATTGTTTGGAGAAGATCGATTCGTTAAGGCCGCGCAGGATGAGATCATTACCATGATACTTCAAGACGATCGCTTCAACCCCACCGCGTTAATCACAGAAACCAACGCAAGACAACAGAAAGGATGGAGAAAATCAATCAAGTGGACCAACAATCAAGGAAGACTCTTCAAGCTCACCACTGGAGAAGGAGAGATGTTCAAAGGAGAACCAGAAGACGATGAGTTCGAGTCGGAGTCGGAGTCGAGTCGAGTCTAGAGGAGTCATTAGAGAGTCTACTCTGTCGTCATCCCCACCCCTTTGTTTCTCCTAGCTTAGCCTCGAATAGTCACGTAGTTCGGGAAATGCCCCAACCATTGTCCTTTGCCGCCATGATGACCATGGATCGGTTGGCTTCTTTGTTTCAACTTTACTCAAATTTTAATATGAATAAATCGGGTTACGCTTACTCTTTGTGTTATCTTGAGTGCAATTGCATTTACGATGATACCGAGGATGACCAAGACCCGGACTCGATCGAAATACCTCCCTACGTAGCCAAAGAAATACTACGGGAAGGGGAAGGGGGACCAGTAATAGAGGACACCAAACCCATCAATGTAGGAACCGAACTAGAACCCCAAGAACTTAGGATAGGGACTACCTTGAGCTCTACCGAAAGGGCCGATTTCATAGACCTCCTAAATGAATTCAAAGACGTTTTCGCTTGGTCCTACAAAGACATGCCGGGAATCGACAGGGATATCGCCGAACATAGGATTCCGATTAAGCCGGGTTTCAAACCAAAAGCGAAGCTTCGACGAATGAGAACAGAATGGGCTCTAAAGATTAAGGAAGAAGTTGATAAACAATTCAAAGCCGGGTTCATCAAAGTTTCCGAGTATTCTGACTGGGTAGCTAACATAGTACCCGTACCCAAAAAGGATGGGAGAATCCGTGTTTGTGTTGACTTTAGGGACTTAAACAAAGCAAGTCCAAAAGATGACTTCCCTCTACCTCACATCGACATATTGGTGGACAATACTGCAGACCACGCGTTACTATCCTTCATGGATGGATATGCGGGATATAACCAAATCAAGATGGCCATGGAAGATATGCATAAGACCGCCTTTGTCACCCAATGGGGAACGTATTGTTATACGGTAATGCCGTTTGGATTGATCAATGCCGGAGCTATATATCAACGCACCGCAACTACACTCCTACATGACATGATGCATAAAGAAGTTGAGGTATACGTAGATGACATGATTGTCAAATCCAAGGAAAGAGAGGGACATATTGCGAACCTTCGCAAGTTCTTCGCAAGGCTACGAAAATACAACATGAGGCTCAATCCTCAGAAATGCACATTCGGGGTAACATCTGGCAAACTCCTGGGATACGTTGTTAGCCAACGAGGTATAGAAATAGATCCTTCAAAAATCAAAGCTCTGATCGAAATGCCACAACCTCAAACAGAAAAAGAAGTTAGAGGATTCCTGGGAAAAGTGCAGTACATAAGTCGATTCATATCGAAACTTACAATGATTTGTGAGCCTATCTTCAAGAAACTCAAGAAAACAGACCACACCATGTGGGATGATGATTGTCAAAAGGCATTCGACCGAATCAAGGAGATATTGGCTAAACCACCAGTGCTCATGCCACCACAACGAGATCAACCTCTTGGTTTATATCTCACAGTAACCGAAACGACCATGGGTGCCATGCTGGCTCAAACTGTAGGAAGTGAAGAAAGAGCTATCTACTACCTTAGTAATAAGTTCTTGGAGTACGAGTGCAAATACTCACAACTCGAAAAGACATGCCTCGCTCTTGTGTGGGCAACAAAGAAGCTACGCCATTACATGCTTAGCTACTCCGTCAAAATATACTCCAAAATGGATCCAGTCAAATACCTCTTCGAGAAACCCGTCCTCAACGGACGTCTAGCAAGATGGACCCTGATGCTCTCAGAATTCGACCTCAAATACGTGCCACTGAAAGTTATAAAAGGTCGCGCCGTCGCCGAATTTTTCATGAGAAAATCCTATCAATGACGCACAAACAATAGATACTTGGTCATTTCCAGACGAGGATATACTCCAAACTGATGTAGACTCCTGGGACCTGTACTTTGATGGAGCATCGAACTTAAGAGGATTCGGAATAGGAGTGTTGCTCATTTCTCCTGAAGGCGAGCATACACCAATTGCTGTCAAACTCGACTTCGAGGTGACAAACAATGCTGCAGAATACGAAGCTTGTCTCATTGGACTACAAGCGGCTGTGAGTTTAGGCATAAAAAACCTCCGAGTACATGGGGATTCATCACTGATCATCAACCAAGTTACAGGATCTTAGAAAATACGAAGCGAAAGCCTCGCACCTTATCAGGCTAGAATAGACCAAGTCGCTCAATTCTTTGATCACGTAACCTACCTACACCTACCTCGGGAAGAATATCAATTTGCAGACGCTCTTGCGAAACTTGCATCTCTGATTAATATGCCGGATCACATGATGGAAATGCCTTTGTGCATCGAACGACGGTCAGAGCCGGCTTACGTCCACCAAATCACCAATGAAGAAGAAATCACGCGGGAACCCTGGTTCCAAGCAATCCTGAATTTTAAGCTTAATGGTACCTATCCACCGGATATGGACAAGAGGGGACAATGTGCTATACGCCTACTAGCCTCCCAATACGTTCTCATGCAAGGAGAATTGTACAAAAGAATACCTCTTGGTGTAGTCCTACGTTGCCTTGATCATTCACAGGCACGAAAGGTGATGGAAGAAGTCCACGACGGAGAATGCGGTCCTCACGTGAGCGGGCCCATGATGGCAAAGAAAATCACACGTCTGGGGTATTATTGGACCACAATGGAATCCGATTGCATCAAATATGTAAGACATTGCCACAATTGCCAAATCTTCGGGAATGTACAACATGTCCCTCCTTCATCACTCTATACAATGACATCCCCTTGGCCATTTTCTGCATGGGGAATTGACATAATCGGGAAGATAACCCCAGCCGGAATAGGAGGTCACTGTTTCATTCTAGTAGCAATCGACTATTTCACCAAATGGGTAGAAGCGGCTTCCTACACTAGTCTTACAGCTAAGAATGTGGCGAAGTTCATACTTTCAACATCATCTGTCGATATGGTTGCCCACATGAAATCATTAGTGATAACGGATCACATTTCCAAGCTGAGACCGAGCAATTGCTAGCCAAATACAAGATTAAGCATCACCACTCTTCGCCCTATAGACCACAGACTAACGGCGCGGTAGAGGCGGCAAACAATAATGTTGTCACAATTCTCAAGAAAATGATTGACAACTATAGAGATTGGCCAAGCAAGATACCCTTTGCTTTGTGGGGGTATCGTACATCTGTCAGGACGCCCACTGGGGCTACTCCTTTCTATTTGACATACGACATGGAAGTTGTACAACCAGTTGAGCTAGAAATACCATCCTTGCGTATTTTACTGGAAAGTCAAATTCCGGAAGCCGATTGGAAGAAGGATAGATATGAAGAACTCATCCTCCTGGATGAACGTAGGCTACGCACCTTACATAATGTCCAAACATATCAAGCACGTATCAAACGAGCTTTCAACAAAAGGGTTAGGCCAAGAAACATCAAAGAAGGAGACTTAGTACTCAAATCGGTTAGAGCTCTTTTACTTGTCGACCCACGGGGAAAATTCAAACCTAATTGGGCCAGACCATTTCTAGTCAAATCCATACTCCCAGGGGGTGCGGTTAGAATCACAGACCTAGACGGGAATGAGTTTTCAAACCCAACAAACCTTAACTAAACGATACTATGCCTAGAATAGGAACGAAAAATGCGCCTCGCGTAACCCCACGTATCGCTCTTGTGGCACTAAATAAACAGCCCCTGGCCAAGCTGAAATAAGCTAAATGTCACTGTGCTCTTGCATTTTGACAAATTTGTCATCCTCATATCATCAAAAAAACTAAATTCGCACCTTCAGAGTAAGCAAAAGCTCATGCTTATTTTCTACGTTCATTACAAGCTCTTGCTTAGAACAATTATTCTTTTACATTTACTCGAACTACGCGCAGGGGTTTGATTTCACTTCTTTAAGTGAATACGTAGGCAATCCTTCACAGGATTCAACCCATTATATCTAAAATGTAAATAGAAGGACATTTGCATTGCATTTGAAATTCGACAAGAATAATAGATAGAAAATCACAACGGTTTCATAACCATTCAACCTTTTTATTTCATTCATTTTCTGATAATAATAGTATGCTACATAATAAAAAATAGAATAGGCTAGGATTCTAAAAACCCCACCTTTTTATTACAACAACAAAATAATAATAATCAAATAATAAATAAAGACTCGGGCTATTCCTCCATCTTCCCCTTGCCCTTGTCATTCCTATCATATGTCTTGTCACGACTTCGAGCCGGACGCTCTTGCGCCACTTCAGACCTAATCACCAACGGTCTTTCTCGAGGCCTAGCCTTTCCATTCTTGCCAATCACCATTTCCGCGACAGGAGTAGTCTTTGGTTTCTTTGAAGGATGAACAACTTGAAACCCGGCTTCTTCTTCTCCCTCTGTCAGATGCTTCTCTTTCTCTTTCTCTCCCTCGCGCACCTTGTAGTCAACAGGCTCGCGTTTCCTCAGTCTCTCGCGCTCTTCCGGAGTAGTAGCCTTTCTCCATCTCAGATAAGAATCCGACACCCACAAGGCATTGGCAGAGAAATTCAAGAACCACATGTTTCTTTGGGCCCATTTAATGGCCCACTCTCTTCGGCTCTCTGTAGTAAGCGACATAGCGATCTGCGGGGACGGTATCAAGCCTCGGGATCGCCCCATTTGAGACCAACTTGTCTCATCAGTCTTTCCGGGAAGATACACACCATAAACTCCAATCCAGGAATGCGCACGGACCTAGTAGGATCCAAAGAAGACACTCCAGTGACGGATTTGAGGTGCCACCACGGTACGACCCACCTAATCAACGGGCCATCATCGCTCTTTAGCTTGTTCTTCCAATAATCACAGACCCGAGTGAAGTCCACCATGTACAACCTCGTCCTCATCGCAATCGAGCGGGCATGATAGGAAAGCACATGAACTGGGGGCTCGATCAATCGGAGCCGTTCCATAAGCCAAACCTACCAAAAACCAGGTATTAGACATAATAAAAAAAAAAAAAAAAAAAAAAAAAAAAAAAAAAACGTCTTTTACCTGCAGAAGAACGGGACCTCCCAAATACGGTAGATCGCGGTTGGATTTCCTACTATCCAAACCCAAAATAATCTCCCCTAAGCATAAGCAAGCTGGGCTCCTGCGCAGCTCCATCTGCTCAACAAGGCCCAAAAGACGGGGATCATCTCTGAAGTCTTCATCAACATGCCCTCGGAAGACATACACATGCAACAAACAAAAGCCAAATGCCCTCCGCCTAGCAACATGGGAAACGGTGGGGTCGGCTCTGTTGATGAATCGATCTATGAAGTCCAACATTCTCACGCCTTTCGAGGTAACTAGACGGTCCACCTCAAGTCTAGTCAATCCAAGCAAGTCTCTAAATTTGCTCTTGTACCCCTGCGAAGTAGAAGGAATGGCAGGCAAATGTTCGGGATCCCATCCACCAATAGCAAGACAATTTCTTCAGAAATGGGCATATATCACCTCCGGGAACGCAAAAACATGGTAATTCGGGTCCCAATAGTCAAGGCAAGCATCCAAGAAAGGTTTAACAACCTTGATGAGTTTTAAACTCAACAAAGACCCAAAATTATAAGCACCCATATCATGCTTCTCCATATTCGAAAATTCGTTGGTCCATTCCTTCAAGCGGATCTCCAAAGTATTCATGATGAAAAATTTCTTTTGAGAATTTTATGTAAATAGACGAAGAAGAGACGGAAGAATTGTGCGAATTAAAGCTCCATCGACGCTTCTATTTATACTAATTTCTGTTTCCAAAAATCCGTCAGAACAGAACGTCTTGGGAACAGGCGCAGCACCTGCTGCGCCTCTTCCCCAGCTTCACTTCTGTGATTTTCCGCGTTGGATCTTTCCTAATTCTATGACGAATAATTTCCTATTCCTACGGGTTATTATTTTGGTAAATAAGAGAAGATTACCATGTTTCAGGTTTCCTAATTTCGCGGGCACGCATTTCAAGGCGACATCGACAGTTTCCCATTTTATCACATTTGTATATTTTCATTATTAGGAAGTAATTTTAATTCTTCATTTTAGAGAATAATTTTCGTTTTAATATTTCTCATTTAATTCATTTATTTTACCAAATCCCAGCATTTCTATACTAATTTCAATTTCTTAATTTCTACATTTCTAACTTATAGATTTCTATTTTTTTCTTTTTTTAGGGGGTAACCCTCCCTACCGTCCGGTCATTTCCGACGAAATTTTTGCATTTTTGCATCCTTTTGAGTCACTCATTTTGCGCTAATTAAGGCCATATGTATAAAAATGTATGCTTTGCGTGTTTTCTATGTAAATTTCGGCAGCATGACGGCACAAACCGTCATCTACCAAACCTGTTCAAAACTAACTGCGCAGATACGAGCAACACAACCCAGAAGAAAGGCACTCGGCCGTCGTATATACACCAAACAAAGGAAATGTGCAACAAACTGGGGGCTCGAGCCCCAAACAAAGTCCAGAAAATGTTCAAAATGAGGGTCCAAATGTACAAATGTACAAAATACAGCCAACAAACAAAAAAAAAGCTACACAAAACTACTACTGGGCGCCCTCCAACTCTGCAACTCTCGCCGCAAGAACGGCGATCTCGGCGTCCCGAACCTCGAGCTCCCTCAACAAGCGAGCTGTCTCCTCCCGAGACTGGGTCAACTCTCGCTCCAGCCCACGGTCACCCTATAAACAATAAATTGTCTCATGTCAATCGATTCAAGCAAAATCAGAAAATCAAAAAAAAATCGACCATGGAAATAGGTGTAAGGTCCATACCTGACGACCTCGACCGCCGACAAGTGCCTCGACGGCAGTAGCTCGCAGCCGGTTGGCCACCCTCCACAACGCCACGAACCAAGACGCGCGCAACTTTGCATTTTCAAAAGAAATTCTCAACAATTGAACAAACTCAATCAAATGTGTTCTTACACAAAAGTTATACAAGTTAGAGGCTCACCCTCCGAATCAGATGTTGCCAATCGTCCAGGCCAGCATCCGTCACAGCTACGTCAAAGTCACGCAGCTCGGAGATCGTCGTCCTCCCGGTCGCGTCAGTGTACTCGAGGGTCTCGGGGTACTCTGAGGGCTCGATGCCCGCCGCCTCAACCTCCTACAAAGACAAATGGTTCTCGTTAATCGATGATCTTTCATCATAAATCTCAAAATCAAATCAAGAGGAAAAGTAAAAGATGTTCACCACTACCGGCCAGTACGCCAACCTCCCGTAAAGGAACGCCGAGTAGTCCTCGCCAGGAAGAAGAAGAGCGTCACCACTAGCACCAGCCAAGTCCGCCTCCCTCTCAGGCTCAGAAGACTCCCTAAACATCGTCCTGAGAGGATCGACGGGAACCGTCAACGCGTCCCGAGAGCACTGACGAGCCAAGCGTTCGCCCAAGTACCACACAGGACCCATCGACGTCCTCAACAGCAGTCGGCTCGAGCTCCTAGCCCGAAGGACCTCAGCCACGAAAGGAGGCGCTCCAGTGTACTCCGCCCAAGGTCTGGGCACCCGCTGTGACAAGATAAAAGGGATCATTCCCATGATCAATTAAAAGCAAATATAAGAAGCAAGTGAATATAAGTGAGATACTCACGCTGCTCAGCTGAAAGGCGTTTACGTCCCGCCGGTAGACGTTGTGAGAATAACGCTTGCTCTTCGTCCGGCACATCACCCAATCCCTCACCACGGGATAGGCCCTCTCCAGCGGCTCCGTCCTCCTGGGCGCGAGGCTCGGGAAGTAGGAGTACACCCAGGCCTGTAAAGCAGAATAATCAATGACGATCTTTCGAGATTTGATAAAGAAAAGGAATTTACTTTGGTCTAAAGGAAGGTCCATACCTCCAACAGTAGTCCAGGTCCAACAGCACCAGGATAAGTCCCCTTCTCCATCAACTCCGGACGAACCATGGCCCTCATGAAGCGGATGAGGACCGCAAAACCAGCAGTGACCCAGTCCCAACGCCCTAGGGAACTCAGGTCAGAAAGGAAGGGAAGAAGCTTCGTCGACAGCCTCTCGCCCTTGTCTCCGAGAAAAATCGAAGACAGAAACCACCAGAGCCACAAACGAGCCCTCTGCTCAGATGTACAGGGAGGAGGAGCCGTCTCCCTCCCGTCAATCGTCACCAGCGCCGGGGTCTTCCCCGCAAAGTAGTCTCGAACGTAGGAACTGGGTATCAAACCCAACACTGTGACAGCCTTCGGCGACAAGTTCCAGCCGATCAATCTCCTCGCCTCGGCCGAGTCCGCCCTCATGACAGTCTCGGGCCACTCCACCTCCTCGGTCCCGCACGGCAGACCAGAAATCATGCCGTAGTCCTCCAGAGTGACTCCCACCTCACCGAAAGGCATGTGGAACGTGGAAGTCGTATCCCAGAATCGATCCAAGAAAGCGCGGACCAGGCTAAGGTTAGCCCGCAACTTCCTCTTCGCGATAGCCCTCCAGACCTGAACCAAGGGACCGAACGCTCCACGATCGATCATGGCCCGCTCCTCCGCCGACAGCCGCTCGTAGTGCTCCATCGCTGTCGTGTACCCCGAGAACGACCGATGTTCCCGGACCTCTATCGTGATTTGAAACAAAAGCTATCTTTAGTTTTGAATAAACTTTGAAAGGAATTTGAACAAATGAATGAAAGAGGATGAGTAATGAGTAGTGAATTCCTATTTACCAAACTCTTCACCGTCCTGTAGGACAGGTGACCCTCTGCAGCCCACACCAGATGCCTGCTCTCCCAAGTCTCAGCCCACGCAGGAGCACCTCTCAACTGACGACCTCCTCGCCCGACGTTGGCCCGTCTCGGGGCCTCCTCCTCCTCATGGACCCCGTCCTCAGCAGCCATCACCGCAGCGGTGAAGGCCTGCTCCAAAGCCTCCTCGACAGTAGCAACGTCTATCTCCATGGGAGCCCTCCCAAAAGTAGAAGCCTCATCACCTGCAACATTAAAGCAAATTTAGGCCGCGTCACATGACGACAAGCCTTGGTTAAGGGATTTTCGAGCCTTCGGAAGCCCTGAAATCGCTCTTTTCTTGCCATCCTTGGCCATATTCCCACCAACCCGACCACTCATGTGGTAATTTAGGTCAAGTCAAGCCTAATTTGAAGCCTAATCTCGGGTTCGAGTCGAAATTTCGGCAGCATTTCGTTATAACTGCGATTATGCCCTAAAAAGTGTCCTGAAAAAGCTGTCACAAACCAAAATTCCGAGATGGTAGAAAGTTTACCCATCATTCAAGGATCCCAAATATCAAGTTTCATCGCAAATGGGCAATCCTAAGGCTATTTTCGAAGCAATTTACGGTTTAGCTGTGAAACCGTCTCAAATTTCACTCAAAGGCTCAAAACTTAACAAAAATTCGAGACAAATACATGGTTATGTTACTAACACTACCTACTATCCATTTCTAATGTCAATTTGACAGGGCAAATGCGTTTGGGGGAAAAGCCCCAAATTTTCGATCAAATGGGTCATAAACCCTAGTTTTTTCGGCTCAAAATTCGTCAAATACGGAAGATTAATGCAAGAATGAGACACATACCTCGATTAGTCATGATTAATGCAAACTTTTGGATCAAACCTTGGCGGAAATGGTGAAGATTTGAGAGAGAAATCGTGTGAATTGTGTTTCGAACAAATGAACATAAACCTCTGGTTCATCGCGTTATTACGCAGAAATGACAATTTGGGGAATAGACGCAGCAGGCGCTGCGCCTCTTCCAAGAGACGCAACTCTTGCTGCGCCTCTTCTCTGTGTTCCCTCCATACGGATTTTCAAAAATTCGTTATGAGTTCGTTATTTGTGGGCCCATCTTTGGTGCGCCTCTTCCCCGATGCTATTTTATCCTTTTAGTCCGTTTGACGATTTTCTTTCGTTCCGGCCCGCATTTCCAAGCCAGCAGCAGACCGTCGCACGTCATTTATTCCTTCCAAGACCTGTTGCCTGTCGCAACGAGCATTTATTCCTTCACAGAATTCGGCACACCTTCACTATGTCTCCAGCGAGAGTAAGCGGATACACTTTCCCTCTCATGACAAGAAGAATAATTCCCGATCATGTCTCCAGTGAGAGTAAGCGGACGTACTGTCCCTCTCAAGACGTGAGGATTAACATCTACCTAAGCGATTTCCCATCGCAGGTTCCCCCGTGTCCCGCTACTCGCAATTATCTCTCGAAGACTACCTAAGCGATTTTCTCTCGGCGACTCCGCTTTGTGTCCTGCTACCCACAATATTTCATGTTTCCCCGCGGAGTTCGACGAAGGTGTCGTTCTCCAGAAGTTCCCAAACCAATAGAGTTCCTATACCCAAGCTTTAGTTACCCTTAAGTTGAACTTATTTTGGCCTCCTTCCCGTCGATGCTTTCCTTTAGGGTCCCACACCCTAGCACAATCCTTATATATCCTTTAGGTCTTACCCTTAGCTCCTACGCTTACCCTTAGCTCCTATGCACCTCCGGAAGCATCTCGAGAAAGAAGTCTCGGGTATGATCTCTTCTTATAGTCGGCGAGCTTCCTTACGTAGTCTAATGGACTTTAAACGACCCTCCCGATAGTCGACGGACTCTAAAATGTTCCCGACGACAGGTCCTTGGCTCGGACCCCTTGAGCTGCCTTGCGTCGCCATAGTCGTCAGGTTGTAATCTTCGATTGACTGATGGCTATACTTTGACTTTCGCCTTGTCCAAGCCTCAGTCAAAGTGGGGGCTCAGAGATACCTCATTTCGCACCTCTCGCAAACCACCCGGTGATGATTGGGCCGCATGTTTGATACGTGGAACGATTTGTGACAATTCGTAAGATTATCGTCAAGTGATTGCTCAAATATTAATGTCTACCTCTTAGTTGTCATCTACGTCCCGATACGGTTGTTTTGTGAAGAATTAGAGTACATTCGGAGTCCGGGCCTAAAACCGTCTCCATTTTTCTGATAACCGTTAAATCCCGAGTCGAATGTTGGAATGTTAGGATATTTCTATTCCATATTTCATAAATTTTATCTTTTGGCAAACAATTTCCCGTAATATTCACATAAGATATTAAAGAAAACCGAATTATTTCCGTCCTACCATAACTCAAACACGGAAATCTTTCTTCCGCAGGAGGAAACCCCTTGGGAACAGACGCAGCAAGTGCTGCGCCTCTTCCAAGAGACGCAGTGACTGTTGCGCCTCTTCCCAGGTCCTTTTCTGCGTATTTATCGTATCTTTTTCATATCTTTCCGAGATTCACTTCCAAAGAGTCTCCGAAACCCTAATTTCTCCACGTGATTAGTATAAATAGGAGCCTTCGCTCCTCATATTTCTCACGCGAGTGTCCGCCCTTCTCTTCTCCCTTTGCATTCTTGACTTTGTTCTTACTTTTTGGCGTCTACGTGCTTGAACTTTCGACCACGTAAGCTCGGATCCTTCTGAGTACCAGCCTCCCCGTTTGCATGACCGACCAATTTGACCAACTACACATCAATCAACTTAATTAACTTAATCGTTTTCCTCTTACGAGGGCACTTTCTTTGCATTCGCGTCGAGCATCACTAATCGATATCTTAGTCCTTCTCGTTTCATCAACATGTAAGTCTGAGGGTGTAATCTCTCTTTTATTTATTGTATTTATTTATTGTATCATCACAATTGTAAGGTTTATGTCGAAAATACCATTAAAACCGATTTCTAAAACCATGCTTTAAAACCTCTTTTTTACGGATTTCCAGTAGATAACCGTCGAGAAAGGACGCAAAGAATCGCGCGCCTCTTGAAGGAGCGCAGATTCTCGCCGCGCCTCTTCGTGAGGCCGCGCATTCTCGCTTCCTTTCTTCTTCGTTCGTCCTCTGTTATTCGTCAAGTTTCTTTCTCTTGTTTCGTTTGTGTGTTAATTCTTCATCATGATAGTTTATCATCTCACATGTGTTTTATTCATCATCATTAATATGTTTTAATCATCACAAATCCGACTTAAATCCCTAATAATCCAATATTTGCGGGTTTTCGTCATTAAATTCAATTCCGGGTTGTAGAGATTCAATTCATCAATATTGAGTTTCTGGAATTCGTCTTTGATATAGTTTTCATCTGTCTTTTGTCATATCTATCATATATTCATCATTAATCCATTGTATTTAACCTAATTAATTGAATTAATTTGTTTAGTTTGTTAATATTTTTCACTTCTATCATTAATCCATCTTATATTAATCCATCATAATTCCATCTTATTCATGTTTTATTGCTTTCACGACCCATCCATATGTTAAATAAACATGTTAATCACTTTCATCCGAGTAAATATCACCAATCGATCATTAAATTCACCAATTAACATTAACGGCTTGCAATTACGACTTCACGACCAGAATCGAGCCAAGGAGCAGGCGTGCGTAGCGCTCGCGCGCCTATTCAAGGGACGCGGCTCGCGCTGCTTTTTCGGCCGAGTTCGTCCCGAACTCCGTTTCTGCCTTGACCTAGTTTAATTAGTTTACGTATTAATCAACTATTATCCGTAATATCACGCTAATTCCTGTTCGTTAGTTTATTTGATTCTTTCTTTTGTCTCTTTTTCCCAAATTATCCATTTTAAAGGTATTTTCGACATAAATCACCTATTCCTTTGTAATTAATGTAATTTTCATTATTGTAATTTATAATTATTGTATTTCTTTTATTGCTTGTATGTTTTCACATGTAAATGAGCATTAAATCCTACTTCGACCCAATTGAATGCTAATTACGTGTTTACCGACTTAGTATTAATTCTCACATGCTAGGATTAAAACTTGGATGTTGCATTGCATGCATATAGCCGACGATATATCAAGTACGAATAACTTCCCTAATCATTAGTAGAGGCCGCTATCGAGGCGGGTGGGATTAGGTATTCGATCAAAAGAGCTTCCTAATACGTACCCTCACCCCTTACTCCAGATATCTGTGAACACCCGTGTTCATTGGCATCCACGAGAGTCATTCTAGACATAGAATGCTAAGGGTAACGATTGCTTAGTGTTCATGTCACTACTTTGTGTCTTGACATGACACGAGGTATTCGAACGGTTCCAATTTCCCATAAAAATTGGTGGCGACTCCATACAAAAATGCAACGCTTGTTCCTCTTTTCCTCTCAAGCGGCCCCGTGGGCGGCCCGCTGTCCACACAGTGTCACCCAGGATTCGGCAACTAAGCCGAGTACTTCTAACGCCTCAGTCCAGGGTGGAGGTCAGAAAAGCAGTGGGTAGCTCTTCATGATGGGCAAGCAGAAAGCTGAGAACGATGCTCATGTAGTTACCAGTACCTTTCTTATTCATAATACACCGTCTTTTGTTTTGTTTGACTCTTGGGCAATACACACTTTTGTGTCTAGAGGCCATGCTTTGTCTATGGGTTTGGGGGAGTTTGAACTTTTAAAAGATGATGTGTTTATACCTTATGAGGAGTCAGTGTCGTGTGTTAAGTTGTATAGGAGCGTGTCCATGTTGGTTGGAGGGTTAGACTTACCGGTTAACTTGCTAGAGTTTCCTCTGGATGGGTTTGAGGTTATCGTCGGGATGGACTGGTTGGGTGAGTATGATGCCAAAATAGATTGTCGGCAAAATAAAGTGTCTTTAAAGGGTCCTAAGGGTATAGGGGTGTCTTATAAGGGGTTTGTTGTGAGGCCTAAGTGTAAGTTCATCGCGGTAATAACTTTAAAGTCATGTTTGAGGAAAAAGTGTCCCTTGATTCTTTGTCAAGTGAGAGATCGACGGGTGGAGCTGCTAACAGCTTCCGATATACATGTGGTGGGAGAGTTTAGTGATGTCTTTCCAGAAGAGATACCGAGGTTACCGCCAAAGAGAGATATCGACTTCAACGTGGAGCTTAAGCCGGAAACAGGTCCCATATCTAAAGCACCATATCTAATGGCACCTAAAGAACTAGAAGAGTTGAAGAAACAGCTGCATGATCTGTTAGACAAGGGGTATATCCGGCCTAGTGTGTCACCATGGGGAGCACCGGTGTTGTTTGTAAAGAAGAAAGCTGGGAGCATGAGGCTATGTATTGACTACAGGGAGCTTAATCGTGTCACGGTGAAGAACAAGTATCCTTTGCCTACGATTGATGATCTGTTTGACCAGCTGAGTGGAGCATGGGTGTTCTCTAAGATCGATCTGAGGTCAGGGTATCACCAGTTGAGGATAACAGGTGAGGATATTCCTAAGACAGTTTTTCGGTTCCCTTATGGTCACTATGAGTATGTGGTGATGCCTTTTGGTTTGACGAATGCACCAGCAGCCTTTATGGATTTGATGAACCAGATTTTTAGTCCGTTTTTGGACAGGTTTGTGGTTGTCTTCATTGACGACATCTTAGTCTACTCTAAGACTAAGGAAGAACATGAGGAGCACTTGAGGCTAGTTTTGCAGACTTTGAGAGACAATCAACTTTATGCCAAGCTATCCAAGTGCGAGTTCTGGTTAAAGGAGGTGGCTTTTTTGGGTCATGTGATATCTAAGAAGGGTGTGTCCGTGGATCCTAGCAAGATTGAGGCAGTGACCAAGTGGGAATCACCGAAGAATGTTGCTGAGATTCGAAGTTTCTTGGGTTTAGCTGGTTACTACAGGAGGTTCGTGAAGGACTTTTCCACGATAGCACGGCCTATGACCGCTTTGATGAGGAAAGAGACCAGTTTTCGATGGGATAAGAGTTGTGAGACGACGTTCCAGACCTCAAAGGAGCGTTTGACCACAGCTCCCATTCTAGCTTTGCCAGAGGGATGTGGGAACTTTGAAGTATACACCGATACTTCAAAGAACGGTTTGGGTTGTGTGCTGATGCAGAATGGGAAGGTGATAGCTTATGCGTCGAGGTAGCTGAAGTCGTATGAGGAGAACTACCCTACTCATGATTTGGAACTGGGTGCAGTTGTCTTTGCTCTTAAGATTTGGAGGCACTACCTTTACAGGGCAACCTTTAAGGTGTTTTCAGATCATAAGAGTCTGAAATACATCTACACTCAGAAAGAGCTTAACATGCGTCAGAGACGATGGATGGAGTTGATCGGAGACTATGACATGGAGATCATCTATCACGAGGGTAAGGCTAACGTTGTTGCAGATGCTTTGAGTAGGAAGAGTGTTCATTCGATGTGTACATCTATGTCTTTGCTAAAGCTGAGGGATGAGATATCCAAGATGGGGATCTATATGATAAGGAAAGGGAATGCCATCGGGGATTTGACGATCGAGCCGGATTTGTATGAGAACATCAAGAGTAAACAAGAGCTTGATCCTAAGATCCAAGAGTGGAAGTCTAGGGTGGAGAGTGGCACAGTTTCCAGATTTTCTATCCACACAGACGGGAGTGTTCGCTTTGATGGGAGATGGTGGGTTCCTGATGCTACAGATTTGAGGAGGGTAATCCTGAGAGAGGCTAATTGCACTCCCTATTAGGTTCACCCAGGGGGTGACAAGCTATATAAAGATCTCAAGAAGACTTTTTGGTGGCCTAATATGAAGAGAGATGTGGCTGAGTTCGTGGCTAGATGTTTGACCTGCCAGAGGGTCAAGGGTAAGCAGCGGAGACCACAGGGTAAGATTCAATATCTTGAGGTACCTGAGTGGAAGTGAGGGTCGATCTCTATGGACTTTATCGTGGGGTTACCTAGGACACGGCAAGGTAATAATATGATTTGGGTGATTGTCGACCGGTTAACAAAGTCAGCTCACTTCGTTCCTATGAAGGATACCTGGACTAAGATGTAGCTGGCCTTGAGTTACAGGAAACATGTGGTTCGGTTACATGGTATACCTAAGGATATAGTGCCAGATCGAGATGCGAGATTTATATCAAAGTTTTGGCAAGAACTGCAGGAATTGATGGGTACAACCTTGAAGATAAGTACAACTTTTCATCCTGCAACAGAAGGTCAGACTGAGAGGACTATCAAGACTTTAGAGGACATGTTGAGAGCTTGTGCCATGGAGTTCGGGGGAAGTTTGGAGGACAGACTGGATTTGATCGAGTTTTCATACAACAACAACTACCATACTAGCATCGGGATGACATCTTTCGAGGCTTTGTATGGCAGGAAGTGCCGAAGTCCAGTTTGTTGGGATGACAGTTCAGAGTCGGTGGTTCTAGGACCAAAGATGGTACAAGATATGGTTGAACAAGTTCGGCTAATTCGTCAAAAGATGAAAGCAGCCCAGGATCGTCAGAAGAGTTATGCCGACTTGTACCGCAGAGACATCGAGTTCGCAGTGGGTGACAAAGTCCTTCTGAAAGTGTCACCAATGCGAGGAGTGATGAGGTTTGGGAAGAAGGGTAAGTTGAGCCAGAAGTTTATCGGTCCATATGAGATTTTGGATCGTGTAGGTGAGGTGGCCTACAGGTTAGCTTTACCACCAGCTTTGGATCGAGTCCACAATGTCTTTCACGTTTCACAGCTCCGGAAGTATGTGAGTGACCCGTCACATGTACTTGAGGTTGAGAACATAGAGTTTGATGAGTCCTTGTCCTATGTCGGGGTTCCTAAGGAGATACTAGACCGCAGAGTGCGCAAGATAAGGAATGGGGAGACCGTCTTACTCAAGGTGCTTTGGTCTAATCATAATGTGAAAGAGGCCACATGGGAACCTGAGGAGGCTATGCGGGAACGTTTTCCTAACCTTTTTGATCAGGTATGGTTAGTTACGGGGATGTAACCGTTGTCTTTTTAGGGAGGTAGGAGATGGTCGCATGTTGTTTTGGGTTAGTTTGAGTCAGCTTAGTAATGTTTAAGTAGTGTTTTATGACGTTTTGTGTTAGTATATCTATGCTTAGATTGTTTGGTGTGTTGTGTCAGAAGGTTGTTGGTTGTGTTTGGTTGTAGAGTGTGAACTTCGGGGACGAAGTTCTTTTTAAGGGGGGAAGACTGTAATACTACGGTTTTCCTAGGTTGGTACTCGACCGAGTATGGCCTACTCGGTCGAGTAGAGTGTGTCATGTATCCTGGATTGGCTACTGCCCAGGAACACTCGACCGAGTATATGGAATACTCGACCGAGTAGAGGGTACTCGGCCGAGTATACTCTATACTCGACCGAGTATCCGGTCCGTCGAGTGTTATTTCCGCGGTTTGATTTGGAAATGATTAGAGTTATATAAAAACGTAAATCAGTTTCTAATTACAATTTTACAAAACCTAATCACTCAACGACGCTCTAATCCTCTCCAAATCTCTCCCTAGTGTGTGTGTGTGTGTGTGTGTGTGTGTGTGTGATCGTTAGCAAGTGCATTCATCCTTTGTATCGTCGTCGGTAAGTCCTCGTTTCTATAATTCGTTGGTTAAATTTTTAGGGTTTGACTTTGATTATGATCTTGGGAAAATGGGGTTTTGCATATAGTGATTGTTGTTATGTGATTGTTGTTAGGCGGAGACTTCGTAGAGGAGGCCTTCCAGATCGCTTGCTTGTGTTTCTTGCAGTTTAATTAAAGATTTGCACCTGCAACATCCTTAAAAGACAAGGCTAAGGCATAAACCAAACCCATATCTATCTGTATGTTTATTGGATCTTTTATTTAATTGGTACTAATCTCCTTTTTATGATCATGGAATTATAAAAATAATCATCTTCTATTATGTTTGTGCTAAGGTAGGATTTCCCTACTCAGTTCCTGTTTAATTGATTTAAGTTTGTATTGCGATTGTGGTAATTGTTATTGTGATTATCTATTGTTGTTGGAGTGTTGGAGTTGGTGTTGGGTTGTGATGATTGATGATGATGATGGTTCGCGAGGTGCGTCCTCGGCTGACTGGAGTCACTTGCGGGAGTGGCTTCACGCCTTAGTTTCGCCCTCCGTGGAACCCGCCACAGGAGGGGATATGCAAATTAATGGACAGGGTTATCGCTCGTTGATGAGCGGGGTTTAGGTGAGGATTGGCTGCGGTCTCCCACTGGCGGCGAGGATTACCTGTTGCGATGGGTAATCTGGCAGGATATTGAACAACTGATTACGTTGTTGTACTTGTCTTACTTTAATTAATCAGTAACTGACCCCGTTGTTGTTTTGTAAAATCTGTGGTGATCCTTTCGGGGATGGTGATCAGATTGTGACAGGTGATGCAGTCGTTTACCTTTGGGGCAGTTTTGGGGAGTCACCACACAAGCTTAGCTTCCGCTGTCAAGAGTTTTAGTGTCTTTTGTAGTTGTTGATTTCATAACAGTACTTTGGTTTGAGATTTCTTTGAGACGATGTAAACATTACTCTTTCGTACCTTAATAAATGTGTTTTGGATTGTTGCTTTTGATATACTAACCTCAGACAACCGAGATGGTAACAGCCTTTCATACTAGGGTAGTCCTTGGTAAGGTACCTTGGTATGAGGGGTGTTACAAAAGTTATACCTTTTAATCATTAAATTTGCACTATTTAGACAAAAGTTATATCAATATGTACTAAAGTTATACAAATATGGACTAAAATTATACAAATTTGAACTAAAGTTATACAAATTGTCTTAAATTTAAAACAAGAATGTTACTTTAGTCCTTAATACTATAACTCCAATGACATTTTATGTAACTTCAATGACATTTTGTGCAACTTCAATGATATTTTGTGCAACTTCATTGCCTCATTATGTGACACCCCGCGATAAAGCGGAAAATATAAGTAATAAATTAAAGCGAAAAATATGAGATTTTAAAAAACTTTTGAAATACTAGTTAAAGATTAGCACGCGGGTGCCACTAATGAAATAAAACCAATACAATAATAGACAAACTTAGGTTGTTACAACCCAAGTCTAGAAAGCGGGGAAAAGATATCCCACGAATAAACAAATAAAGAGTTTCTAAACTAGCAAACTAAGGTCTAAGGGTTTAGTTCTCGCTAGCCCACACGTCTTCCCCACGTAAGCATCTTCACAACCTGTCATTCATGTAAACATGAACGCCACAGTCAGTGGGGAGTAGGGATGACAATGGAATCCAGATCCTGCCCATATCCAGGGATCCAGATCCTGCGGACCGGATATGGATTGCAATATCTTAGATCCAGTGGATAAGGATATGGATATGGATCGTATAATCGAGATCCAGATCCTACCCTTAGATCCATTTTTATTTCATTTTCTAAAATAATAAGTTAAGTTAAACAAAATATTAAACTATATGCTTTGTTTTTGTAATACATTTTCATAAATCAAATATGATTTTTACTAATTAATATTTTTCGGTTAAAAGAAATATTTTTTAGTGTTGTTGTAATATAATAAGACTTTATTTTCATGATTTTAAAATTTTAGCTTCATTATTTGTATCTAATAGAGAAAAATATTAGATTGCATCGCAATAAAATCCAAAAATTAATATTTTCATATTTTAGAAAGAATTTTTCTTTTATTATCAAAAGAATATGGATAGATCCTGATCCAGTCCAGATCCTGCGGATCGGATATGGATATGAGAATTTCAGATCCTGTAAATACGGACCGGATCTGGATCTTATAGGATCCTATCCAGATCTTATCCATTGACATCCCTAGTGGGGAGTAACTCAAGGTTCTCCCAGCCACAAAATGTCGAAACACAAATAAACAAGAACATATTAGAACATCATGAATATAACTATTTGATGCAAGCACTCAGTCATGAGATAAACATTCAAGACATGCGTAGTCAATCATAGATAAGGCATATGATACATCCAACTTTAGAAACCAAACAACAGACAATACATAAAAAGAGACTACTAACATCACATAATAAGCAAAGCATCCGGCTCAGAGGCTACCTTTAAAGCATGTCCGAGACACAAGTCCTTAAGTACCTTGGCTCAACGGTTACCTTTAAAACATGTCCAAGGCACGACCTCTAAAGTATCTGGCTCGGCGGTTACCTTTAAAACATGTCCAAATACTACAAACAAGTGCCCGACTCAGAGGTTACCTTTAAAACATGTCCGAGACACAACACATAAAGTATCTGGCTCAGCGGTTACCTTTAAAACATGTCCAAATACTACAAACAAGTACCCGACTCAGAGGTTACCTTTAAAACATGTCCGAGGCATAACAAACAAGTATCTGGCTCAGCGGTTACCTTTAAAACATGGTCAAATACAACAAACAAGTGCCCGACTCAGAGGTTACCTTTAAAACATGTCCGAGGCACAACAAACAAGTATCTGGCTCAGCGGTTACCTTTAAAACATGGCCAAATACAACAAACAAGTGCCCGACTCAGAGGTTACCTTTAAAACATGTCCGAGGCACAACAAACAAGTATCTGGCTCAGCGGTTACCTTTAAAACATGGCCAAATACAACAAACAAGTACAACAAACAAGCACACAAACAAGCACATAGAACGGGATTATTAATGTCACATTCATACTTATGGCTTGCATATCACCATAAGTACGGATGGGAACGTCAATCCCAACGACCTTATCGCAACTAGAGGGCCTATGGCTCACCCCTAGAATCCGATAGGACCGTGACTCAAGGACGGGATGATTAATGTCACATTCATACTTATGGTCTGCATCACTATGAGTACGGATGGGAACATCAAATCATATCGCAACTAGAGGGCCTCTGGCTCACCCCTAGTATCCGATAGGACCAAGACTCAGGGTCGAGATGATTAATGTCACATTCATAATGAAGGAAAAGTAGATCTATATATACTAACATACTCATATATGTTATAATTTAATTTGTCATAAAATTAAAGATTGATCTTATGCATGCAAACTTTAAAACAAAATAAGGAAGAAGCATTATTCTTACATATGGATTTTCGGTTTATGGGCACAAGAGAGATCACCTTTCTCTCTTGTTCTTGAGCTTTCCAATAATGGATGAACATACAAAAATCCCAAAGTAGAGATTCTCCAATTAGTAGCACCCAAGACAATCCCTTAATCCCACAAACTAACATGTACTAGATGTTTATATTGTGGTTTACCTTAAATTTGATTACTAATACTCATATATTACTTTGATAATTTTAGTAATCTTTTGAACAAATTTGGATTAAAATCTCATCTTTTTGATGAAGATTAAAGAGAGAGAAGAGAGAAAAGCATGAACCTTTTTGCATATTTTGTAAGAATGAATTATCATCATATGAATGTGTGTGTAAGGAAAATAAAATAACCAACAACCCACAATAGAGGGGGAGTGTCACGGTTGGAAGAGCCAAAATTGGCATCATTTCTTTTCCTTTTACTCTTCTCAAAAATAGTAGGTGTGTAAGAGGTGTAAGACTAGTAGTAGGTAGGCATCATTATGTTTATTTTATCAAATAAAATAAAACAACCAAAACCCACTAACACACCCTCCATTTTCGGTCCATATACTTAAAATGGACTACCATTTTATTTTGTCAATTTGTCACTTGTCACACAATATGTCACATGTAGTATGATACATGTTATTAATTAATTTAATGCATATTTATCACATAAACATCATTTTATGAATTAATTAAGTTACTTTCAACAAATTGACTAGTGATACTTGATCACGTAAATAAAATGGGTCATATAATTATAATTCACAATGTCTTGTAATTATAATCAACCATTCATTCTTATCTTTATTGTTTCTCAAACAATAAACAATTTTAGTAATAAAGCATTTTATTTACTAAAATAAATCTTATTTAATCCCATTACAATAAGATATCAATATTCTCTCTCACAAATTGAATTTGTTCAATTTTTAAGGAATTAATTAATCAGACGGTATACAATTAATTAACCTTTTTAATTAAGGGAATCGTCCTTTAGGTGTGACCTCAAGGATCAATCGATCACCACCGTCGCAAGACGACAAGTAATGTCAAACTCTAGCCACCAATCATTACCGATATGTGTGGACCAGTTGACTATATATATGTAATGTATCATCCCTTCCGTATTCTTGATATGAGATTTAATAATGATATTTAAATCATGTGATCGCACTATTGTTGAGGACACATTTCCCAACAATCTCCCACTTGTCCTCGACAAGTGTGCGTCACCAATTCTCTTGTCCTATTACTATCTCCCACTCAATGCAAGGTGTCTTTCGGGTCGTACTTGCAAGTGATCATATCGAGAGTGGTTTCCTCGATCTGGAGAATAAGTGATTGACCGGAATTTATCCACCATGGATACCTTCCGAGCGTGGCCACGCATTTCCAGTTCATTACTCCTCGAGTGGCCCGAGATATGTTTTAACCCGACAAGGGGTGGACAATTCCTATTGCACTTATTCCCTTCGACTAGCCACACCATCATAACCCAAAATATGCCCATTTGACCCCATTTACGAAGGTCGTAGTAACACAAATCAAAGTTAATCTGAAACCTGTGCCATCTTAGGTGATCGGTCTTTAGTCAAAAGAATCGACTCATTAGAATACTATAGTAGCTCTCGCCACGACCAGGCTTTATAAATTTACCAGAACTCTATAAGCGGTCTTTGCCCGACAAAGTGTTCCTAATGATTGCCTATGTGATCGACTAGTCATCTCACATGACTCTATGGCACTTGAACTTGCCATCAATCGCATCACACTCTAGTCACTTCGAGATGTCACCTCATACAAGTGACTATGGGCGAATACAATGCTAATCCGTGTTCACTTTAACGGGGTTCAATGTTGTCTCTACAACCCGTTTGGATGTAACAAAGTATAAAAGAAGAGTTTTAGAGTAAAACTCAAACGACAAATGCGATTATCACATATGAATAGTCAATGCTTGATTACTACTTCATATTCTATAATCTAATTTGATCTTTTATGTAGTTATTCATCTCAATTTAATTGAAATGACATGACTCATCATGTTAAGCCTATGAGAAGGCTTTGGTTAGTAGGTTTTATCAACTTCTTGTACCTTACTCAACCTTACTACATACTCGTTTTCCTTTGTAATGTATACATTTGCATTACAAAACTTTCGGAGTACGTGTCGAGATCCAATCAAGACATAGGCCCTCTAGCCTAAGAATAGCTCCCACTTTGTTTTCACGTGTGCGGGACTCATCCTTCTTGCACATCTCATGATCGCAAGTGTACTCAATTTCTGTTATAAATATCTCTCATTGTTCTTTATTGCCTAGAACGATTCTAGAAAATCTACTTCTTAATTAACATTGCCACAATGGTATCTTAACCATCCTAATGTGTTTTGATTATGGTTTTGTCGGAAACCATGCGCAATCTCAATTGTCAATTGTCACTTGTGTAACACCCTTACACAATATTGCATCATAAACACTTTGCTTTACTTCCTTAATGCTTCTGCAAGCACTTAAGGGTAATCTTTATAGCTTACTTGGTAAAGATTACTTAAATTCGATTTTTGAAAACAATTCATCATACTCAAAGCATATGAAGTGTTATACATCATTTCTTTTTAGTTGATTCGGCAGCGGAAGCAAATGAAATCAATCAAATATGTTCAATTTAATTGAACTAGTCATGAATCTTATCAACATAAGACTTTCTTCGACGCTAATATCATGTGGATTTATCTTCATAAATCCGGATATTCAAGATGTATTATAATACTCCAAAAGTCTTAAATCATTCTCAATGATCAATATGTCATCCACATATCGGACTAATTAAAAAATTCCGTAACTCCCACTAAACTCCATGTATAAACACAACTTCTCGACTTATCGAGAAATGTTTTATCACATGATCAAAATGTTGATTCCAACTCATTGATGTCCTACTTAAGATTCTCTCTTAAGTTTCACATTATCTTAGGATTGCAAGAATCTATAAAACTTATGACATGTATTGAATACATTCCTTCTATTGAAGAAGTGGGTTTTAGATTCACTTGCCGTATGCATATCCTCATAATGAAACACAATCCCTAAGAAGATCCAAATAGACTTAATCATTTCAATTAGTGCAAAACCCTTTGCAACTAATCTAGCCCTTTCGTTTCGGATTTTCATGGCTCTAAGCCTTGTATTGAGTTGTGACTTTAAACACTCTTATGTAAGTCATATGTTCATTACTTTCTAGAAGTAATCAACTTAAATCAAACAATTTCTTTTGTAAGTTATAAGCTCTTTACTTTCTTAAGAGTAGCATGAATTCATCATCTTTAACAAGTGACGAATTTAACCTCCTAGGTTTTAAAGAAACAATGTATAATGTCTTACACAAAACGTCTCATGTTCGCAAGAAAGACCAGTTTCTTGCGACATAACATTCTCTGTGGCATTCTTTGTGGCTCTTGAATAATTTCTCCCACTCTGTCTTCTAAAAATAAACTTGTATTTTAGAAAGACAGCTTCATGAGCCGCAAACCCGTCGTGCTCGTGATAATTGCAAGGGAAAAATGAGCATTTGTTTCTTGTGAAAAACTTACAACCATGGTACCCTTACCATTTCATATCTCATATGATTCGTTTTAGTGGAAAAATAATTTAGACAAAAATGATAAAATCCCCAAAAGGATCAAGTAACTCAAAGTAACTTGATTGAAGTCCAAACCATATCAAATAGCGTTTGATTTCTTATCCATCCACACATTATTTCATAATGCGTGCTAAGAGAGATTAACTTGTGATACTATATCACATTTCCTTTGGCTTATATCAAGGTCTTCACTTTGATAATCCCATCACGACTAAATCGTGATTCCTTGAACTCTTGAACTTCTTCAAAGATTTCTCTATTTACCTTATTAAGTGAACACACTAGCGTCAACTTAAATCGTTGGTAAAAGAGAATGATCAACCTATTATGGATCAATGATTTATAACCTCGATCTCCTTTTCAACCAAAAGGCACGAGACATCTTGCTTTGAATACAAGATACGCATATACCATTAACAATCTAATGGTTTCAAGAGTACTCGTTAACTCTTTGCGTTCATTATTCCAAAATTTTAAGGTTTAATCTTGGGTTACCAATTTGAGTCTTGCATCATCTTCATGATATATTATTCTAGTTTGGTTTAGAATATAATCACCTTGATGATGGGCTAGCCATACATCAAATCATGGTGTATAGGGTCACAAAAGTGAAACCTCTTTTGTATCTATAACAAATTGTATTCTTATTTAGAGTTTATGTACTTAATAGTCACAATTAAGTACAACTCCAAACCCGAAAACTAGATTTAGTACACAATGACTCTATCTCTTGACTTCATTGTTGCTAGTCGTCATATTCTAATCATCCTATGTATCAAACATAATGATGAAAACCACCATGGGTTTCTAATATTTAAGTAATACTAGCAAAATTTGTGTTTAATCAAATAAACATTTAACGAAGAAGGTCCCATTAGATGTCCCACAACTAACTTGTTGATTCTTCAATAATTTGGGGTAGTTTCCTTTCTCATGTCCAACATTTAAGACAATGGAAACTTTATCGGTCGGGATTGATAGGTTTAGTAAGTATCGTCATTCTCAACAACTTTACCTTTAACATTACCTTGTATCAATTCCATTTACTTCTTGAACCTCGCCCTCATCTTAACAGTTTAAGAGAATGCTCCCACTTATTTCAATGAGTCTTTGCTTTGAGAAGCAAAATTGAATTCACGAAGATCACTCTTCATTTGTTCGTTTTAGTCTTAAAACTTTCATTGAAGTGGTTGCGTTATTTTGGTCAATTACGAATTCTGGACAAAACTAATTACCAAAACAATTTATCGCTTCAAGGTACTTAATTCATTTAAGTACATGAAAAACAATCCATTGTAAGTAGATATGTTAGTCTAGAATCAAAAACCTGTTTGATAATGACTAACTTTAATCTATACTCTTTACAAGAGATCCTTAGCAATGGTTCATATGAGGTTTTAGAAGCAAATTCATATTGTCTTTAGTTACGATGTTTTAATGGAGTTTTGAATCGAAATGATATCGTATATGAATTGTGGTAAAGAAATAGAACAATATAACAACGGAATAGTGGAAAACTTAACATTTATCGTTTCATTAATACTTGTAAATAACAAGTAAAGCATTTACATAGTGACCTCTACCCAACTATGATAAATGATTCCAAGATCCAAATTCATATTAACTTGGGCACGGTAGGGCCGATTCATCCCTTATCAATATAACTCGGTAGATTAACTCTTTAATCGATTCTACTTTTAGAACTCTTGGTCGATAATATTACATTAACAATTATCTTTAGCCCAAAACACATTCGACAAGGGCACGGTAGGGCCGATACATCCCTTATCAAAAACTTTTGTTGAGTTCAACCCAAATTTCGAATAAATGTGTCCATGATCCAAATCCACATCAACTTGGGCACGGTAGGGCCGATTCATCCCTTATCAACATGAATTCGGTGGATCAACATTCATCACCCACTTCTCCTACGTAACAAGGTTTGTACCCCGGTAGGGCCGAGTGCACTCCCTCGCGAAATAGGTTTTCATGGTTTCTACTATTTGGTAAGGCTAAGTCTCAATTGTTTATTTTAGCGAGAGGTCATGTCAATTTATTATCTATCACGTTTTAAGTGAACTAAAGCGGTGAACTACGATAATTATAATTGACACGGTCGATAAACTCGATAAAATGATAATGCATGTTTTAGTTATGGCGATTTAGCGATGCATGCAACATAAAATAAAATGCAAGCATAAAAATAAATAAATCCTAGTATGGCCTTTCCTAAAATAGAAAAACTATTTAACTATTACATATTCGGAAACCAACTCCATTGGTCCCTTGAACTTCGGTTGTGGCACGCATCTCGAGGTAACACCGTCTTTATGTATCGCCATTCTTGAAGAAATCCGTCTTTGGGAACTCCGAGATAAATTAAATTACATAACAAATTACATAATTTCCTATTATACATTTGTAACTAAAATAAAATAAATCTATTAAATTACAAAACGGTGATACGAGATCACAATAAAATTACAACCGAATCGATATTCCCATACATTTCGGGAAATACCAATTAAAATCTAAGGCCATACTAAGTAAAATTACATAATTCAAAATTACATAAATTAAAATTATGACAATCATAAAGAAAAATGCAGCATTATAATATGTATGAACATGCTCAATTTTATGCTAAATCGCCTTTAATTAGCCAATATCGTATATTACTCGGTTTTTACGGATTTGCGTGATTTCAACATTTTATAATCACAAAAATTACATAAACTCATATTTATGCATAAGTTAATTACCCTAACCTCTTAGGACTCAAAATTTAGTCTTCACTAATAATTTGACCATAATTAACTCATATTTATAAAATTGTTCATTAATGGACTAAAAAATACAAAAATAAGCTATAAACTTCAAATAAATCACAAAATTTCAAATAAATTCAAAATTTGAAATTTAAACTCATGAAAATTATGGAAAAATACCATGACACTCATAATGTTCAAAATCTTAGGTTAAAAATTTGAAATTTTTAGGAAAAACAATGTTGCGGTTTATCGGTTTTTTAATAAAATAATCATAAAACATAGAAAAATTATATTCATTAAATTTTCAATTTTAGATCTGAAAAAGATAATAAAATGCAACATTAGACGTTTTTCCTAAGTCATAGATTATGTTTTTATTAATTTTACACTAATAATGTCACTATTTATGCTATTTTTCTTCAAAAATCCATAAATCATGCAAAAAGACTTCTTTATAGCCAATTATTTTACACACATCTTGTAAAATTGCATGTGACAACATATTAATTTTCTATGACCAGATTCGAAATTTAACTCATATTAACCTATTTTTCACTTAAATCTGAATTTAATAATGAAAAATCCATTTTTCGAGCATAACAAGTCCAAAAATTATGAAAATTTACAGGTTATCTCAAAATAATATATGTGACAACATATCCAAAAATCAACTGAAAATTCGAAGTATAGCTAATTTTAGACCGAAAATGACATTTTTACTCATAAAATCATATTTAAATGCCATTATTGTATTATATGAACAATAAAAATCCGTAAAATTAACCAAAATACCCTAAAACATTTTAGGACCAAAAATATTAACATGCATGAATTAATTTCGTGATATCTCATAATAACACAAATTTTACAAGTTTTATATGTTATTCTTATAACTCGGAAAAACTTTTAACCGATTTGCATGCAAACAACCGTGGCTCTGATACCAATTAAAGGAAAATTAGATATATATATATACTAACATACTCATATATGTTATAATTTAATTTGTCATAAAATTAAAGATTGATCTTATGCATGCAAACTTTAAAACAAAATAAGGAAGAAGCATTATTCTTACATATGGATTTTCGGTTTATGGGCACAAGAGAGATCACCTTTCTCTCTTGTTCTTGAGCTTTCCAATAATGGATGAACATACAAAAATCCCAAAGTAGAGATTCTTCAATTAGTAGCACCCAAGACAATCCCTTAATCCCACAAACTAACATGTACTAGATGTTTATATTGTGGTTTACCTTAAATTTGATTACTAATACTCATATATTACTTTGATAATTTTAGTAATCTTTTGAACAAATTTGGATTAAAATCTCATCTTTTTGATGAAGATTAAAGAGAGAGAAGAGAGAAAAGCATGAACCTTTTTGCATGTTTTGTAAGAATGAATTATCATCATATGAATGTGTGTGTAAGGAAAATAAAATAACCAACAACCCACAATAGAGGGGGAGTGTCACGGTTGGAAGAGCCAAAATTGGCATCATTTCTTTTCCTTTTACTCTTCTAAAAAATAGTAGGTGTGTAAGAGGTGTAAGACTAGTAGTAGGTAGGCATCATTATGTTTATTTTATCAAATAAAATAAAACAACCAAAACCCACTAACACACCCTCCATTTTCGGTCCATATACTTAAAATGGACTACCATTTTATTTTGTCAATTTGTCATTTGTCACACAATATGTCACATGTAGTATGATACATGTTATTAATTAATTTAATGCATATTTATCACATAAACATCATTTTATGAATTAATTAAGTTACTTTCAACAAATTGACTAGCTTGATCACGTAAATAAAATGGGTCATATAATTATAATTCACAATGTCTTGTAATTATAATCAACCATTCATTCTTATCTTTATTGTTTCTCAAACAATAAACAATTTTAGTAATAAAGCATTTTATTTACTAAAATAAATCTTATTTAATCCCATTACAATAAGATATCAATATTCTCTCTCACAAATTGAATTTGTTCAATTTTTAAGGAATTAATTAATCTGTATCGGTATACAATTAATTAACCTTTTTAATTAAGGGAATCGTCCTTTAGGTGTGACCTCAAGGGATCAACTGATCACCACCGTCGCACGACAGTAATGTCAAACTCTAGCCAGCCAATCATTACCGATATGTGTGGACCAGTTGACTATATATATGTAATGTATCATCCCTTCCGTATTCTTGAAATGAGATTTAATAATGATATTTAAATCATGTGATCGCACTATTGTTGAGGACACATTTCCCAACACATAATTATGGCTTGCATCACCATAAGTACAGATGGGAACATCACTCCCGACGTTCATACCGCAACTAGAGGGCCTCAGGCTCACCCCTAGTATTCCGGTAGAACCAAGACTCTCACAACCGAACAATACTAGACATTATCTAGAGTACGACTCACTACAAGTGACTACTTATAATAAATATCTCATACTTGTATTATATTAATAAATATTTCACTTCATAATTTAACATGCCGGTTAAATAAAATATAACAAATGATAATGAATAATTTACGTTATATGAAATATACGGGATAAAATGTGACCAAGTCCAAGTGACTCCTTTATGAGCCCAATAAACAAATTATGAGGAGTCCAACAATTAAATCACATTAAGCCCAACAAACAAGATAGGTTAGACCCAACTTAATACTCATGTAAAAACAAACATATAATCATGTGAAATCCAACAATTTGATCATGTGAGAGAAATACATATATATAGAGAACAATATTTAACGGATTACGTTATATAAAATACGAGACGGGAAATTAAACGACTCACATATACCAAATTTGGCGCCGAATGCACCGATAGTAAGAGTGTGGCCCATTAACCACAAGTCAAGCCCAACAAATATCATATGGTGAGCCCAAAAAAATATAGAAAAGTGAGCCCACCATGTAGAACACAACTAGCCCAACAAACATTCACTAGATGAATGATTTTTAAGGTAAAAGAAAGAAGAAGGCAAGGTGATCATACGGCCCAATTTGACACATTACTAAATAATGAGACGAGTACATGAGCATATTTGAGACGGTAATTTAAACAATTAAATAATGGAATTTTATAAGTATAAACCATAAAAGGAAAGTATTCAAATGAACGGATTTAACGAATTGTTTTATAAAGGCATGAGACGGAAACGGTATGATTTCGAATGGTCATCTTTTGCGCCAATGACAAACTAATGCCGTGACACAGGAGTTGTTGCACAACTCCAAACCCGTCACCAAATAACCCGCCATTACTCCACCTAATCAACCACCAAGACCCCTGCTTGACCGTCACAAAACAGCTCGCACAAGGTAACTCAAAGCCAGTCCGGTACATCTACATAAGACCGCGCAAGAACAGTCCTCAAACCCTGTCTAACCACCCACGACAAACCCAAAACAACCATAAACAGGCCCCCGAAATAGGGTACCAACCGAGCAAGACAGTCCATATCTGGGGTTGCTCAACCCGACTCAAATACTCCTTTGGAATCAGAATTTAGACGGGCCTGTTATCGTCATTACGACCCTACTCAAAGCGTTTAAGCATACTACCACAACCATCCACGACAAACCAAAAACGGCCCACAAAACAACCATCTAAACATACCAAGCACGCACTGTCACGTCGGGCAACCTGCAAAAACCATACAAGCTTGATTCCATAGAGACCGTGACTGTGGTTCACAACCCCTATCTCGACTGCCCCAAACATACGACAGTAGTCCCGCGACTATTATTACGACGGTCCCCAAAACAGAGGGCGTACCATCCCAAAACAGCATTACCAACAACAATTTGAGACGGAAATTTACATATGAAGGAGAAAAGACGCAAGAACTAAACTTTATAGAACAAAAGCATTTAAAACGACCCATAAAATGAAAGTTCGACATTTTGTCGAGTAACCTATCACCGTTACCTTTAACTCTCGAATTCCCGAGTAAAAACGTCCAAAGCACGAGCCTTTCTTCAGCTTTCAAGGTCTTCAACTAAAAAGGGAGGAAAAACGAGTTGTTTGAGTCATAAAACCGAGTTGCCATATGAGACGGTATTTTCGAACTTCTACAAAATCAAGACTTTATTACCTTAAAAGAACGAGGAAGAAGAGAGGAAGCTAATGGTGCAAGAATTATGAAATTTGGATGAGAAATAAGGGAGGAAATGGGGGTTGAGGATGGCGGAAATGGTGGTTGGCTGCTGTTGTCGTTTTCGCTGTTGTTGTTGCTGTTGTGTGTGTTGTAGCGTGAAAAAGGAAGAAGAAGGGATAAGAAGGGGGGTGGGGACGGGTATTTTGAACAATAACCACAAACAACATTAATAAAATATATAATAATAATAATAATATATATATATAACAATATATATAATAAAGAGATATTTTCAAAAGTAGAGTGTAGGATGTTAGGTGGGTGTGACGTGTTGTCGAATTCTGATTGGTCCGGATTAACGCATGTACAAAGTGAAATGTGACGGTCTATAGCTAGACGGATGTTGAGACGGGAATTATTATCATTACTGTCCTTATTATTATCTGACCAAAATATGTATACATTTATTCTTGTATAAATTATGACTCAAAGATATAATTTAGTAATACGTATTTTTATAAAAATGAGCTTTTATATAATACGTTTATAAAAATCGCGTTCGAGATAAAATTAATCAAATTGAATAATCCAAAATTATAAAATAAAATAGTCAAACGGTTTAATAAATTTTGAATGTCAAAATAGGAAATTCCCGGGTGTTACACATTATGTACAACTTTATTACATATTATGTGTAATTTTAATGACATTATGTCCAACTATATTACACATTATGTACAACTTTAATGACATTATATACAACTTCAATCTCGTCTTGTTATTGTGTTGGTTTAAAATCTAATTTTAAATTTGAACTTTGTGGACTAAAGTTACACAATTTTGGACTAAAGTTACACAATTTTCAATTAATTTATCGAAAAGGAGTAAAGTTATACAAATTTGGATTAAAGTTATACAAATATGGATTAAAGTTATACAAATATGGACTAAAGTTATACAATATTGAATTTAAATATAAGTTAAATTTATATATTCAAAATCATGTAACTCAAGTTCTTTAAGAATGTAACTTTAGTCATTAATACTATAACTTCAGTTGTATAGTCCATTTTATACCTTATTTTGAGTTTATATAACTTTATTTTGTTTTGAGTGTAACTTTAGTTTACTGAAAGTGTAACTCTAGTCAATAATAGTATAACTTCAATCCTTTTTTAGGAAATTAATTGATTTTTTTTTAAATTTAAGACAAATTAATACAATTTTAGTTCTAGTGTAACTTTAGTCCATGACGGTGTAACTTTAGTCCATGACGGTGTAACTTTAGACATTTTAAGTTATTTTTATACTCCCTCCAATTTCATTTATTGTTCCCCTTTCCCTTTCCATCTATTTTTCTTATTGTTCCCTCTTTCCTTTTTTGGACAACTTTGTGTGGTCCAAAATCAATTTGATGTGGGGTCATGTATATTGTGTGGTCCAAGTTGATTCCCTTATTTCTTATCCCAAAAAGAAAGGGGAACAATAAATGAAATTAGAGGGAGTATAAATTTTGAATTATGATAACTTTAATGTATCAAGTGTATAACTATAATACATGCAGTGTATAACTTTAATAAAGGACGTGTATAACTTTAGTCTCAAACATCAACAACAATCACCACCAATTACAACTACCAACAATCACCACCAACCTACCACCACAAACGAGATAGCATAGTTATTTTTTCAAAAAATTATTTCTTGTTTAGTAGATCTAAGATTAAAATTAACTTATTATATGAGATTTATTTTTGTAGATCTAAGATAAAAATAAAAGAATTTTACAAGGTAAAAACGAGATTTGAAAACCCAAAATCTTAAGAAAAAAATGTATAAAAAACGAGATTTGAGAAAATAAATAAAAAAATGAGAATTAACAAAATAAAAGACAACAAAAAAACGAATGGAAAAAACAACTCAAAAGATAAAAATTAACACCAAAACGAAAAAAAAAAAAAAAAACAGAGGTGGCGGTGGTGGGGTGGCGGCGGCGGTGGTGGGTGGTGAGGTGGTGTCGGGTGGGGTGGTAGTAGGTGGTGGTGAATGAGGAAGAGAGGAGTGGGTGATTTATTTGGGTTTGGATTTTATTTAGAGAGGAGAGAAATGTGAGATTTAGAGAGATAATGAATTAATGAATGATGGGTGAATGATTATTTTTTTTTTTTTTTTTTTTTGAGAGAGAATAAGATGATTAAGTTAAGGAGGTAATTAGAGGAGATTCATAGCAACTTTCACGTCTGCGAATGTTCTAAAAACCCATAGATTTAAAAACAACATGAAAACAAAAACAAATGAATCAGGCATCTTGTTGTATCTTCTTCTCCAAGTCGCCAACTTTTCTCACATGTTAAATATAAACTATTGATTATTTCTTCATAAAATTACAAGCTTATACTCGTATTTACTCACACTAGATCTTCTGAAAATTCTTAGATTTCACCTATCTGTAAGTTAATCAAGATTCAATTGTCACTGTAACTCTTAATTTTGCATGATTCGGTTGTTTAATCATTGTGATTATTGTGTGATATAGGGTTTCAGTTGATTGTTAGAAGTTGATAAAATCGTGTTGCGAAGATGACGATCGAAGCGCCGGCAAAGGGAGGGTTTTCGTTCGATAATTGCAAAAGGAATGAGATGATGATGAATAAAGGTGCTAAACCTTCTTCCTTCCTCAAAACTGGTACCACCATTGTTGGCCTTGTTTTCCAGGTACTCTGCTTTCTACCTTTTTTATTTCTATTTTTCGTCTATTTAATATTTTAATCGGAATAAAGTTAGTGGCGGAGCCGAGATTGGAATTCAGTGGGCGCGAAAAATTTAAGGGAGGCGGAATAGTAATGTAATATGGTACGCCATACGTTAGAATTAAAATCGAAAGTTCTAACTAAATCTTCCGCTTTTAGCTCCAACACTGAAGGTGTAGGTTTGATTGCACTCTGTGAACTACATTTTCTCGAGCTGCTTGATATAGGGTTTAGTGAGTGACGTTAGGGCTTGTTAATTTCTGCTCGCTAACTATTTGGTTTAGAATGGTTGTTTTACATCTGGATTATGAGTTGTTTGTTTCGGGGGATTTATGAATAATGTCAAGTTTTTTTTATGGTAGTTGCTGAGTAATCTGAAGTTGTTGTCTTTATTGTACTTAATATGTCATCCATGTTGTTCCGTTTGAGTGTGTTTGGCGGTAGTAGTTGGTTCTATGATTTAGTAACTGTATTTCAAAATCGATGCAATTGGAATTGTCTGAAATTTATGTGCAGTGCAGCGACTCAGTTTAAGATTACTACATCAGAATAGTGTGATTATATGGAGCCTTTGTAGAAAATGCGTAATGCTTCGCAGTCTTATAACAATGTTCTTATAAAATGAGTATGACTTGTAAACTTGTAATAAAGGTTTCTGCTTTGATTTGTAGTTAATGATGAATGACTATAGTTTTGTCTGTGTATGATACATCTTGCAGTTGCTTGTTTTCTTTCTTGCTGGATTGTTATATGGATAAGAGAAATTGGAAAGCAATTATCTTTTTACATGTGATGTTTGTAAAAATTAGCTGACTAATGTCGAAGAGATTGGGCATCTATTGGTGCCCGTGTATGCCCATTGGTGCCCGTGTATATATTATTCACAAGTCCATAATTGCACTATAAGACGAGAACTGATATACTTAAGTTAGGCAGAATTGTTGGTTGAATAACATTGAGTGGTGGACCCATAATTAAAACCGGATAATTTATCTAGGATGGTGTTATTCTTGGAGCTGATACAAGAGCGACGGAAGGCCCTATTGTTGCTGACAAGAACTGTGAAAAAATCCATTACATGGCACCAAATATCTAGTGTTGTGGGGCTGGAACTGCTGCTGATACAGAAAATGTAACTGGTAAGCACATTATCTTTTTCAATGTAATGGCTACAATTTTCTTCTTGTTGGCCTCGCCTTTCCTGTTGCGTATCCATGATTCTATTTGGATAAATGTCAGCGACGATAGGTTATGGGCTATGGTTGGTATGTATAGCAATGAGCTAGTATCTAATATAAGCGAACTTTGTGTACAGTGTTGGAATCTGTAGAGCCTTTCAAGACATGATTAATTTTCTTTGAAAGTTACTTGTGTGTGCTGCTATATTGATCACTTGGGGTGTGTTTGGATTGAGGGATTTGGAGGGAAAGAGAGGGGAGGGAATTGGAAGGATAAGAAATCCATTGTTTGGTTAGCAAAATAAAGGTAGAAGGATTTGGAGGGAAAATCACCTCCTCCATTCTCCCTCCCCTCCCCTCCTCTTCCTTTCCCTTCCCACCTTCCCCCTCCCATCCCTTTTCCTCCCTTTTTCCTATCTGTTGTGCGGAAGCGTGAATATCTCATGTTGGCCTCTTCTGCACCTGTGTCCACTGTCCATAATAGTACGATATTGTCCGCTTTGGGCAAGCCCTCACGGATTTACTCTTGAGCTACTTCCCAAAAGGCCTCATACTATTATATTTTGTATACACTTATAAAGATGATCTTTCATCTTTATTCTACCGATGTGGGATAAGTGTTTGCACCCTAACAATCCTCCCCTCAAACCAAGGACCATCATCTTGATTCGGACCTTGACCTCCGTGGAGGACTCTCCCACTCTACAGCCCCAACTTCTAGACAGTTGAAACATCACAAGTCTTGATAACCTCCCCTTAGCCGACACACCATGCTACTAGGAGTCATGTCTTGCCCTTCTTGGGGATTTGCTACACATGCATCTCGAACATCTTCTGCATCTAATATACCCTGGACCGGGTCCGTCACTTCAGAAGTCCTAGAACACAAACGGTCTCTGGCATCCTGAAAAGGACCCACCAGACCTGTGGCACCCAATCTGATAAGGGTCCACCTGATCAACAGTTTTAGTACACAAATGGTCTTTGTCCCACAAGACCTATGACGCCTTTCATCCATTTAACCCTGAATCGGGCTTGCTCAAGGACTCACCCCGAGCTAGGAGTTCCATGTCTTACAGTGTACAACTTCACCTTCAAGTCTTAGCCTGATGAATCTCTATGTCTAGCCCAATACCACTTGTTGTGCGGAAGCGTGAATATCCCGTGTTGGGCCTCTGCTGCACCTGTGTCCACTGTCCATAATAGTACGATATTGTCCGCTTTGGGCAAGCCCTCACGGATTTACTCTTGGGCTCCTTCCCAAAAGGCCTAATTTTGGGAAGCCTCCGAATAGACTTGGTTTTGAAGATATGGTGGGTTATGCACTTCAGGTTGCTGAGGAGGTGGATCCTGACTTACATGAGCCATCCACTTTCAAAGAAGCGACTCATGTTCTAAATCGCCCAATGGCTTCTTGCCGTGAGAGATGAGATGGAGTCCCTTCAAAAGAATCAGACCTGGGAATTATCCAAGAAGCCTCAAGGGAGAAAGGTTGTTACTTGTAAATGGGTCTTCAAGAAGAAAGAGGGAGAGACTGCTGCTGAGGGTAAAAGGTATAAAGCTCGATTGGTAGCTCGTGGGTTTAGTCAGAAAGAGGGGGTAGACTACAATGAAATATTCTCGCCAGTGGTCAGACATACTTCCATCAGAGTGTTGCTAGCAATAGTTGCACATCAGGATTTAGAACTCGAACAACTAGATGTGAAGATGACTTTCCTACATGGAGAGTTGGAAGAAGAGATATACATGACTCACCAGGACGGTTTCAGTTCGGGTAAAGAAAACTATGTTTGCAAAGTGAAGAAGTCCTTATATGGGCTAAAAGCAGGTCTCGAGGCGAGTGGTATAAAAGGTTTGACAGCTACATGTTGGAGATTGGGTACAATAGGAGTCCGTATGATTGTTGTGTTTATTGTTGTGTTTATTACAACAAGCTGAAGAATGAGTCTTTCATTTATCTTATCCTATATGTAGACGATATGTTGATAGCTGCAGAGAGCAAGTCTGATGTTCAGAAATTGAAGGGTCTTCCGAGTCTTGAATTTGAGATGAAAGATTTGGGTGCGAAAAAGCAAGAAAAATTCGGGAATGGAGATCTACAAGGATAGGAGCAAGAAGAAGCTTTTCTTATCTCAGAAAGGCTATATTCGGAAGGTCTTAGCAAGGTTTGACATGTCTTTTGCTAAATCCATATATACTCCTAGTGCATCGAATGCACATCTGTCTGTTGCTTTCTCACCCAAGTCGGTGAAGAAAGGAGTACATGTCTCGAGTTCCTTACTCTAGTGCGGTGGGTAGTTTGATGTATGCTATGGTCTGCACTAGACACGATTTATGATCGATCAGTGTGGTGGCGGTTTATGGGTGATCCAGGTAAAGAGCACGGTTTATGGGTGATCCAGGTAAAAGCATCGCAATTTGTGAAGAGAATTTTTCGGTACCTTAAGGGTACATCCGATGTTGGTCTCATTTATGGAGGTGATAGAGAGTGCCTTGTGTCTGGGTACTCAGATTACGATCGATTATGCGGGAGATGTTGTGGCAGACGATCAATGACTAGTTATGTTTTCACTCTTGGTGGTTCAGTGGTCAGTTGGAAGGCTACATTGCAGCCTATAGTTACTTTGTCTACTACTGAAGCAGAGTATATGGCGTTGACCGCAACAGCTAAAGAGGGAATCTTGTTAAAAGGATTAGTCAGTGATTTGGGTCTACATCAGGAGCAAGTTATTGTATTCTGTGACAGTCTTAGTGCAATATGCTTGGCTAAAGATCAAGTCCATCATGAGAGGACTAAGCATATAGATGTGAGATATCACTTTCTGAGAAATGAGAAGAGGATTAAGGTGAACAAAGTGGGTACTGCTGATAACCCAGCTGACATGTTCACTAAGCCAGTTCCGCATAACAAGTTCCAACATTGTTTGGACTTGCTAAATATCCGCAATCTGTAATTGCCCTCTTGGGGGCAATATCTGAGAGGGAAGGGAAAAGAGCTTTTTGGTACATCTGGCATTTATGGGAATGCATCTGGTACATCTGTCTGTTTGTGAGAGAATTCAAGTCAAGGTGGAGATTTGTTGGGTTTGTGCCTTGATTCTGTTAACCGCCGCTTCGAATAACCGCCTCTACCTAGCAGTCATACCGTCTGAATCTGTAATTTGAAAACTCCTCACATATCAATAAAACTCTCTCCCTTCTGCTCTGTGCACGTAGCTAACACACCGTTAGTTAACCACGTAAATCTGTGCGTTTGTCTCTTTATTGTTCTTTTATCAGTTCTTTCTTGCTTCTGTTATAACACTATCCAAACACACCCTTAGGACTTATTTGTATTGAATGATTTGGAGGGAAAGGAAAGGGAGAGAGAGTAAGGGTATGTTTGGATAGCAAAAGTGGGGGGAAAGGGATGGGAGGGGAAAGGAGGGAAGGGAAAGGGAGAGAAGGAAAGGGGAGGGGGAATGAGGTGTGGGTGTTTGGATACAATTTCCCTCCAAATTTTGCCTATTATGGAGAGATTTTGATTAGGCTTGGAGGAGGGAAATTTGATCCCTCCAAATCTCTACCCCTCCATTTCCCTCCACCCTCATTTCCTATCCAAACAAGGGATTTTAAATCCTCTATTTTCCCTTCCTTTCTTTTCCCTCCAAATCACTCAATCCAAACACACCCTAAGGGTCTGTTTGGATAGGAGGATTTGGAGGGAGAGAGAGGGGAGGGAAAGGAATGAATGCTAAATCCTTTGTTTGGTTAGCAAAATGGAGGTGGAGGGATTTTGAGGGGAGGGAAAATGAATCCCTCCACTTCCCCCCTCCAAGCCAAATTATTTCCTCTCCAACAAAGGCAAGATTTGGAGGGAAAATGACCATCTCCATTCTCCCTCTCCTTCCCTTCCATCCCTTTCTCTTCCCTCCTTCTCCCTCCCCTCTCTTTCCCTCCACTTTTGCTATCCAAACACACCATAAGGGATTTGAAATCCTTTGTTTGGATAACAAATAAGCGTGGAGGGAAATGGAGGGGGAGGGATGCATTTTCCCTCCTCCAAGGCAAATCAAAATCTCTTCAACATAGGCAAGATTTGGAGGGAAAATGTATCCAAACAACCACTTCTCATTCTCCCTCCCCTCCCTTTCCTTCCTATGAAGTACATTATAATATAGTATCTGATTACTGAAGTAATGCATCGTACAGGTTAAAATTGAATTGAAGTTTTGTTTGTAGTTTGTGCGGCTGCTTACGTAGGATTTTTGACATGAATTTATTCTCCTAGTGACAACCTTGGGTTGTATCACTAATTTTGGTTGTAAATGATGCGGCACGTCCAGTCCTTCCTTTATATTCTTTGTTTTCTGACCACTTCTTTCCTATTCTTTCCTATACGAACTTGTTTTTTTTATTGCAGATATGGTGTGTTCTCAGTTGAATCTTCACAGACACCATACTGGCCGTGAGTCAAGAGTGGTCACAGCTCTTACTCTTCTGAAGTCTCATCTTTTTAGGTGATATTCTGATTTTCGATAAATTCCTCTTCAAAAAGGCAGAAATAATTTTAATTGCTATTATATCTATATTTAAATAGAATGCTTATTTTTTCTTATGTTGTTATCCAGCCATCAAGGACATGTCTCTGCTGCTCTGGTGCTTGGTGGAGTCGATGTGACTGGACCTCATCTGCACACTGTGAGTATCACTTCATTATTTCAATGTTTATAATACTCCCTCCATGTCTTTGGATTCACGACATTTTCATTTCTGGGACATTCCGATCAATTCTCTACATTTCCACCCAAAAAACAAAACACACTCTCATGTGAGCTTGGCACTCTATTTTCTCTCCCACACTTTCCATCTCCTAAAATTTGGTCCAAAAGCAAATGTAGTGAACTGAAGGTGAGCGGAGAAGTAAATAAATAATTATGTATTGGCTATGATTATGAATATGTGATAATTTTGCTGACAGATATACCCTCATGGTTCAACTGATACACTTCCCTTTGCGACTATGGGATCTGGTTCCCTTGCTGCAATGTCCGTCTTTGAGTCAAAATACCGTGAAGGACTTTCTGTAAGTTGGAGTAATATGAAAGCAGTGTATTAATACATGTTTAGAAAGTTTGTGTTTTGTCTTATGTCTGTTGGGAATAAGAACGAAATGATCTAGCGGAAAGCGATTGTTGAGCATTGTGAACTAAGTTATCTTTTATATTTGTGTGCTGGCAGAGAGAGGAAGGAATTAAATTTGTTTCTGAAGCTATCTCTTCTGGTATTTTCAATGATTTAGGAAGTGGAAGCAACATTGATATGTGTGTCATTACGAAGGTGTGTTCCTTGTATTTTCACTAATTTTGCACTGTAAAAATTCATGTTTAGAAAGATTGTTTTTTTCTCCATGTTTTTTGCTCAACTATCCTTTCCCCTGCATTTGCATCTTTTACTAACCAACTGGCAGCCCTAAATAATTTATGTATGCATGGTTCTGTAGGGAAAGGTGGAATATCTAAGGAATCATGTCCAACCGAATCCTCGTACCTACACAAGTGCAAATGGATATTCATTTTCTAAGCCTACAGGTGAATTTCCTAATAATTCAAATTTGCACGTCTTTTTCGCTTAATGTTTACGAGTTTGGACTTCGGAATATACTTCCTTTGGTAATTTAGGGTTGGTGTTAATCATCCTTGGCATTGAGCTAGTTTATTTCCTGATGCTCTTGTCTTGAAGGGTTATTTTGATGCTGCTTTACTTGCATGCAACCGTAAACTCAAAAGAGGTTAAAAGATGGAGGGAAGTATAGTGATTACTGATTAGTGACATTTTTAGCGGCAAAAGTTTTAACTAATGATTTTTCCTATGATAAATTGTTTGTTTTTTCGTGTTGTGTGAAGTGAGACGTAAGAGACCCTCAGTTTTTACTCTTTGCCACTATATCAAGACTTTGCTGGTGTGATAAATTATGTTATGATTATTGTAATCGTGTTTTCAGAGGTCTTGATGACAAAGGTGACACCACTGAAGGTTGAGGCGACTCTTGGTGGAGACGCAATGGAAGAATGATCTTTGTGATTAAGGTCTCCAATCTATATATGCCCTTAATTTATTTGGTAGTTGTTCTGATAGTTCCAATGTTGCTACATTTTTATTGAATGAACATGAATGTGCATCTGTTGGGAATTAGTTGTAATCTCGCAGACATGTACTCTTATTTACATCGTTGTCTTTCGCCTGGTTTTTTATGTTTTATGTGATTGGCATGAAAACGAGTTTGGACATTGCAAATTAAACTTTCAGTCAGTGGTTATTAGCTTTAACCGCCTCATATGTTTGTTTATATTACAGCAAATGTGAACCGAACCGGAATGATTGTCGTTTCTGGTGAGCTGGCTACTTAATTTTCACTTTGTAGTTGGTATTTCCTGACGATCGTTGTTATACGCTCTTCACCCCAATTATATGGTCGCCTTTCTTGTTATTAATCTGCTAGTTTGACACCCGTGCGTTGCAAATTTGCAACGGGTTAATTAACTTACGTATAATGTGATATTTTATGTCTAATTATTTGTTTATATATGGTTAAAATATTTTTTTTTAAATAAAATAAAATGTTAATGAAAAAAAGGTTATAAGGCTTAATATATGTATATTATTGTTGTAACCGATGCGCGTGCTGTTAATACAAACTCTTTTAAGAGCTCTCTAAGACAATACTTGAGATTCAAAAGATTTTGGATTGATATCTAAGTTCAAATGTTCAATGATACTCTTATTTATAGTCATGAGATCATCGCATTTTATGATAATCTTTTGATATGGGATAATTCAACTATTTATACGTAATATATTTATCACACCTACATTATTTTTCAATGTGGATAAATAATATACTTAGAAATACACCATATTTTTCGCACCTAATTCGACATCAAACCCGGATTAATAATGAACAAATACTATACTATCTATAAAATATTTGTACGTTTTTGTTCTACTTTTTTTTTGTCATAATTAAAATATGTTCAAATGATATGAAATATATACTCTAATGATATCATTTTTTTTACCACGAATCTAAATATAATTTTCGCAATTTTCTTACGATACTTTTTTGCCAAATAAAAATAAAAATTATAAACATCACTTGAATATAACATAGAAAATATTGTAGATACCCGTATTTGTCATAAGACTCCCGACACACACCCTGATGATGATTGGACGACATGTACTATTTAGTTGGCATTGTCATTATTTGGAGCTCGTCTTACGATGTAGAATGAGCGCTGTCGATGAAGTATTTTATTAATTTAAATTAATATTTTAATTAAACTGAATTCATTTTATTGTTTTAACTAGTTGGAAAGCCCATGCGATGCACATGGCTCCCATTAGGATCACCTGTAAAAATATATTCTTAAGTTGATAAGAAAAAAGGTTCAATTATGTTTGAATCATTGAATAAACAAAAGTTCGTGGTTGGTGTAGCTGATCATCATATAATTATTAGTGTTTTTAGCATAAAAGTTTTGTCATTAAGTAGTTATCATTTCCGTTGTAAAATTTTAAGTGACATAATTGGAGTATATAGATAGATTTTCATTGTCATAGGCACCAGTGCACCACTGATTTTTAATTAAATACAAAACGTTATCTGCATAGACACCAAAATGAGCCCTTAATAACTGAGACACACTTTTGTGAGTTTTGCAAATTACTTTAATCTATAACAACTATGTAAAACTAAATGATTTTACGTAAAACAAGAGGTATCATGATTATATTTATTTAGAGTGTTAGGAGAAAATGTTAGATCTCTTACAACATAGGTTTACCTTGACTATTTACAATTAAGAGTATTTATTCTTTATATACTTCTCGTAAAATCAAATTCATACTAAATTTCAATAAAATTAGTAGTCTCTAAAGAATAATAAAAAAATATATGTGATTCTATTACATAAAATGCATGAGGCTCCCATTAGGATCATCTTCAACAATATGCATGTTAAATGTTCTAAGAATTTATTAAACAACATATTGTAAACGTTGGTTTACATTGTCATGGTTTGGTAGTAGAAGTCAATTAAATTAATAAAAATAAAAATCCAACTATGTTGAAAATCGGAACAAACAAAAATTTTGGGTTGATTTAGTTGATTATTTGAAAACTCATCATTTGGTGCCTATTGTGATGATAATGGCATTGACCACAATTTTTCGGCTCCTAGAACTCCTCAACAAAATGGAGTTGTTGAACGCATGAATAGAAGTCTTGAAAGTATGGTTAGAACTATGTTGTTATGTAGTAAATTGCCTAGAAACTTTTGGGGTGAAGCGGTAAATACCGCTTGTTACATTTATAACCGTGTTATGATAAGGAGCATACTTAATAAAACACCATATGAATTACTACGTGGAAGAAAGCCCAATATCTCATATTTTAGATGTTTTTGTAGCAAATGTTTTGTCCATAACAATGGTAAAAATAACTTGGGTAAATTCGATCCACGTAGCGATGAAGCGGTTTTTATTGGTTATTCCGATCATAGCAAGGCTTATAAAGTGTACAATAAACGAACCATGTTAATTGAAGAAAGTGTCCATGTCATTTTTGATGAATCTAGCATGCTTGGACAGGTACAAATTGAAGAAGAAGACGATGATGATGATGAGTTCGAAATCAGTCTTGTTCGAAAGGACTTTGTGTTTGAAGAAGTGGAAGCATTGAACAATGACGCTGATCTGCAACAACCTCAGGGACTGTTACCTCCAAATGAAAGCAACAATCCAGGGGGAACACGTGGTAACTCTACTGCCACTGTTTCTTCTCAGGACGCAACAGACCCAACGACTGTTGCTTCCACTTCAAAAAATGAAGCAACTCAGGATAGTGTTGAGGATGACCACTCTAATCAGGAGGAAACAAGCCACCGAGATCAAGGCATCACTTTGAGGGGGAACAAGAAACCATTGTTCCAAAGAAGTCGAAACATCAAAGCTCTCATCCACTCTCAAATCTGACAAGTGATCTCAATTCTGGAATTCGAACAAGAGCCTCTCTCAACAATCTTGCCCATCTTGATGAGTATTGTGCCCACAATGCTTTTCTCTCTCAAGTGGAACTACCCCAATGTGGTGATCGCTCGATCGATCTTTGATCGGTTAATAGCTATGCAAGAAGAACTCAATCAATTCAAGAGGAATGAGGTATGACACTTAGTCCCTAGACCATCTAATCGTACCGTCATTGGTACTAGATGGGTCTTTCGCAATAAGCTTGATGACTCGGGAGAAATCGTAAGGAACAAGGCTAGACTAGTGGTGCAAGGTTATCGTCAACAAGAGGGTATTGATTACGATGAAACCTATGCACCGGTAGCTAGACTTGAAGCTATATGATTACTTATAGCTTTTGTGGCTCACAAAGGTATTAAATTTTTCCAAATGGATGTCAAAACCGCTTTCTTAAATGGATATTTGGAAGAGGATGTCTTTGTGGAGCAACCTCCGGGCTTTAAAGACAATGATTTGCCTAACCATGTTTTCAAATTAGACAAAGCTCTTTATGGTTTAAAACAAGCACCTAGGTGTTGGTATGATAGATTGTCTAAATTTCTTATTGAAAATGGTTTTAGAAGAGGCTCCATTGACAAAACACTGTTTTTAAAGTCACAGTCTGCTGAACTGTTGGTTGTCCAAGTATATGTTTATGACATTATATTTGGTGCAACAAATGAACTCCTTTATGTGTACTTTTCGGAACTAATGAAATCGGAGTTTGAAATGAGCATGATGGGTGAGCTAGGATTTTTCCTTGGGCTCCAAATCAAGCAAACAAAGGATGGAAGCATGATCCATCAACAAAAGTACATTAAGGAAATGCTTAAGAAATTTGGGATGACTAATGGTAAGTCTCATGATACACCTATGGTAGCCGGGTCCAAATTGGACAAAGATGAACTCGGTAAGAATGTTAGTGAAGAGGTGTATATAGGTATGATAAGCTCACTTCTTTAATTGACCGCAAGTCATCCCGACATTCTCTTTAGTGCTTGTTTATGTGCCAGGTTCCAAGCAAATCCGAAAAAATCCCATTTTAAAGCCATTAAACGAATTCTTCGGTATTTTATTGGAACACAAGATCTCTACTTGTGGTACCCCTTATATTGTCCATTTGATCTTATAGGTTTTTTCGATGCAGACTACGCGGGTTGCACGGTAGATCGAAAGAATACATCCGGGATTGAAACATTCTTGGGTCCTTGTCTCATTTCATGGGGCTCAAAGAAATAAAATACGGTGGCTCTTTCAACGGCCGAAAGTGAGTATGTTAGTGCCGCACATTGTTGTTCTCAACTTCTTTGGGTAAGACAACAACTCCTAGACTTTGGTATTATTTATGACTCCGTCCCCATCATGTGTGATAATACGAGTGCAATAAATATATCAAAAAATCCGATTCAACATTCTAAGACTAAACATATTGAGATTCGTCACCATTTCATTCGTGATCACGTAGAAAAAGGGCATATTAAACTTATTTTTTGCAAAACCGAAGATCAAATTGCCGACATATTTACTAAACCACTTGCAAGAGAACAATTTGAAAAACTTAGGTTACAAATTGGTTTAATTAATTTCATGTAATCTTTGTGTGAATTTAACTAATCCCTCATATGATTGACTAGAACGGGTTTGCTATATTTTATTCTAGTTTATTCATTCAATGTTATGTCCATAATCGATAAACCGTGTGTGTGCTTAATAATCACTCAACCGTATGTCTAGTCTTGTGTTTAATGGTACATACCCTATTGAATGAGGACAACTCCCCTCTCAAATCAATCCGAATACCAACCCTTTCAACCACCTTCAAATGGATGTCTCTTACTCTTCAATCGCTCAAAATCCTTCATTTTCAATACCCAAAGACCTTACCCCTTCACATTCAATTCACTTATGTTGCAAAGGTCTATGTGAAACAAAGAACCAAACAACCACATTGTTGGAATATGTGTCCTCCGACAATAATGCGATCACAACTGTTGATCATGATGATTACATGTTTAAATCTCATTTTAAGAATACATGTGGGATGTAATATTTTACTGTCAACTGGTCCACACATATCGGTAATGATTGGCTAACTAGAGTTTGACATTACTATCGTGCGACGGTGGTGATCAATTGATCCCCTTAGGTCATATCTATAGGGAAATACTCTTAATTGATTATTTAATTAATCGTATGCCGATACGAGTTAATTAAATTGCTTAAAATTGACGGGGGATTTTGTGAGTAAAGTTAACGTATCTTATTATAATTTGATTAAATGAGACACGGTCTAAGTAATCGAATTGTTTTATTACTTGGATAAAATTATTGTTTACGAAACAATTGATATTGAATTGAGATTGAATGAATGATTTATTATAAATACAAGATGTTATGATTTATAATTGATAAACCATTTTGGTACAAGTAATTACGAATTACTAGTCGATTTTGTATATGACATATTTTATGAGTATGTTGATTTTTAATATGTTAAAAATACATTACAATTTCATATGTCAAGTAACATGTCACATATGTTACAATTGACAAATGACAAAAATAAAATGGACCTCCCATTTTATATGTGCCGAAAATGGAGGGGCTTATGGTTGATATTGTGTTAATTATTTTTAAGTGGAAAACACAATAATTACCTATAGTCTTAGCCTTACATACCTATCATTTCTTGGGTAGAAAAACTAGCCCATGCATTGGGCACACTACTCCCTCCAACCGGTTTTTACCAAGGGAATTAGAGAGTGTTTTCCTCAACAATAATTCATTCACTCTTATCATAAAATTTCTAGTGTAAGAAATTATCATACTCTCTACAATTTGTGAAAATTCTAGAGAAATAAACTCACATAATACTCTCTCTTGAACCGGATTTCAAGAGCAAAAATTATAATTTTTGCGTCAATTTTATAGTAAGACTTATATTATTTCTAGTACAAAATAATATTAGTTATTAAGAGATTTCTTTGGGTATATGCTTTTGGGAGAGATTCTAAACTTTAATCTTGTTCATCCATTATTGGAAAGCTCAAGAACTAACAAGAAGGAGATCTTGTTGGTACCCATAAAACCGAAACTACTATAGTAAGAATGACGATTTCTTCTCTATACTAATTTATGTTTGCATGCATAAGATCAACAATTTATTTTATGACTAAATAGATTATCACATATATGAATATGTTAAATAATGAGATTATAATTTCTAACAAGTGGAATCAGAGCCTTAGGTTGTTTGCATGCAAATCGATTATTGTTTTTCCGAGTTATACGATTAACAAACAAAACTTATAAATTTGTGTTTATTATGAAATATCACGAAATTTATTTGCATGTTAAAGTTTCTGGTCCTAAAATGTATTTAGGATATTTTGGTTTATTTATGGATTTTATTGTTCATTTTATATAATAATGACATTAAAATGTGATTTTTATGATAAAAATGTCATTTTTGGACTAAAAATAGCTAAACTTCGATTTTTCCAGTGGTTGTTGGATATGTTTTCACATACATTATCTACTGATGGCCTGTAAATGTTCATAATAAAATGAGTTGTTATGCTCGAAATATGGATTTTTCAAGTTAAAATTGTATTTAAACGGGAAAATAGGTTAATATGAGTTATATTTCGAATCTGGTCATAAAAATTTAGTATGTTGTCACATGCAATTTTACAAGATGTGTGTAAAATGTTTGGCTATAATGAAGTCTTTATGCATGATTTATGAATTTTTGATAAAAAATCACATAAATAGTGACTTTAATTAGTAAAAATTGGTAAAACAGACTTCATGACTAAAGAAAAACGTCACATGATGCATTTTATCATATATTTCAGATCTAAAAGTGAAAAGTTAATAAAAATAATTTTTCTCATATTTTTTATGGTAATAATTGTTAAATCCGATAAACCGCAACATTGTTTTTCCTCGATAATTTTCAAAATTTTTAACCTATGTTTTTGAACATTATGAGTGTCATAGTATTTTTCCAGAATTTTCATGAGTTTAAATTTCAAATTTTGAAATTATTTGAAATTTTTATGATTTAATTTGAAGTTTATGGCAAAATTTTGTATTTTGAGTCCATTTATGAACAATATTAAGAAATTTAGGTTAATTATTGTCAAATGTTAGTGGAGACTAATTTTGAATCCTAAGATGGTTAGGGTAATTAACTTGTACATAAATATGTTTTTATGTAATTATTGTGATTTTTAAAAGGTTAAATCACGCAAATCCGTAAAAACCGATTAATATACGATATTGGCTCCTTAAAGGCGATTTAGCATAAAATTGAGCATGTTCATACATATTACAAATGCAACATTTTATTTATGATTGTCATAATTTTAATTTTATGTAATTTTTGAATTATTTAATTTTACTTAGTATGGCCTTACTTTTAATTGGTATTGCCTGAAATGTATGGGAATATCGATTCGGTTGTAATTTATTGTGATCTCGTATCACCGTTTTGTAATTTAATAGATTTATTTTTATTTTTAATTACAAATGTATAATAGGAAATTATGTAATTTATTATGTAATTTATTTATTCCGGAGTTCCTTGAAGACGGTGCCACTCGAGAAGACGATCCATTAAAGAAAGTATTGCCTTGAAATGCATGCCAAGACCGAAGTTCAAGGGACCAAAGGAGTTGGTTTCCGAATTTGTAATAGTTTATTAGATTTACTATTCTAGGAAGACCATACTAGGATTTAATTTATGCTTTGCATTTTATTTATATGTTGCATGCATCGCTAAATCGCCATAACTAAACATGCATTTTAAATCGAGTTTATCGACCGTGTCAATTACAATTATCGTAGTTCACCGCTTTATTTCACTTAAAACGTGATAGATAATAAATTGACATGACCTCTCGCTAAAAATAAACAATTGAGACTTAGCCTTACCAAAAAGTAGAAACAATGAAAACCTATTTCGTGAGGGAGTGCACTCGGCCACACCGGGGTACAAACCTTGTTACGTAGGGGAAGTGGGTGATAAATGTCTATCCACCGAATTCATGTTGATGAGGGATTTATCGGCTACACCGTGCCCAAGTTAATGTGGGTTTGGATCATGGACACATTTATTCGAAATTTGGATTGAGCTCAACGGAAGCATTCGTGACCGTAGTTGCATGTGTTCCTGGCTAAAGATAAATGTTAATGTAATTTTATCGACCAAGAGTTCTAAAAGTAGAATCGATTAAAGAGTTAATCCACCGAGTTATATTGATAAGGGATTTATCGGCCACACCGTGCCCAAGTTAATATGAATTTGGATCTTGGAATCATTTATCATAGTTGGGTAGAGGTCACTATGTAAATGCTTTACTTGTTATTTACAAGTATTAATAAAACGATAAGTTTTCCACTATTCCGTTATCATATTGTTCTATTTCTTTACCACAATTCATACACGATATCATTTCGATTTTTTATTCAAATCTCCATTAAAACATCGTAACTAAAGACAAATATGAATTTTATTCTAAAACCTCGAATTATCCATTGCAAGGATCTCTTGTGAAGAGTATAGATAAAAGTTATTCGTGATCAAAAGGGTTTTGATTTTTGACTCACATATCTACTTACAAGGAATTGTTTCTCATATGCTTAATTGAGTTAAGTACTTTGAAACGTTAAATTATTTTGATAACTCGATTTGTTGGAAATCTAAATTAACCAAAAATACCGCAACCTTTTCAATGAAAGTTTTAAGACTAAACGAACGAATGAAGAGTAGTCTTCATGAATTTCAATTTTGCTTCTCTTAGCAAAGACTCATTGAAATGAGTGGGAGCATTCTGTTAAACCGTTAAGAAAAGGGTGAGGTTTAAAGAAGTAAAATTAGAATGGAATTGATACAAGGTAATGTTAAAAGTAAAGTTATTGAGAATAACGATACTAAACCTATCAATCCCGACCGTTAAAGTTTCCATCGTCTTAATTGTTGAACGCTAGAAAGGAAACTACCCCAAATTATTAAAGAATCAGTAAGCTAGTTGTGGGACATCTAATGGGACCTTCTTCTTTAAATGTTTATTTGATTGACATAAATTTTGCTAGTACTACTTCGTCAATATTAGAAACCGGTGGTGGTTTTCATCATTGTATTTAATACATAGGATGATTAGAATATGACAACTAGCAACAATGATGTTGAGAGATAGAGTCATTGTGTACTCAATCTAGTTTTGGTTTTAGAATTGTACTTAATTGTGACTATTAAGTGCACAAACTCTAAATAAGAATATAAACTTGTTAAGATATAAAAGAGGTTTCACTTTTGTGACCCTATACACCATGATTTGATGTATGGCTAGCCCATTATCAAGGTGATTATATTCTAAACCAAACTAGAATGATATATCATGTAGATGATGCAAGACTCAAATTGGTAACCCAAGATTAAATCTTAAATTCTGGAATGATGAATGCAAAGAGTTATCGAGTACTCTTGAAACCATTAGATTGTTAATCTTATGGTATATGCGTATCTTGTATTCAAAGCAAGAGGTCTCGTGCTTTTGGTTGAAAAGGAGATCGAGAATGTAAATCATTGGTACAGAATAGGTTGATCATTTACTTTTACCAACGATTTAAGTTGACACTAATGTGTTCACTTAATAAGGTAAATAGAGAAATCTTTGAAGAAGTTCAAAGAGTTCAAGGAATCACGATTTAGTCGTGATGGGATTATCAAAGTGAAGACCTTGATATAAGCCAAATGAAATATGAAATAGTATCACAAGTTAATCTCTCTTAGCACGCATTATGGGATAATGTGTGGTTGGATAAGAAATCGAACGCTATTCGATATGGTTTGAACTTCAATCAAGTTACTTTGAGTTACTTGATTCTTTTGGGGACTTTATCATTTTGTCTAAATTATTTTTCCACTAAATCTAAAACGAATCATATGAGATATGAAATGGTAGGGTACCATATTTGTAAGCTTACATAAGAAACAAATGCTCATTTTCCCCTTACAATTATCACGTGTACAACGGATTTGTGGCTCGTGAAGCTGTCTTCCTAAAATACAAGTTTATTTCTAGAAGACAAAGTGGGAGAAAATATTCAAGAGCCACAAATTATATTGTGTCAAAGAATGTTATGTCGCAAGAAACTGGTCTTTCTTGGCTACATAAGACGTTTTGTGTAAAACATTGTTTCTTCAAAACCTAGGAGGTTAAAGTCATCACTTGTTGAAGATGATGAATTAGTGTTACTTTTAGAAAGTAAATAGCTTGTAACTTACAAAGAAATTGTTTGATTCAAGTTGATTACTTCTGGAAAGTAATGAACATATGACTTACATGAGAGTGTTTAAGTCACAACTCAATACAAGGCTTAAAGCCATGAAAATCCGAAATAAATTCCAAGTGAATTGTTAGATATCAAAGCTTGATTGGTTGCAAAGGGTTTTTGCACTAGTTGAAATGCTTAAGTCTATTTGGATCTTCTTAGGGATTGTGTTTCATTATAATGATATACATGTAGCAAGTGAATCTAAAACCCACTTCTTCAATTAGAAGGAATGTATTCAATACATGTCTTGAGTTTTGTAGATTCTTGCAATCCTAAGATAATGTGAAACTTAAGAGAGAGTCTTAAGTAGGACATCAATGAGTTGGAATCAATGTTTTGATCATGTTATAAAACTTTTCTCGATAAGTCGAGAAGTTGTGTTTATACATGGATTTTAGTGGGAGTTACGGAAATTTTAATTAGTCTTATATGTGGATGACATATTGATCATTGCGAATGATTTAAGACTTTGGAGAAATATAGTACATCTTTAATATCCGGATTTATGGAGATAAATCTACATGATATTAATGTCAAATAAGGAGTCTTATGTTGATAAGATTCATGACTAGTTCAATCAAGTTGAACATATTTGATTGATTCCATTTGCTTCCGCTGCCGAATCAATTAAATAGGAAATGATGTATAACACTTCATATACTTTGAGTATGATGAGTTGTTTCAAATCGAATTTAAGTAATAGTTACCAAGCAAGCCATAAAGATTACCCTTAAGTGCTTGCATAAGCATTAATAATGTAATGCAAAGTATTTTTGATGCAATTTTGTGTAAGGGTGTTACACAAATGACAATTGACAATTGAGATTGCGCATGGTTTCTGACAAAACCATAATCAAAACACATTAGGATGGTTAAGGTACCATTGTGACTATGTTATTTAAGAAATAGATTTTCTAGAATCGTTCTAGGCAATAAAGAACAATGAGAAATATTTACAACGGAAATTGAGTACACTTGCAATCATGGGATGTTCAAGAGGGATGAGTCCCGCACACTGTGAAAACAGTGGGAGTTGTTCTATGACTGGAGAGCTTATGTCTAGATTGGATCTAGACACGTACTCGGAAAGTTTTGTAATGCAAATGTATACATTACAAAGGAAAACGAGTATGTAGTAAGGTTGAGTTAGGTACAAGAAGTTGATAAAACCTACTAACCAAAGCCTTCTTATAGCCTTAAACATGATGAGTCATGTCATATGTCATTTCAATTGGATTGAGATGAACAACTACATACATGATCAAAATGGATTATAAAAATATGAAGTAGTAATCAGGTATTGACTATTCATATGTGATAATCACATTTGTCGTTCGAGTTTTTAAATCAGAAAACTCCTTTTATACCTTGTTACATCCAAACGGGTTGTAGAGACAACATTGAACCTCGTTAAAGTGAACCCGGATTAACATGGTGTTCGCCCATAGTCATTTGTATGAGGTGATGTCTCGAAGTGACTAGAGTGTGATGCGATTGATGGCAAGTTCAATTGCCATAGAGTCATGTGAGATGACTAGTCGATCACATAGGCAGACTGTTGGGAACACTTTGTCGGGCCTTATGACCGCTTATAGAGTTCTGGCAAATTTATATAGCCTGGTCGTGGCGAGAGCTACTATAGTATTCTGATGAGTCGATTCTTTTGACTAATGACTGTTCGCCTAAGATGGCATAGTTTCAGATTGACTTTGATTTATGTTACTACGACCTTCGTAAATGGGGTCAAATGGGCATATTTTGGGTTATGATGGCTGTGGCTAGTCGAAGGGAATAAGTGCGATAGGAATTGTCCACCCCTTGTCAGGGTTAAAACCATATCTCAGGGCCACTCGAGGAGTAATGAACTGGAAATGCGTGGCCACGCTCGGAAGGTATCTATGGTAGATGATTCCGGTCAATCAGTTATTCTCCAGATCGAGGAAACCACTCTCGATATGATCACTTACAAGTACGACCTGAAAGACACCTTGCATTGAGTGGGAGATAGTAATAGGACAAGAGAATTGGTGACGCACACTTGTCGAGGACAAGTGGGAGATTGTTGGAATATGTGTCCTCCGACAATAATGCGATCACATCTGTTGATCATGATGATCACATGTTTAAATCTCATTTTAAGAATACATGTGGGATGTAATATTTTACTGTCAACTGGTCCACACATATCGGTAGTGATTGGCTGACTAGAGTTTGACATTACTGTCGTGCGACGGTGGTGATCAGTTGATCCCCTTAGGTCATACCTATAGGGAAATACTCTTAATTGATTATTTAATTAATCGTATGCCGATACGAGTTAATTAAATTGCTTAAAATTGACGGGTGATTTTGTGAGTAAAGTTAACGTATCTTATTATAATTTGATTAAATGATACACGGTCTAAGTAATCGAATTGTTTTATTACTTGGATAAAATTATTGTTTACGAAACAATTGATATTGAATTGAGATTGAATGAATGATTTATTATAAATGCAAGATGTTGTGATTTATAATTGATAAACCATTTTGGTACAAGTAATTACGAATTACTAGTCGATTTTGTATATGACATATTTTATGAGTATGTTGATTTTTAATATGTTAAAAATACATTACAATTTCATATGTCAAGTAACATGTCACATATGTTACAATTGACAAATGACAAAAATAAAATGGACTTCCCATTTTATATGTGCCGAAAATGGAGGGGCTTATGGTTGATATTGTGTTAATTATTTTTAAGTGGAAAACACAATAATTACCTATAGTCTTAGCCTTACATACCTATAATTTCTTGGGTAGAAAAACTAGCCCATGCATTGGGCACACTACTCCCTCCAACCGGTTTTTACCAAGGGAATTAGAGAGTGTTTTCCTCAACAATAATTCATTCACTCTTATCATAAAATTTCTAGTGTAAGAAATTATCATACTCTCTACAATTTGTGAAAATTCTAGAGAAATAAACTCACATAATACTCCCTCTTGAACCGGTTTTCAAGAGCAAAAATTATAATTTTTGTGTCAATTTTATAGTAAGACTTATATTATTTCTAGTACAAAATAATATTAGTTATTAAGAGATTTCTTTGGGTATATGCTTTTGGGAGAGATTCTAAACTTGAATCTTGTTCATCTATTATTGGAAAGCTCAAGAACTAACAAGAAGGAGATCTTGTTGGTGCCCATAAAACCGAAACTACTATAGTAAGAATGACGATTTATTCTCTATACTAATTTATGTTTGCATGCATAAGATCAACAATTTATTTTATGACTAAATAGATTATCACATATATGAATATGTTAAATAATGAGATTATAATTCCTAACACACATGTTCTACATATGCATCAAGAGATGATTGGGAAGTTGGATGGAAAAATGGAGAATAAAAAAAAAAGGTGGAAAGAAATGGGAAGGCAATATGCGAAATGTCAAAGTGATTGTAATTATTGGAAACGAGATAGATGCAATTGAGGGTCTTGAGAAAAGAAGTAAAGCGAAAATTTGGAAGAAATAGAAAGGAAGTCACAGTGTATGCCACTGTTGCTATGCTCAAAGGTCAAGATCAAATTTGTCAAGAATTTTCATGAAATGAGCAACATATAAGAAGTTGATGTTCCCTCATCACATGTTATGTACTAAGCAAAACATAAGAAGTTGATGTTCTCTCATCACATGTTGAGAACTTATATCGGTGCATACCTTGGTGGTTTGAAAAATGTACAAAGTCCAATGCAACAGTAGAAACGACTGTGACTCAGACCTTCATTGTCAAACCTTAACCATTTTGAAATCCTCTTTATTATCTTCAAAAACAATGACCAAATTTCCGCACCCTGAATTTACCCATACTCAAACTTGTCTTATGCCTTACACATCTTGTGCCTTACACATCTTGTGCCTCTCTCATTATCATTCGGTGGTGTACTAATTAAACTATGATTTAGCCTTGTTGAACTTTGTGTTTGAACTCATGTTTAAACCTTTGCTTTGTATTGACCTTGTTATTATTATGCAACTATGGTTGTCTTTCATGTGACGTCTCATGCATGATTATTCTGTGTCCGGGGGTAACCTCTTACCTTTTTGATGATGTCAAGAGGGGGAAAAGGGAAAATTCATGTTCTTTCTACTTGCTTATTGATTAAACTCTTGCTTTGTGGTGGACTATATATGTTAATAATCTTGTTCTAGGCTTTGTGTGTTTCTTAAGTCTACATTGCTCTTATCTCTACCCTCATGATTTATCTTGGACTGACCACTTAAGTGTTGGGAAATGTGTCCTCAACAATAGTGCGATCACATGATTTAAATATCATTATTAAATCTCATTACAAGAATACGGAAGGGATGATACATAATATATATATATATATATAGTCAACTGGTCCACACATATCGGTAATGATTGGCTGGCTAGAGTTTGACATTACTGTCGTGCGACGGTGGTGATCAGTTGATCCCTTGAGGTCACACCTAAAGGACGATTCCCTTAATTGAAAAGGTTAATTAATTGTATACCGATACAGATTAATTAATTCCTTAAAATTGAACAAATTATTATAAAAGAGAGATAATAATGACATCTTATTATAATGTGATTAAATGAGATTTCATTTAGTAATTTAAGAAGTTATATTACTAAAATTAATCGGTGTTTGCGAAACACGCGAGATGAGAATGATAAGTTAGTTATAATTACAAGATATTGTGAATTATACTAACTAGTAATTAAATGACCATTTTATGAGAAAGTAATTTTATATTACTAGTCAATTTGTTAAATATGATTTATTTAATTTATAAATGATATTTAATTTGTTAAATATGCATTTTAAATTAAAACAAGACATAAGACATGTCACATGTCACATGACATACAATTGTACAATTGACAAAAATAAAATGGACTCAATATTACAAGGAAAACCGTTTTATATGTAGTGAGTGGGTGTTGATGGTTTTTGTTATTTAAATAATAAAATAAACATCATGATAACACCTACTACTAGCTAGCTTTTCTTGTAAAGAACAAAAGCAAATTGGGAAGAAAAAATTTGTCTACTCTATGCCCTCCCAACCGGTTTTCCATACACAACATTAGAGAGAAAATTTTCTCTAATTAATTCATTCTCACTTTTTATGAAAAACCTCCCTTCTCTCTCTTGTTCTTCACAAAACTCATTTTTGTGAATCTAATTTGTTTAAATCAAACACTAATAATACTAAAAGTAGTATATGAGTATTAGTAATAGATTTTAAGGTAAACCACAATATAAACATCTAGTACATGTTAGTTTGTGGGATTAAGGGATAGTTTTGGGTGCAACTAATTGGAGGGCTTCTAATTTGAAGTCAAGTATGTTCATCCATTAATGGAAAGCTCAAGAACTAACAAGAAGGAGATCTTGTTGGTGCCCAATATGACCGAAATTATTATGGTGAGAAAATGTTTTCTTATCTTCTTTTATTAAAGTTTGCATGCATAAAATCCACCTTTAATTTTATGACAAATTAATTTTACATATATGAGTATGTTAGTATGTATATGAATCTACATTTCCTTCAATCGGTATCAGAGCCACGGTTGTTTGCATGCAAATCGGTTAAAAGTTTTTCCGAGTTATAAGAATAACAAATAAAACTTGTAAAATTTGTGTTATTATGAGATATCACGAAATTAATTAATGCATGTTAATATTTCTGGTCCTAAAATGTTTTAGGATATTTTGGTTAATTTTTCGGATTTTTATTGTTCATAATTTACAATAATGGCATTTAAATGTGATTTTATGAGTAAACATGTCATTTTTGGTCTAAAATTAGCTATACTTCGAATTTTCCATTGATTTTTGGATATGTTGTCACATATATTATTTTGAGATAACCTGTAAATTTTCATAATTTTTGGACTTGTTATGCTCGAAAAATGAATTTTTCATTATTAAATTCGGATTTAAGTGAAAAATAGGTTAATATGAGTTAAATTTCGAATCTGGTCATAGAAAATTAATATGTTGTCACATGCAATTTTACAAGATGTGTGTAAAATAATTGGCTATAAATAAGTCTTTTTGCATGATTTATGAATTTTTGAAGAAAAATAGCATAAATAGTGACATTATTAGTGGAAAATTAATAAAAACATAATCTATGACTTAGGAAAAACGTCTAATGTTGCATTTTATTATATTTTTCAGACCTATAATTGAAAAGTTAATGAAAATAATTTTTCCATGTTTTTTATGATTATTTTATTAAAAATCGATAAACCGCAACATTGTTTTTCCGGTAAATTTTCGAAAATTTTAACCTAAGATTTTGAACATTATGAGTGTCATGGAATTTTTTCCAGAATGTTCATGAATTTAAATTTCAAATTTTGAATTTATTTGAAATTTTGTGATTTATTTGAAGTTTAATGGCTTATTTTTGTATTTTTGGTCCATTTATGAACAATTTTGTATATATGGGTTAATTATGGTCAAATTATTAGTGAAGACTATATTTTGAGTCCTAAGAGGTTAGGGTAATTAACTTATGCATAAATATGAGTTTATGCATTTTTGTGATTATAAAATGTTGAAATCACGCAAATCCGTAAAAACCGAGTAATATACGATATTGGCTAATTAAAGGCGATTTAGCATAAAAATTGAGCATGTTCATACACATTATAATGCTGCATTTTTCTTTATGATTGTCATAATTTTAATTTATGTAATTTTGAATTATGTAATTTTACTTAGTATGGCCTTAGATTTTAATTGGTATTTCCGAAATGTATGGGAATATCGATTCGGTTGTAATTTTTATTGTGATCTCGTATCACCGTTTTGTAATTTAATAGATTTATTTTATTTTAGTTACAAATGTATAATAGGAAATTATGTAATTTATTATGTAATTTTATTCATTAGGAGTTCCCAAAGACGGATTTCTTCAAGAATGGCGATACATAAAGACGGTGTTACCTCGAGATGCGTGAAACAACCGAAGTTCAAGGGACCAATGGAGTTGGTTTCCGAATATGTAATAGATAAATAGTTTTCTATTTTAGGAAAGGCCATACTAGGATTTATTTATCTTTATGCTTGCATTTTATTTTATGTCACATGCATCGCTAAATCGCCATAACTAAAACATGCATTTTTTTATCTTATCGAGTTTATCGACCGTGTCAATTCAAATTATCGTAGTTCACCGCTTTAGTTCACTTAAAACGTGATAGATAATAAATTGACATGACCTCTCGCTAAAACAATTAATTGAGACATAGCCTTACCAAATAGTAGAAACCATGAAAACCTATTTCGCGAGGGAGTGCACTCGGCTACCCGGGGTACAAACCTTGTTACGTAGGGGAAGTGGGTGATGAATGTTAATCCACCGAATTCATGTTGATAAGGGATGTATCGGCTACCCCGTGCCCAAGTTGATGTGGGTTTGGATAATGGACACATTTATTCGAAATTTGGATTGAACTCAACAAAAGTAATTGATAAGGGTTGCATCGGCTACCCCGTGCCCTTGTTGATGTGTTTTGGGCTATAGATAAACATTAGAGTAATTTTATCGACCAAGAGTTCTAAAAGTAGAATCGATTAAAAGGTTAATCCACCGAGTTATATTAATGAAGGTTGCATCGGCTACCCCGTGCCTAAGTTGATATGAATTTGGGTCTTGGAATCATTTATCATAGTTGGGTAGAGGTCACTATGTAAATGCTATACTTGTTTACAAGTATTTATAAAACGATGAATGTTAAGTTTTCCATTATTCCGTTATAATATTGTTCTATTTCTTTACCACAATTCATATACGATATCATTTCGATTTTTGATTCAAATCTCCATTAAAACATCGTAACTAAAGACAAAATTTGAATTTTTCCTTCTAAAAACCTCGTTTTATCCATTGCAAGGATCTCTTGTACAGAGTATAGATAAAAGTTATTCGTTATCAAACAGGTTTTTGATTCTTGACTAACACATCTACTTACAATGGATTGTTTTTCATATACTTAAATGAATTAAGTACCTTGAAAAGATAAAATTGTTTTGGTGATTAGATTTTCAGAATTCGTAATTGACCAAAATAACGCAACCACTTCGATGAAAGTTTTAAGACTAAAACGAACAAATGAAGAGTAATCTTCATGAAATTCAATTTTGCTTCTCAAAGCAAAGACTCATTGAAATAAGTGGGAGCATTCTCTTAAACCGTTAAGATGAGGACGAGGTTCAAGAAGTAAAGATTATAATGGAATTGATACAAGGTTATGTTAAAGGTAAAGTTGTTGAGAATGACGATACTAAACCTATCAATCCCGACCGATAAAGTTTCCGTTGTCTTAAATGTTAGACACGAGAAAGGAAACTACCCCAAATTATTGAAGAATCAACAAGTTAGTTGTGGGACATCTAATGGGACCTTCTTCTTTAAATGTTTATTTGATTAAACATAAATTTTGCTAGTACTACTTCGTCAATATTAGAAACCAATGGAGGTTTTCATCATTGTACTTGATACATAGGATGATTAGAATATGACGACTAGCAACAATAATGTCGAGAGATAGAGTAATTGTGTACTCAATCTAGTTTTTGGATTTAAAGTTGTACTTAATTATGACTATTAAGTGCATAAACTCTAAATAAAAATATAAACTTGTTAAGATACAAAAGAGGTTTCACTTTTGTGACCCTTTACACCACGATTTGATATATGGCTAGCCCATTATCAAGGTGATTATATTCTAAACCAAACTAGAATGATATATCATGAAGATGATGCAAGACTCAAATTGGTAACCCAAGATTAAACCTTAAATTTTGGAATGATGAACGCAAAGAGTTATCAAGTACTCTTGAAACCATTAGATTGTTAATGGTATATGCGTATCTTGTATTCAAAGCACGATGTCTCGTGCCTTTTGGTTGAAAAGGAGATCGAGGTTTTAAATCATTGATCCAAATAGGTTGATCATTTTCTTTTACCAACGATTTAGGTTGACGCTAATGTGTTCACTTAATAAGGTAAATAGAGAAATCTTTGAAGAATTTCAAAGAATTCAAGGAATCACGATTTAAGTCGTGATGGGATTATCAAAGTGAAGACTTTGATATAAGCCAAAGGAAATGTGATATAGTATCACAAGTTAATCTCTCTTAGCACGCATTATGGAATAATGTGTGGTTAGCTAAGAAATCAAACGCTATTCGATATGGTTTGGATTTCAATTAAGTTACTTTGAGTTACTTGATCATTTTGGGGATTTTTGTCTAAATTATTTTTCCACTAAATCGAATCATATGAGATATGAAATGGTAAAGGTACCATGTTTGTAAGTTTTTCACAAGAAACAAATGCTCATTTTTCCCTTGCAATTATCACGAGCACGACGGGTTTGCGGCTCATGAAGCTGTCTTTCTAAAATACAGGTTTATTTCTAGAAGACAGAGTGGGAGAAATTATTCAAGAGCCACAAAGAATGTTATGTCGCAAGAAACTGGTCTTTCTTGGCTACATGAGACGTTTTGTGTAACACGTTGTTTCTTCAAAACCTAGGAGGTTAAATTCGTCACTTGTTAAAAATGATGAATTCATGCTACTTTTAAGAAAGTAAAGAGCTTATAACTTACAAAAGAAATTGTTTGATTCAAGTTGATTACTTCTAGAAAGTAATGAACATATGACTTACATAAGAGTGTTTAAGTCACAACTCAATACAAGGCTTAGAGCCATGAAAATCCGAATCAAAAGGGCTTGATTAGTGACAAAGGGTTTTGCACTAATAAAGAGATATTTCAAAGCAAATTGGTTGCAAAGGGTTTTGCACTAATTGAAATGATTAAGTCTATTTGGATCTTCTTAGGGATTGTGTTTCATTATGAAGTTATGAAATACATAGCGAGTGAATCTAAAACCCACTTCTTCAATAGAAGGAATGTATTCAATACATGTCTTGAGTTTAGTAGATTCTTGCAACCCTAAGATAATGTGAAACTTGAGAGAGGGTCTTAAGTAGGACATCAATGAGTTAGAATCAACATTTTGATCATGTGACAAAACATTTCTCGATAAGTCGAGAAATTGTGTTTATACATGAAGTTTAGTGGGAGTTACGGAAGTTTTAATTAGTCCGATATGTGGATGACATATTGATCATTGAGAATGATTTAAGACTCTTGGAGTATTATAATACATCTTGAATATCCGGATTTATGAAGATAAATCCACATGATATTAGCGTCATTAAGAAGTCTTATGTTGATAAGATTCATGACTAGTTCAATTAAATTGAATATATTTGATTGATTTCATTTGCTTCCGCTGCCGAATCAATTAAAAAGAAATGATGTATAACACTTCATATGCTTTGAGTATGATGAATTGTTTTCAAAATCGAATTTAAGTAATCTTTACCAAGTAAGCTATAAATATTACCCTTAAGTGCTTGCAGAAGCATTAAGGCTATGATGCAAAGTGTTTATGATGCAATATTGTGTAAGGGTGTTACACAAGTGACAATTGACAATTGAGATTGCGCACGGTTTCCGACAAAACCATAATCAAAACACATTAGGATGGTTAAGATACCATTGTGGCAATGTTTATTAAGAAGTAGATTTTCTAGAATCGTTCTAGGCAATAAAGAACAATGAGAGATATTTATAACGGAAATTGAGTACACTTGCGATCATGAGATGTGCAAGAAGGATGAGTCCCGCACACTGTGAAAACAGTGGGAGCTATTCTTAGGCTAGAGGGCCTATGTCTTGATTGGATCTCGACACGTACTCAGAAAGTTTTGTAATGCAAATGTATACATTACAAAGGAAAACGAGTATGTAGTGAGGTTAAGTAAGGTACAAGAAATTGATAAAACCTACTAACCAAAGCCTTCTCAAAGGCTAAACATGATGAGTCATGTCATTTCAATTGAATTGAAATGAACAACTATGTACAAGATCAAATTAGATTATAGAACATGAAATAGTAATCAGGCATTGACTATTCATATGTGATAATCGCATTTGTCGTTCGAGTTTTACTTTAAAACTCTTTTATTATACTTTGTTACATCCAAACGGGTTGTAGAGACAATTGAACCCCGTTAAAGTGAACACGGATTAGCATTGTATTCGCCCATAGTCACTTGTATGAGGTGACATCTCGAAGTGACTAGAGTGTGATGCGATTGATGGCAAGTTCAAGTGCCATAGAGTCATGTGAGATGACTAGTCGATCACATAGGCAGACTGTTAGGAACACTTTGTCGGGCAGTGACCGCTTATAGAGTTCTGGCAAATTTATAAAGCCTGGTCGTGGCGAGAGCTACTATAGTATTCTAATGAGTCAGTTCTTTTGACTAAAGACTGTTCGCCTAAGATGGCACAGTTTCAGATTAACTTTGATTTGTGTTACTACGACCTTCGTAAATGGGGTCAAATGGGCATATTTTGGGTTATGATGGTGTGGCTAGTCGAAGGGAATAAGTGCGATAGGAATTGTCCACCCCCTTGTCGGGGTTAAAACAATATCTCAGGGCCACTCGAGGAGTAATGAACGGAAATACGTGGCCACGCTCGGAAGGTATCCGAGTGGATAAACCGGTCAAACAGTTATTCTCCGGGATCGAGGAAACCACTCTCGATATGATCACTTGCAAGTACGACCTGAAAGACACCTTGCATTGAGTGGGAGATAGTAATAGGACAAGAGAATTGGTGACGCACACTTGTCGAGGACAAGTGGGAGATTGTTGGGAAATGTGTCCTCAACAATAGTGCGATCACATGATTTAAATATCATTATTAAATCTCATTACAAGAATACGGAAGGGATGATACATAATATATATATATATAGTCAACTGGTCCACACATATCGGTAATGATTGGCTGGCTAGAGTTTGACATTACTGTCGTGCGACGGTGGTGATCAGTTGATCCCTTGAGGTCACACCTAAAGGACGATTCCCTTAATTGAAAAGGTTAATTAATTGTATACCGATACAGATTAATTAATTCCTTAAAATTGAACAAATTATTATAAAAGAGAGATAATAATGACATCTTATTATAATGTGATTAAATGAGATTTCATTTAGTAATTTAAGAAGTTATATTACTAAAATTAATCGGTGTTTGCGAAACACGCGAGATGAGAATGATAAGTTAGTTATAATTACAAGATATTGTGAATTATACTAACTAGTAATTAAATGACCATTTTATGAGAAAGTAATTTTATATTACTAGTCAATTTGTTAAATATGATTTATTTAATTTATAAATGATATTTAATTTGTTAAATATGCATTTTAAATTAAAACAAGACATAAGACATGTCACATGTCACATGACATACAATTGTACAATTGACAAAAATAAAATGGACTCAATATTACAAGGAAAACCGTTTTATATGTAGTGAGTGGGTGTTGATGGTTTTTGTTATTTAAATAATAAAATAAACATCATGATAACACCTACTACTAGCTAGCTTTTCTTGTAAAGAACAAAAGCAAATTGGGAAGAAAAAATATGTCTACTCTATGCCCTCCCAACCGGTTTTCCATACACAACATTAGAGAGAAAATTTTCTCTAATTAATTCATTCTCACTTTTTATGAAAAACCTCCCTTCTCTCTCTTGTTCTTCACAAAACTCATTTTTGTGAATCTAATTTGTTTAAATCAAACACTAATAATACTAAAAGTAGTATATGAGTATTAGTAATAGATTTTAAGGTAAACCACAATATAAACATCTAGTACATGTTAGTTTGTGGGATTAAGGGATAGTTTTGGGTGCAACTAATTGGAGGGCTTCTAATTTGAAGTCAAGTATGTTCATCCATTAATGGAAAGCTCAAGAACTAACAAGAAGGAGATCTTGTTGGTGCCCAATATGACCGAAATTATTATGGTGAGAAAATGTTTTCTTATCTTCTTTTATTAAAGTTTGCATGCATAAAATCCACCTTTAATTTTATGACAAATTAATTTTACATATATGAGTATGTTAGTATGTATATGAATCTACATTTCCTTCATTAAGGGGGAACTCATTGGGAACATTAATTTTATGGGGCTTGTCATCATCAAAGGGGGAATTTGTTAGGACATATTTGTTGATGATGACATGCCCAATTTAATCGTGTTTCTAAGTGTACCTTTTCAGGTTTAATGCACAACTCAAGCTTGGATTAAGATGTGTTGAATTGTTGATCACCCAAAGCGTTAGAGTCAATTGTGTCATCTAATGTACAAGTTAGGGATTAGAGTATTTAAATGCAATAACAACAGTCAAGACTACTGCTACTCTTGCAAGTAACAATAGCCTGGACTGTTACCTTGGTCTGTAACACTTGAAACTCGGTTTCATTTTTCGAAAATCCTCTTTATCACTTTAAATGGCTTGGATTTAAATGACAACTTTCAGATTCCTTTTTAAAGAGTTGGGTTTCTAGAAAAAAGTTTAGCTAATTATCAATTCAAATTGTTTCCTCCTTTGTACCAAATTGTATCCTTGGCTTTTTATAAAACAAAGTTTGCTTTATGCTATTATTGTCCAAACTTGTCATGTTGTGACTTGTTTTCTATTCTTTGTTTTCTGAAAAACCAAAGGCTTATTTTGGATAATTACAAACCTTCTTTTCTTTTTTTGTTTCTTAAAAGAGTGCTCTCTTTTGTGCAAGTTTGGGAAAGAGTTAGTCTTCATCACATGTGAAGACTTTTGATTTACAAAACCCTAGCTTGCTTCCCTTGCTTACCCTCTCTATAAAAGGAGTGTCTCTTCTCACTTCTTCCTCAAGACTTTTCTGAGAATTTAATTGAGTTTGCAAAATTGCTTTCAAGTTTAAAAACCGTTTTAATATTTTGCAAAGCTTTCAAAGTCTTCAAGTGTTACAGTCATAACAACCATTGCTTTATGTATTAAACTCTCTCACTTATGAACCGTTTGATCTTGTAAGTTGTCCATATCAATTCTTGTTAAGAATCAGTCCGTGGAAACTTGATCCTTATAAACGTTCTAAGTTAGAGTGTAGAATTCTAGGACGGAGTAGTCCTTGGACTCTTGTGGCAACCGGAGTAGGTTGTGAGTTCCTTTTATTGTACGGGTTTTTAGTAGTCGGAGTAGATCACTAAATTAATCAATAAAAAGAAGATTGGACGTAGGCCCTTGAGTTTTGGCCGAACCAATTCAAAAACCTCTTGTTTTTATCTCCGTTTACTTTTATTCCGCTGCACTTATTTTGTTAAGTTTTGTTATTTGCTTTACTCTTGAGTAACAGTTCTATATACTGTCACATTCGTTCTTTAGCTTGTACTTCATATGCTAAGACGAATAGCAACAGTCAGAACCATTGTTATCTTCAGGCTTCAGCAAGTACTCATATTTCAATACTCATTTAACTCTTCAATTTAATCGATGTATTCACTTATCTAATACATTATCAAACAACTTACTTTAATTCAATAAAGTTTAAGTTGAAATTTTTAAATAATACCTAATTCACCCCCTCCCCCTCTTAGGTACTTGAATCCATAAACTCTTCAATTGGTATCAGAGCCTCGTGCTCTTGATCGAGGCTAACCGCCTTAGAGTTTGATTCTTGGGATATGGATCCTACAAAACACTCCAAGATCCCGGTCTTTACCGGTGAGAATTTCGGGTGGTGGAAGCTCAAAATGGAGCACTATATCAAAAGTATCGATTATCAATGTTGGAAAATCATTGAGGATGGACCTCTTGTTATTGAGGAAACCGACATTATTACGGGTTCTACTAAAATCAAGGCCGAAAAAGATTACAATGAAAATGATTTTAAATTGGCCGAAAAGAACTCGAAAGCAATGTCGATTCTTCAACGATGTGTTGGAGAGGCCGAGATGAGTCGACTTTCCGAATGTCCTACGGCTAAATTAATTTGGAATTCCCTTGTTCTTCCCTATGAAGGGACGTCTCAAGTAAGAAAACACCGTTTTGACCTTCTCATGCAACAATATGACCCTCTATACCGGCTTCCAACACCATCCATCTCCAATTCTTTCATGTGCTCGGTGCCGGCCAACCGGCAGCCACACCGCCTTCCTCCTCAAATCGTATAAACAAGTGAAGACTTGTTACTCCTTGTCGGTTGCCCTGCTGCCGCCTCACCGGTTCCCACTCCCCAACGCAAATCCCTGCTCCTTGCTTCAATTGGCGCAGTTTCGGTGCCTACCACGGTCGCTGGTGGACCGGCAGGCACCCCCTGCTGCGTTTTGTTTCACACGTTTAACACCCCCTCCCTTTCTTTGCTTTAATCGATCGATTAGTTTTGGTTTAGGGGGATTATTATTATTATTATCATCATCATCATCATCATCATCATCATCATCATCATCATCATCATCATCATTATCATCATCATCATCATCATCATCATCATCATCATCATCATCATCATCATTAGGTTTAGTAATTAGAATACTACCCTATATATTACTCCACCACTCTCTCATTATTTTACACACTCACACACTACCAATTAGATTAGTTAGACTCTCTTATTTTCTCTCAACATTTTTAGAACCCTAGTCAATTTTATTTTCCTCTTTCAATTTCTCCTTAATTAAATTTGTAATCTTTCTTTGTTCTTAGTTTAATTACTCTCTTGTTTATCCAAGTTATTCTCTTTCATTAGTTTACATTTGGGTTGTAATTGGAAGACAAGAAGAAATTCATCTCCTTTATCAATCCAAGTTTATTACTTTCCTCTTAGTTGGTATAATTCTCATCTTTTGTTTACATTTACTTAATTAGCTTACATTAATTGTCTTACTTGTTTGATATTCATTCAAAGTAGTAATCTTTATCATGTTTAATATGTTTGCTTGTGCATTGTGACACTTTGTTGTTGATTTCTCACCCATGAAAATGTGTGAGTAGTTTTATCTAGAGTTTAGGGGGATCTTGGGTTGTCAATGGGTGTGCATTTGGGTTATTAACATATACATTTGGGAATTTGTTGGTCTTCACTATCATGCACATGAAGTGTTTGTAGGAATGTTTGAACAAAAGTTTGATCCTTTTCCTCACATGTTTGGCTTATCTTGGTGCTTAGGCTATTAGAAAGTATATGTGTTATGTGTGTGATAAGTTTATCTTAACCACATGAAAATTTGTTAAGGAACTTAAGGTGACTAAGAATTTAGGCGTAAACCCTCGACCATTGTTATCGCTCTTATCTTGCTTTAACCTTGTTTCATGTTCTATTACCCAAGTGAACCCAAAGGCTCTATTTTATCCCGTCTTTGATCAATTATTCTTGTTCTTAGCTTGTTTTCATATCTAGTTTGCATATTAGTTAAGAATCAATCAACCTCCTCCTTTGTTTGACTAAACTAAAGACTTAAACAAACCAAGTATCTAACCCCCGCCATCTTTGTGGCTCGACTCCGATAAATACTACTTTTATTGGGTTTTACAAATAGTGTTTGATACCGGAAACGACGACTAAAATCCGGTCATCAAAATGGCGTCGTTACCGGGGATGGCGTTAGGTTATGCTTAGTTAGTAGAAGTCTCTAGTTTTAGTCTTTACTTGTTGCTTGTTTGTTTGAGTAGTAGTGTGTTTCTTGTAGAGTGTGTGTGACTTTGCTATCCCCAGTGTTTAAAAAACACTAGGAGTCTAACGGTTTATCAAGTCTATGCTTAGAGGAATCGGAAACCCTTTGCTTAGTGTCCCGGAATCGGAGAGGCTCTATAGGGCTTTAAGAACAAGGACCTTGGCAAGGGTTAGAAATTTCGACTCATCGGCATCCTTAAACCAAGCTACAACATCAACACAACCAAACCAATAAACCTTTACCCAAGAACAATCAAACAACACAATTAATCCTTTCTTATAAAATCCTTTCACAACATACAAATCCCTATAAATACACCCCCACAAAGTCAAAGCATGAATCCCCAAGGTTTCAACCAAGGGTATAACAATCAAGGGTACCAAGATCAAAATTTCAATCAAAACTATCAAGGATTCAACCAAGGGTACAACTGAGGGTACCAAGAGCAAGGGTACAATCAAGGAAATCAAGGGTTCAACAATGGGTATAACAATCAAGGATACCAAGATCAAAATTCCAATCAAAAATATCAAGGATTCAATCAAGGGTACCAAGAGCAAGGGTACAATCAAGGAAATCAAGAATTCAACAATGGGAATCAAGGCTTTAACCAAGGCCAAGGTTCAAATTTTCAAACCATAATGACTATGGTTCTCCTTTTCCACTTGCCAACCAACCTTTCAATCAAGAACCACCGCCTCAAGCAAACAATTTCTTGGAAGATACTCAATACATCACCTTGATCAAGATGATAGAAGAATTGGAAACCCAAACCTACCAAGACATAAAAACTCTCTTCACAAACCAAAGAGACCTTACATGTCTAATAGCTTCCTAAGCTCTTGTCGACCCTTAAACACCATCGGGTGGATTTCTAGGGTAAGGGCAAAATGCTAGGGATCCTATGGAGGTAAATGAGGTGAATACAATCATTGTGGGAGGGGAAGTGGCAATGGAAGAAGCATGCATATCCCTTAATCTTGGTGATGAGTCAATGCCAATACCTTTTGAAGTGAGTGAAGAGAATGATGACCCGATTGTATCAACAACCCCGAAATTGGTGAGCAAATAAGGTGTGAAGTTGAAGATGGATTTGTTCTTGAAGAAATGGTGGGGATAGAAGTTGAGAAGAAAGAAGTTGAAACCAATAATGAAGAAGAAGAAATGGTAATGTTGGGGGAAAACTCCTCGGAACAGCGAGAAGTGGGTGAGTTGGTTATTGAGAACCTCGAGGCTACACCAAAGCCTTCTTATGTGCCCCCTCCACCTTTTCCTAAAAGGGTGGAAGTGACCAATGAAGACTCACGAATTGAGAAATTCATCAATTTGTTGAAAATGATGGAAGCCACTCTTCCATCCACGGAAGAGACGCCTCATTACACCAACTTCCTAGAGGAAGTTATCTCAAAGCAAAGGAATATCAATGACCACAAGCTTATTGCCTCTACGGAAGTGTGTTGGGACATTGATGGTGATGGTGATGATGATGAGGAAGACCTCCTACCATTAATTCCTTCCAAAATTCATGAAGGGGAAGTGTGTGTCAATGGCAAGTGTGGGGAAGAAGTTGAAACTTGGGAAATGGAGGTTGATGAATTTGAACTTGCCATACTTGGGGAGTTGAGGAGCCATGGGAAAAACTATGATATTTGTAGTTTTGACACTAGCTTGGAAGATATTGAAACTCTCCTCTTTGAAAATGGTCCGATTCATTTGGACGGTCAAGAAAATGGGGATAAAAATGGCAACATCATGAACCTCAATGTTGAGAAGTTGACTCCTCCACCTCCCACCTCCTACCAATTTACTTGCCTTGATGAGCATGAGGAGATTTCCCCACGGAAAGAGTGTAGCTCGGTCACATCAACTAAAGAAACCCAAAAGAAGATTGATAAAAAAGGGGAAGGTGAAGTGTTGATGATAGAAGATGAAAAAGGAAAAGAGGAGTTGAAGCTTGAGGTTGGAGAGGATCACCTCAATGTCCTCCCTCCGGAATTTGATTCTAGCACCAATACCTCTCCAATAACCAAGCTAAGAGTGGAGCAGAAGAAACCAAAGAGATGGAGAAAGAAATCGAAGGGGAAAAGGAGATTTGACCCCAACCTTGAAAAAGGAGAAGCTCTTTTCCATGACAAGAAGAATCATGAAGAAGTGGCCCGAAAATGGTTGGAAGTGCATCATGCAATGAATGGTGTGCATGAAGTGTTGTCAAAGTTTGAAGCTCTTGTTCCACGGGAAAGTTTGAAGTTGTTAAAGGGATAGCGGGATTCCAAGAGGGGGATCCCGGTTGATTGAAGCTTCCTTGATGAAGAGGTTTGGTGGAGTTCCCAAAGAACCACCACTTTGTATATACTCTTTTCCTTAAACTTTGTATGCATTTTAATTCAGTATGCATTTAGTTACTTGTAATATATTAGAATTAGTATCCATATAGTTGCATTCACATAGGATTGCATTAGATTTATTTTCTTGTAATATATGTTACATTTAGTAATTGAATTCATGTAGAATTACTTGCATCGTATTTCATATTGCATTCTTTAACCAAAAATCACTTAAAATTTCAAAACTCCAAAAACATGTCTTTCAAATTCGAATCTCCTCCACACAATTATTTCCATTGGAAATTATGTAAATAAATAAGTGTGAGGAGGAAATTCTCTTATTTAAAATATCAAAAACACGTATTTTATTTTCAAAAAATTAAAATCCAAAAATACGCATTTAATTTTCGAAAATATCAAAAATACAAAAACATGTTTTTAATTTTGAAAAATACAAAAATACGTTCTTTAAATTTTTCATTCTCTCCCTACTTTAGTCCCATCGAGGACGATGTCCATTTTAAGTGTGGGGAGAGATCCACCTTGTGTATATTTGTATATATTTAATTGTTAATTTGAGAAAATTACAAAAAATGACTAAAGATTGAAAAAATGAAAAATTTCAAAATTTTTGCATTGTTTACATTATATATATTGTATTTGTCCTAACCATTTTGATAGGCAATACATGCGAGCATCGGAGAAGACGCTTGGTAAAATTCTTCCCATCCTTTCTCATTTATCCTTCCTTTTCTTTTTGTATATATAAGCATGGAGAAGGATGGGATATATGCTGTGGGTGTTCCCTTTGGGAACCATTTTGGATATGCTTGTGTTGTTGGTGTGTTATTAGGACTAGATATTGTATGCATTTAGACTAGACAGGTATATATGTGTTCACTCTTACATTCACGTAGCTTGTTCATATGTTTAGTTACATTTCATGCACGTTGCATCTTATTATTAAATAGGTGCATAGAGGGTCTAAGTGTGGAGGGTATATGTCGCCAATGATGATAATTGTTTTGCCTGTGTCATTTCTCTCTTGATAGCTCGTGTCCTTTGATGACACATGTTGGGGCTCTTGCTTGCAAAAACTCGGAAGTCTAGCTTAACAACCAAGTTGCGAACACACTGTGAGACCGTATTAGGCCCGAGACTCAACCTAGGATCGACATAACTACTCAAAAGTAAGGTTAGAGCCTCCATATGGCCGCTCCATCAAACCGGACCCGTTAGGTATTTGTGAGTAGTTCTCCTTATGTGGCATGTCATGTCAAAACGCATAATTATGGAGCTCGTTCTTTGATTCCGTAGAAATGTCGATGTGCATATGGAGACGATTTTGTTCAATAAAGTAACCTCACAATAGCCAAATAAACCTATCTTATGCCCTTGAGTCAATTTTTTTCCTTTTGTTAACCCATTTTGAGCATAATCCTTGTCGTTTCTATTGCCAACAAAACAATTACATCCCATAAACAACTCACCTTCATTGAGTAGCTTGTCGTTGTAGTTCTTTTGTGGAGTATATTTGGGCTAAAATTTTGACTCTTCTTGAGGCATGAGTGAAATGCAACTTTGGCTACTTTTGCTTAATAAGAGGTGAACAAGTCATGAAAAATGCAACAAAGAAAATCAAATAGAAAAGAGAAAAAAAATGAAATGAAAAACAAAAAGAAAAGAATGTTGTATTTGTGTCCAATAAAGGGTTGATGGTTTTGCAATTGATCTTGTTTCAGAAAGAATTGAATGCTTTTTAGAAATGGCGATTTTTGCCAAATTTTGTGGAAGAATTCTTTTGTATTGGGTATGTGTAATACCTGGATATTTTGGGACCCGCAAAGGAACCTTGGGATGCGTGAGAGGACCCTTGGGTTTGATGAGTCTACTCAGGAATGAAGTATAACTATAAAGTGGACCGAGTATAACCCAAACTAAACTTAGTGGAGTTGTTATATTGTCCGCCTATAGAAGGGTCATCTTAAAACTGTCATAACGTGAGCTCTAGACATGGTATTGGTCTGATTCCAGTTGGAGGTAATAGCTTTTTCTCTTACGATTCCAACGGTAGGTCACATGTCTATTATGACCAAGAAACGAGTGAGATATGTCTGTTTTACGAAAACTGGTCATTGCTGAGAACTGCGTTGCACTCGACCGAGTGAGGGTCACTCGATCGAGTGGACTTGACACTCGATCGAGTGGCGCTAAATTAGAATACGGGATAAGGAAATCTTAAACCCTTATCCTCATTCATTCTATCTTCTTCCTTCTTCCTTCTCACTCCAAATCCTCTCCCTTCTCTCTAAAATCTCCATAAACACACTTCCATGGGATTCAAGCTTGCTCTAGGGGATTTTTCATCCTATTCCTTCCTTTCTCTTACCTTGTAAGTTAAGATCTACCCTTCTTTAATTAGTTTAAACCCTAACATTTTGGGGTTTTGTCTTGGGTAATTAATTAGTAATTAGTATGTGTAATATAATTAGTGGATAATAATAAGGGGTTTTGTAGTGTATGATAGTGTAGGATGTATTTGTGATAGTATTACATGATTTGTATAGGAATAAGACGGTCTTGAGAGACGGAATCATATGGGATTCGAGTTGCTTGTGAAGAATGCTAAAAGGTAGGTTAATCCTACTCAGTTTCAATAATGTGTGTGTATATTTATATGTCTTTTGCATCATTTGCATATTATGAGTCGTATTTGTATCATGTGGTAATGTTTAAGGACCTTGGTGAGTCTCTTATGTTATTGGATTTGTATTATATCATGTGGTTTGATTGGCATTCATGGTGTATGAGAAAAAGGCAAATTGGTAAGAGTTATGCATATTCATTATGAAATGGGCATATTGGGATATTGTGATGGATTTAGTGATATATATGATGGTTGGTAATTTTTGGTGGTGATTCTTGTTGTTGAGGAGACGTAAGACGATTGGGAGACCGTCTTACGCTTGAGTCGCCTCTTGGAGCTTCCCACTTCAAGAGGGATGTGCACATTAATGGCTTGAGTTTGAAGGGACTCGTGTGGGTGAGATACGACATCTGGAAGGGGATCCGGTTGGCTTTTGGATCCGGCACGTCTGGGCGTGTCCCGGTACCTTTGTGGTGAGGTGTGGTGTCGTGGGCATGTTCCTGACACCGGCGGTTATGGGTACGTCTGGCCGTGTCCCGGTACCGGCATGGTGATTGTATAATGGTATCTCATTCATATCATTGGCATGTTGCATATCTATTTATCATGGTGTATCTTATATTAAATTACTGAAACTGATGTGTTATGTGTCTGTGTAATTGTCACCTATTTCTGGGGTGGCCTGTGTCGATCCATATGTTATTTCCAATCATATGGGGAGCAGGTTGAGTACAGGTTGAGTTGGTGTCATGTGGGAGACGGGACGAGCCTTGGACTTGGAGCTGAATGTCATTTCATTAGAAGAGTATAGTAGTCATGAGTTGTATTATTTATTTCATTTAGTCATTTATGGTTATGTAATCCACTAAATACTTTATTTATATTAATTGTTTCTTAATTGCAACTCCGATCTCACCGCCTCGGGAAACCGAGATGGTAACATCTCCCAATTACCTTGGTCGGGTAAGAAGGGGGGTGTTATAAAGTGGTATCAGAGCGACGATTTTGAAACGTAAACCAATGAACCAAAATGAATCTAGGAGTGTTTAATAAAATGAAGCCGACATGAGTATAATAGGAGGTCGGGTTTGGATGAGTAGGCGCCCTCATATCAAAACTAGTGCCTATTATCTCGGTTGGTCGCTACGTGAGTGGTTGTGAGTATGGGTTAACGCTATGTGGAACATTGTATGGTTGCATGAATATGTGATTTCCATTAAGTTTCTTGCATGATATAGTTGTTTCCAATGACGTGTGAATGTGTATGGAGGTTGAGTGCTTAGATTGATATGAGTAGCATGTTTGGAAATGGTTAACATGTGTTGGTATACGAATAATGATTTTGCTCTTTGAATTTACACTGTGTGTTAATTGAATGCCTACTAGTGTTATCGATAGTGTATGATTAGTAATGGATGTTGGTAGAGTAATTACTAGTGCTACGGTAGTGTACCAAAGCCGGTAAGTAGGATGGCGTATAGACTAACTTGGGAGAGTCACCGCTAGCCGGTGGACTCCCGAACCTTTCCTTATTGTTGCAGGGATACTATCTGTTGAATTCAATCGGAAATTTCTACCTATAGTGAATTACTCAACCGAGTGCGAGCTCACACTCGATCGAGTTGACCAATTTCCAGAAACTTGAAAATTTCTGGAAACGGGGCACTCGATCGAGTAGACTGGGCACTCGACCGAGTGCAATTTCACTCGACCAAGTGGACTCGGCACTCGACCGAGTGCCTACACGGGTAGAATATTTCGTGTAAAAACACCTTTTTACACAATCTTATCTTTTTCATTTCATCTTCTACCTCATAACCTTCAACATCAAAAATCCTCAAAAATCATTTCCAAATCTCCATTTTGGAGATTTGTTAATTGGGTAAAGTTTTCTACTTCATTTTTCCGTCTCAAATCTCTTCTTAATTAGCAATGTAAGTAGACCATCTTTCCTCTTGTTTTCTCCATCTTAATTTGTTTAGATCTACATTAATTTGTCCAAGATTTGTCAATTATTTGCATGATTTTGTTCAATTCATGGTAGTAATTATCTTCCTACATCATTAATGTGGTCAAAAATCAAATTTTAATGTTAAACTTTGTCCACCATGGATGAGCTTGAAAGCTTGTGTTCTTGAGTCAATACTTGAAATTTGGTGCTTTTTGTTGGATTTAGTTGACCAACAAAGGCCTAACCTTTGTGGTTAGTGATAAATCTTGTCTTTCATGTGGAAACTTCATCTCAAAAGTTCATCTTAAATTTTCATAATATGGGGAAACCATGCCCAAATTTTGATTTGTCATGTGCAAAAACTTGGTTTAATTATGTTACAAGACTACCTTCTTTGTTAGTAAAGTTACACACTGTCTTCAAACGAAAATATCGCCTTAAAATTTTGACTAAGACTCTCGAAATTTCAATGAGCCATGACTAAATTCCGATTCTTACATCTCAAACACGGTTTAATTGTTTCATATGAGAGTTAAATTCTTCACTATAGTGTCTTGTGAAGCCTTACATTGCGAAAATTTCCGCCTTAAAGACACAAAAAGGTTTGAAAATGGGTAGTATATGTGCCCAGATTTCGATTTCTTTCGAGTTATATGTTGTTTTGATTATCTTTCGAGCTCCAAACTTGGTTGGTAATTTAAATTTCCATGAATTTTGAAACAAATGACAATTATGCTAGAGTTTTGATTTTTATACTCTCAACATGGTTTACTTGTTTTATGTAGTGTTAATCTTTCACTACAATGGCTTGTGAAGCCGTATGTTGAGAAAATTTTCCATCTTGAGACGCACAATTTTCGAAATTGGGTAATTAGTATATCCCGAATTTTATTCCCATGCTTTGTTGTTACTTGGATTGTCTTTGGATTTTTCCACTTGCTAATGGTGGGTGGTGTTGATTTGAGTTAAAACTCTCAAAATTTAGGAAAATGTAGAAGTATGCCAAACAATTTTGACTCTTATGATCATTCTTGAAGTAATGGCGTCAAGGTTGTTAATGTTTATCATCATCTTAATTGGAATTAAATTATGGCGTGATTTCACCAAGACTCCTTTTCCGGAAAACTCGTGTCGAAGTAAACGTTGTTTGAATGAAAACTCGTGTCAAGGATTTATTTTCAAGTGTTGGCGTTGATTTAAAGCACTAAGGAAAATTTCTATCCGTCCCAAGTTATTCGATTCTTACCTTTTCCGTATCCATTCCGGATTGTCTTAATTCTTATCACTCCTATCCAGAATTTGACATGTGAAATGGATTCCGTGGCGTGTCAAGGCTATCAAGGAACGTGAGGAGAAATCAAGCAAGATATGCTCACCAAGAGCCGGAGGTACCTGCAGGGATTTAACCCCCGGGATTTCCGGGCATAGAGTTTGTGTGAGCCCGAAAGGACGATTTTCTCACCCTAGCCCTTAGGCATATGTCTCCCACAAGATGCATGGAATTGGGTATAGTCATCAAGTTTGGGAATTGGGAACACTAGGAAGGTATCTGGCCTATACCAAGCTTTGAGTTGAGTGAATTGATCATGAGAGACAACCTATAGATGATGAGTAGAGTGCGACCAATGTTGGATATTTAGCGGTTGTTCAGACTCGTAGTTAGTGGACGTGTGGACAAGGGCCACCTGCACGCCAAGCCAACCTGTGGACATGCAGCAGTTGGAAAGCCACGCTCGGTGGCGTAGAAATGCTTTCGAGCGGATCGCTTTAGATCGGTGGTTTCGTCTCGGTGAAGGTCTCAAACCAATGCAGAGATGTTCGGAGTCGCCACCAAGCAATTATGGGATGCCTGAAAACTGTTTGAATGCACTGTGTACCTTTGTCGATCAAGGCAAGAAGCGGTGCTTGACATAGATACTAAAGATAAGGAATCAGCCCTCTTTAGCATCCTATTGCTAGAATGACTCTCGTTCGCCCTGGATAAGGTCATCCACTATCTAAAGTTTCTGAGTAAGAGGTGAGGGTACGTATTGGGAAGCCCTTTAATCAGACACCCAATCCCGCCCGTGGTAGCGGCCTCTACTGATCGATCTTGGTTGGTTAAGTGCAAAAGTTGATAAAACGGGTTAAATGCATGAATGCGCATCCATAAGTTTAAACCTAACATGCAAACGTTTGCTAAGTCGGTTGTTTATCCAAGTATCAATTAATTGATGTCGAGGTCGGATTTAATATTGATGTGCATGCAAGACGGAAATTAAACATCCATTTATCAAGTTAGGTTTATGGTGCTAAACACGATCCATTTGTCTTAAAAAGAGGGTTTTAGAATGAAAAGTGTAAAATACAAACTCATCAATCTGATCCGTCATGTATTCAGGTTAACCGAAGTCGGGATCGTCCTGGACAAGTGCTGGAAATGGTATAGGAGCAGTGCCAGGCAGCCTATTGAGGCGCGAGCCATGAGACGATGCAATGGAGCCTGTCCTGGTTGGAAATGTAGAAAACAGAGGGCCTGTTTAGGCGCAAGGTAGGTGACGACCCAAAGGGGTGTCTCTTGGTTGTTGAAAGTGTTTGTAAAATTGTTTGTAAAAGGCTGTTTAAACCCGCTTTTGTTGAAAAGGTCATTAAGACCGCTTTTGTGCTAATATGAAGAACGGGACTCGGAATAATTATCATTGTCTTGATATTATTAGATGCCGGGTTCGGTTTTGCAAGCTTGACATGGATAGTTTTGTTAAAAGGATGTGAAAAAATGTTTGGTATGAACTAATTATATTAATTTCATTGCTTCTTAATTAAAGTGTAAAAAATGCTTGATATGAACTAATTATATTGAGTTCATTGTTTTGTAATTAGTCAAAGTTTATCATCGTACTCGGGTTAAACCGAATGGTATGTAGAACTATGGATGATTATTTATGTATGACTAATATGGTTTTTGCAAATGTAAACAAATGAAAAGAGGATTTTAAAATACCCTTTAAAAATGTAATTAACGAAATATTATCACCGAGTCACGGATTAAACCGTCATGGCATGAAGAGCCAAGGGTGAATATAATTTATGGTTAAAAATGCTTGTTATAAAAAATGGTTTGGAATGTTTGAAATGGTAAAAACCGATTGCAAATAAGAAATGAAAATAGAGGAAAGATGAACTCAAACACGTTTGAGGTCTGACCTGGGGTGCCATAAGAGGCGCGAGGCACCTAGTTGTGACTAGGAACTTCTGCCTCAGGTCAAAACTCAGTTTTGGCTCAATCAATCTGTGTTTTGGATCGTGTTATGCATGTTTTAGCATGTTAAAGTAAAAAAAACAGATAAAAAGAACATGAAAGAAGAGGATTATTTACATCCTCATACTTACATGCTGATGTGACTCCTATTTACGCACATTTAGTCCCCTAACTAGCCTAGTTCCTATGCTTTTTAGCGTGTATTAGGGCCGTTTCTTGTCTTTAGCTTCCTATTATGCATATTCTATGAGGTTTGGTGTCCTTTGTAGGAGAAGAACACTAACTTGACTAGATGGAGTGAAGCGGAGCGAAATTGATAGCATATAACGACCAAGCACGAAAGAGGAGACCAATACTAAAGGCTTAAGTCAATAAAACAAGTAAAGGGGCAATGATGAAGACCCCATGACCCCTCAATGATCCCCACGGATCTTGAGGCAGTCAAGAGAAGAGAAAACCATGCTGACCCACGATCCGGGCGCCCCAAGCCCAGACCGGGCGTCTCAATGATCAACCCGAGCGTCCCGAGCACAGATCGGGCGTCTCTCCTTGCAATTTAAGCGTCCAAACAAAGACAAGACGTGGTGTTCCTCCTGAGACTTGCAAGGCCCTAATCTTATTTTAAAAGGGTCAAATCGTCATTTAAGCCCTTAGTTAACCTAATCTTTGTACTACTATATATACTCTATTTGTAATAATCAAAAGATAAGCCCTCTTGGTGGAGGCAAAGCTCTCATTAGGAGTAGATGAGAATATATTAATCTTAATCATTCCACAAATTGCACTCTAATATTTACCTAATTATTGTTCAAGATTTCTTATTGGGTAATTGAAGATTATTGGGTTATTATTTGGAGAATTGACAACTCTTCATCAATCAATCAAGTTCTCTTCTATTATTCCTTGCTTTCCATTTGTTCATCTTAGTATTGGTATAATATCTTTACTCTTTGCACTTTATTGCTAATTATTTTACTCTTTTATCATATTTATACTTGTTAAGATGATTGACACCATTGTTAACATGTTTTCCATGATAATGAGTGAGTAGTTTCCTAACTAGGGATTAGTGGGGGATTAGGGAAGTTAATCATGGGAAATATTTATGCTTAATGAGTTCATATGAATGCTTGCTTATTGTTTTCCAACTTATGCACATGTCATGTTTGATAAAATGCTTGATTGGCAACCTAGCATGTTTGTCTTATCCTTTCAACAAGACTTGTAAGACATAAACCAACTCAAGGCTTGTTAGACCATGCATATAGTTGATTAGGAAGAATTAAGTTGACTTGTAGGTGTTGTACAGTCTTGACCGACTCGGCTCCGGGACCCAAACCTTCCTAGGACTCATTTATGTTATCTCACCATGAATAGGGAAAACCAAGTTGACTTGTAGGTGTTGTAAAGTCTTGACCGACTCGACTCCGAGACCTAAGTTTCCTCTAGGAATTGTAAGAGATACATTAACTTGATTCCAACAATAATAATTGCTTGCATCTATATGATTCATTTACGCTACCTTACCATGATTCCCTTATGATCCCATGACACCCTAGTACCTTTAATCAATTGTTTACATCTTTTAATTTATTGCTTGTTTTACTTTATTGCTTTCTTTATTTTAGACTCACCAACTCCAACCCAAACCAATTGTGACACTAGCACAAATTGAGATAGATAGGCTTAGAACCTAAAGCACACCGTCCCGTGGATCGACCTCGACTTAACCACTATCTAGTTGTTTGTTGAGATTATAAATGTGTTTGATTGAGTGAACAACGACTTGCTCACCATCAAAATGGCGCCGTTGCCGGGGATGGTGTTTTGTGATTAAGTTCTTGTTTGTTTGTCTATTTTAATTGTGCCTTAACCTTGAGGAACTTGTTCCTCAAGGTCGTTTTTACCATTTTATTGTAGTTTCCATGTTTGTAGTTGTATCTTTATCTTGGCTATGATGATGACCCAAGACTTAGTACATGGAGTATGTGGTGGATCTTTTGAGTATGACTATGGGTATGGGAGTTTGTGTTAGGTTCATATACCTATTATTAGACTTATCTAATGGTGAACTAATTAACATTTTAATATGAGTTCTTAAGATCTAGTGCATGCATAACTAAAGTAGAGATAAAAGAAGAAAACAATGGTTCTTACATTGTTATTGGTTCGAAATTTAGGGCACAAACAAGGACACCTTCCTTATTTGTTCTTGAGCTTAAAATATGGATGATCCTCCAACCTCAAGTATAGAGATACACCTTAACAATTGCACCCAAGACTATTTTCCTTAAAACTAATATATAAATTAACTAGATTGATATATTAGTAACCCTTAAATGATTCTAATAATATATATTACTACACTAGTAATACTATTAATATTAATATTATAATATATGATGAACAATTTTGGAGATTCTAAAACTATTTTAGAGAGATAAAGTGAGAATGTGAATGAATAATTGCATGAACAAAAATAGAGAACAATTTCTCTATATGAGGAGGGGGAGCCGGTTTTAGGGGTCTTAGAAGGCCAATGCATGGCCTTCTCCCTTTTGCTTTTGTTCTTCACAAGAAATATAGATGCAAGGCTACTTCAAATAGGTTACGATTGTGTTTTATTTTACTATTAAATAAAACACTCACTAACCTATAAAACCCTCCATTTTTTTCGGTCACTTTGGATAAAATGGACTTCCATTTTATTTTGTCAATTTGTCATTTGTCACACAATATGTCACATGTAACATGTAACATGTTATTAATTAATTTAATGCATATTTATCAAATAAATATCATTATATACATTAATTAAATTACATATAATAAATTGTCTAGTAATTCTTGATCACATAAATAAAATGGGTCATAAAATTATAATTCACAATATTTTGCAATTATAATTAATCAATCATTCTTAATTTAATTGTTTCACAAACAATAACGAATTTTAGTAATAAAATCTTTTAATTACTAAAATAAATCTTATTTAATCAAATTACAATAAGATATAAATATTCTCACTCACAAAATGAATTGTTCAAATTTAAGGAATTTATTAACTTGTATCGATATACAATTAATCAACTTATCTATTAAGAGAATTGTCCTATAGGTGTGACCTTAAGGGATCAACTGATCACCACCGTCAAACGACAGTAATGTCAAACTCTAGTTAGCTAATCATTACTGATTAATGTTGATCAATTGACTATATAAATGAATCATCCCTTACGTATTCTTAATTTGAGATTTAAACATGTGATCGCACTATTATTGAGGACACATACTCCAACAGTTTGAGGAGAAATAAAACACAAACTTACCTTACAACTCATACAATGAAAATTCTAACTACTACCCCAACTTTCCCCACCAAAATCACCACATCCAATATCCACAACAACCATCCACCCAAGACTCACTTTACAACCAATTCCAAATGCCACAATATGACCACTTTCACACCCACACACAACAAGAAGATGACCCAAACTTTGACATTCAAAATGTGGTTCTCCAAATGATGGGAGATCAACAAAATTTCTTCAAACAAGTGTTAGAGGAGAGCCAACATAGGGACACTGTTCTTCAAAGCATTGCTACCTATGGTGAGGAGTTGGCAATTCGAATTGCCCAAATGAAGGCAACCCAACCAACCACTTCTAACCAATCCTTGAGCATTGACCATGAATGTGAATTTGAGGTAATGACCTTTGATGAAGAAGATGTGAAGTGGGAAGAGCCAATCTCTTTAAGCTCTTGCGAGTATGAAAGTGTGGTATTTGATGAAGAAGATATGAGGTTGAGTAAGCCAAATACTCTTAGCCTTTGTGAGTATGAGGATGTGTCATTCGATGTGAACATTGAGATGGTGGAGGAAGAGTTATTGAGGAGAAGTGAAGTCTCTATTTATTATTCATATGAAGAAAGCGATGATGACGCATCTATGGAAGAAGATGATGAGGGAAAGATGGTCTCAAATGATGAATGGAGTTATGGGATTAACTTGCTTGAGGAAGCTATCCTTGAGAAGTTTGAAGATTATTTCAATGAAGAGGAAGAATACCTCTTCCTTATTGAACATGAGGACCTTCTCACACCCACTATGGAGCCCATGATAGTTGGAGATGACATTATGGACCTTCTCACGAAAGTCAAATCGTCATACAAGAATTATTTGTTGGAGAAGCTCAAAGACAAAGCTAAGAAAGAGCTTACTTATGGGAACTTGGTACCCACAATCCCATCTCCCGAGCTACCCATCATCAATGCCATGAAAGTTCACCTTCTATCCTTGAAGGGTTGGTTAGTCCAAGTGTTTCCGTCATCAACTTTGGAAGAAATAGGAGAAACCGGAAAACCCCCTATGACAAGAATCTCAAGTTTGTTAGTTACAAGAGCCGGGAAGGCCATCATGACAAAGCAAAGAAGAAGGGGAAGGATTTCAAAGGGAGGTCCCTGATGGATTGGCCCTACTCTATTTTGAAATGGTTCAAAACTTTCTCATGCCTACTTGAGGACCATTCACAAGCTTTTGACCAACTTTTGAGAGCATTAAGCTCCATGGACAATGGAATTTACCACTTAAACTTAGTCTGGTGGAGTCCTATCTCAAACCACCACTTGTAAAATATTCTTCCCAAACTTTGCATTGTATCATAATAGTTGTACTTTACATGTATCTTTTAGTCTTTACATGAGAGTTGTGAGGGAGAGCTTTTATCTACTCTTTGAGCTATGTTTCAGGAAGAACACGATGATAAGAAGGGATCACAAAGGGTGTAAGGGGAAGGCTTGACTTAAAGCCTTCAAAATCGACAAAAACAGTCCAAGACGCCCGTCCCCATAGCAGGACGCTTGGCCCGTATCTGGAAGAAACAAGAAAAGACTGCTGGACTAAAATCCGCACGACCTGTGCCAGAGTTGCCTGACTCATTTTATGGGTCGCCCGGACAGACACCAGGACGCTCGATCCGAGCTCGAACTCAAAGCAAGAAAATTCACTGGATGGGAATCTGCGCGATTTTTCCTTAGAACGCCCGACTCATGCCTTGGGTTGCTCGAACCGACATCAAGACGACCGGGTCACAACAAGAAAATGCAGGGCTCTATTGCTGGGCGCCCGAACCCAACTTCCAGCCCGCTCATCCTAGCACCTTTTCTTCGATATATCCGTCCCCCACCATCCCTATTCCCTTATCTTATCAACATTACAACCACATCTAATCATCCTCCTTACAATCTCCATCAAAAAAACCCCATCACAATCATCAATTCAAGGTTTTTGATCAAAGTCCCTACGAACCACGTCAACCAAGAATGAATCTAAGGAGCAAAAGCAAGAAGACCGTCGAGGCCGCACCCAAGTGCTGAAAGGGTGCTACTTCAACCACCTCATGGGAGGCAAGGGGATAAGAGAATGAGATGATACCGGATGTTGCACAACTTGAGTATTTTCCAAAAGTATATTTCGTCAAAAATGAACACCGTCAACGATTTGAGCAATGGCTAGGTAAGGCCTATGAACCTACTCAATTCATCGATCTTGATGTGTTAGAAATACTTGGTATAAGGCATCAAACGGAGTTGTTTTTCGTTGGTTTGGGTCTTGAGAAGATGTTCTATGCCCATGAGGACACTTACTTGAGCCTCACACTAGCGTTTTTGTGTATCCTCCGTGTTGTCACTAATCGGCAAAAGAATGTCAGTATGAAATTCCGTCTTTGCAATCAAACATCCGGTGATTGGGATTAGCGAACGGTTCGTGGCCGGAACTATAAACGGAAGGCTAGAACAAGAGAAGTGTACCCTTCTTGACTTGACCTTTCTAGAGTCTTACTTAAATGTGTAAGGGACAAGGCCCTACAACTTCAACACACCCCTTGAGATAATTACAAGATTTAACGACTTTGCAAAGGGGAATTCTCCAATCAAAACCTTTGTGATGGGAGGCCTAATAACAATTTTGGCCCATGAACTTTGGCCCGGGTTCAACTATGATGGGAGGTATGAAAAGCTCAAAGGAAGCACTTTGATCAATGAGCATGCTATCTTTTACAACAACCAGTGGTGTAGATACAATGATGCTGGGAGTGTAGAATGGCTCACTATGGGATGCACACCACTTGTTCTCATGGGGTGGAACATACCACCCACCGAGTCCTGCTTGAGCCGGTACTCACCAAGGCCAAGCTACCTCCTTCCCATTGACATCCTTGACCACCCACCACCGAGGGAAGAAGTGCCTCACCGACCTCGCGAGTTGCCGGAATGGGTTGATGTACCACCATCTTATGTACCCATTCCACCCTACCCCACAACACATATACCATTCACTCCTCAAGATCCGGGAGCTCCATCCATGGGTGAATTGATGAAGCTCATGCAAAATGTTGATCTTAGAGTGCACGATGGGAGGGTTGACAACTACTTGGCCCAATACCCCTCCTACTACAACACGGCTCAACAAGGGTACATCAACCCTAGAGGCCCTCATCCATCTTAGGCTCAACCACATCTCTTGTTCCTTAACTATGGCAATCAAGGGGGGAACTTTGGCAACCCAAGTGGGGCATTCTATAGCCAAGGAGGAGGCTATGACCAAGGAGGATATAGCGGACATGGAGGCCGCAATGATGGTGATGACGACGAGTGAGATGGCTAGAGGTACTTAGCCACACCAACTCCATTTGTATGATCCCTCTCTCTCTCTCTCTCTCTCTCTCTCTCTCTCTCTCTCTCATATGTATAGTTGCATTGTACTACATTTTAGATTAACTTGCATTTAGTTTACATCTCACTTGCATTTGTAAAAACATTTCATATCACCCTTGCATATTAGTTAGTTCATATAGTATAGTTTGCATTGTAATAGATCTCACATGTTTCATATAGTTGGTTGCATATAGACTTGCATTCATGCATAGTCACTAATGACCAAACCTATTCCTTTCTATACTAGAAATAGTGCTTAAATCGGTTTGGGAGGTTTGATCATAGGTGACCTAAGCATGCATCATCTAGTATAGTGTAGATTGCATTCATTTGTTATATATGTCATATAGAATTGCATTTAGTTAAAGCATGCATTTATTCATATCATTGCATTTGCATATGTACTTCAATTTCCATAAATCTTTAAAAATCCAAAAACATGTATTTCCTTTTTATTCTTACTCCTACATGTACATTGAGGACAATGTTCAAAATAAAGTGGGGGATGGAAATTTATATTCCAAAATGCATAAAAATTTGAAAATTTCGAAAATCCCAAAAATATGTTCTTTAATTTCATAAAAACAAAATCCATAAAAATTTGAAAATTTTAAAAAAATTCCAAAAACATGTTCTTTCCTTTATAGTGTAGAATTGTATATATTGTATATATTTGTTTGTTTGTTTGTCACTCTTATCACATTGGGTCGACTACGCCATATTCGAGGCACGAAGGAAATAGAAGACCGCATGGTATGATCTTTCCAAATCTCCTTCCTCCTTTTTATATATTAATGACAATGTGGCTACATTTTGATTGATGCGGTATGAACCTATGTGTTATTAAGAGTTTGCATTTATTTTATATGGCATTATAGTTGAGAGAAGCATATGCATTAGAGTTGTATATATGTTAGTTGCATCATGGCATGTAGTTTGCATGGTAGAAAATTCTGTAAAAATGCCTATTTGGGAAGCTTGACAAGTGTATATAAGGCCCTTGTAGATAATTTTTCTCCTTGAGACTTTGTTTGCTAAGAATACCCTCAAGACACCCTAGGATGTGTCATACTAGTATCATTCGACCCATGGACTAAGGCCTAGTCAGGAGTACATTGTGGTGTGATAACTCCTTGGCTACCGTTTATTCCAAGGTGACCCTTGATGCCATGCAACCGTCCTTACACTTCTATCATCATATTTTGTCAACAAAAAGGGAATGGGCACAAAAATGTCAAATTGAGTTCAAGCTATCAATGTCAAATGTTTGCAATTTCATCAAATGAAATGAGGAGCAAAAATAGACTCCTATGCTTTAATAGAAAGACCCTTGCTACAAATGGGGTTACTTTGAATAATGTTCAAAAATGCAAAATTGAAATTGCCAAGTATCAAAATGCCAAACATAAAAAATTTGCAAGAAATGTTCTCCAATGTCAAATGCTACAAAAATGGGGGAAAATAAACCCAAAAAGCAAACTACTATCAATGAAACTCATGTAATTTGAAACCCTTTTATCCTTTGATGATCCTACTTTGTCGCATGGTGGAGAGGGGACGACCCTTCTTCTTGTCTAGGCAAGGGGGGGAATTCCCCGATTCTACAGTGTTTTCTAACACCATAGGGACTTGGTTCTTGACAAAAGTATTTAGCGATAGTGGAAGGTACCCTAGTTTAACACAACTTGGAGGTGATTTGTTTGTATCGACTTGGAGAAATAATATCTATGATGGAGTGTGTACCCTTAGATTGCTTCCCTTGTAGGTGATTTCCGCCACTTAGATGAGGAAAGTGGCTATTCTTTTGTAGATGCACCCTTTATCTTGTTTATGTGCTTAATGCTTGGATGTATCGCCATTTTGGCAAGCCCCACCCTGCCTTGCAAGAAAGCATCTTACCTCATAGGTGTCTTGTTGTGAGTTGAAGGGGCGGAGTGAAACCCGCTAATTGTCTCACAACGGCTAGGTTAGTAGTATTAGTTTAAATAAGGGTCATAGTCTTAGTCACCTCTTTACTCGGGACGAGCAAAGGTTCGGTTTGGGGATATTTGATGTGACTCCTATTTACGCACATTTAGTCCCCTAACTAGCCTAATTCCTATGCTTTTTAGTGTGTATTTGTGACACCCCCACATACCAAGGTGCCTTACCAGAACCACCTTAGCATGAGAGACCGTCACCATCTCGGTTTCCCGAGGCTAGTATATCAAAGTTACCATTCCAAAACAACAATTATTAAAGTATAACTGCTTAACGTTCACATGTTCCAAAATCCAAAACCAAAATAAAGGTTACTAATGTTCAACAACTAAAACTGAATGATAAATCTCATGACAGCGGAAGCTAGACTCGAGTGATGACTCCCTATCTCATCCCCATAGCTAGTAAACATCATCACCTGTCACAATCTGCTCACCATCCCCGAATGGATCACCACAGATTTTATAAAACAACAACGAGGTCAGTTACTTTATAATCAACATAAGACAAGTACGAAAAGATAAACAGTTGATCATCATCCACCTCCAACTCCCAATCACAACACGTAACTGACTACACACTAAAGTGTGTAGCCCTGCCAGTGGGGGACCGTAGCCGTACCCACCTTAGCCCCGCTCATAAATGAGCGATAACCCTGTTCATTAATGTGCACATCCCCTCCTATGGCGGGTTCCACAGAGGGCGAAACTAGGGCGTGAATCCACTCCCGCAAGTGACTCCACTCACCCGAGGATGCACCTCGCGAACATCACCAACAACCATCATAACACCAATACCCATCTCCACTCCAACAACAACAGATAATCACAATATCAATCGTACAACAATTACCACATAATATCAAATTAATTAAACAGTAAACCGAGTAGGGAAACCCTACCTTAGCACAAACTGCAATAAGATAATCAAACAAGCTAGAATGGCTCCTCTATGAAGTCTCCACCTAACAACAATCACATAATTCCGATTACCATATGCAAAAACCTCTTTCCCTTAAATTACAAATTAGGGCAAAACCCTAAAAGGTAAATCAATAGAACTTATGAAATCAGAAGCTTACCGACATAATCGACGCAAAGAAGGATGAACTAGACACACGAACGATCCACGCACTTGAGAGAGAGAGATTTGGACAGGATTAGAGTTACGTTGTATTGCTTAGGTTTTACAAAAATGATTAGAAACTGTAAAACGCGTCTTAAATAACTCTAATCCTTTCTAAATCAAACCGCGTAATTAATACCCGTCAGACCGGATACTCGGTCGAGTATCGAGTATACTCGGCCGAGTATTCCTGGGCAGTAAACTGTAGGAGAAGAATACTAACTTGACTAGATGGGGTGAAGTGGAGCTAAATTGATAGCATATAACGATCAAGCATCAAAGAGGAGACCATTACTAAAGGCCTAAGTCAATAAAACAAGTAAATGGGCAATGATGAAGACCCCCACGACCCCTCAATGATCCCTACAGATCTTGAGGCAGTCAAGAGAAGAGAAAACCAGGCTGACCCACGATCCGGGCGCCCCAAGCCTAGACCGGGCGTCTCAATGATCATCCCGAGCGTCCCGAGCACAGGCCAAGCGTCTCTCCCTGCAGTTTAAGCGTCCAAACAAACGCAAGACATGGGGTTTCTCCTGAGACTTGCAAGGCTCTAATCTTCTTTTAAAAGGGTTTAATCGTCATTTAAGCCCTTAGTTAACCTAATCTTTGTACTACTATATATACTCTATTTGTAATAATCAAAAGATAAGCCCTCTTGGTGGAGGCAAAGCTCTCATTAGGAGTAGATTAGAATAGATTAATCTTAATCATTCCACAAATTGTACTCTAATCTTTCCCTAATTATTGTTCAAGATTTCTTATTGGGTAATTGAAGATTATTAGGTTATTATTTGGCAAATTGACAACTCTTCATCAATCAATCAAGTTCTCTTCTATTATTCCTTGATTTCCATTTGTTCATCTTAGTATTAGTATAATATCTTTACTCTTTACACTTTATTGCTTATTGTTTTACTCTTCTATCATATTTATACTTGTTAAGATGATTGACACCATTGCTAACATGTTTTCCATGATAATGAGTGAGTAGTTTTGACGTGACCATAATTAGAGCATATTTAGTCCCCGAATTAGCCTTGTTCCCATGCTTTTTAGTGCATATTTGGGTCATTTATTGTCTTTAGTTCTTTGTTTTGCATATTCTTTGAGGTTTTGTGTCCTTGGTAGGAAAGGAGTGCAAACCTTGCATTTTCATGGCAAAATGAGGCTAAATTGATTGAATTCAATGACCAAGCATCAAGGAGAGACAAGATTAGAAGGCCTTTGTACATACTATAGTAGATGGGAAATGATGAGAAAAGATCCTTGCATCCCCGAGGAAATCTTCAAGGATTTTATGAAGAAAAAGGAAGAAAAGAAGAAGGAACAAGACTGCCTAACAATCCGTGCGTCTTCCCCTGAAGACGCCCGTCCACCACCAACAACCCGTGCGTCTTCACCCCCTGGACGCCCGGGCAAAAGCTCCCAAAGACGCCCGTCTTCACCCCCTGGACGCCCGGGCAAAAGCTGCCAAATCCGCCCGTCCCATGCTAAAGACGCCCGGATTCCCAGACAGTCCCATTTCGTCTTCTTCAAGCTTCAAGGAAGGATGCACATTTTTTTCTAGAGACCGGAGTCTCCCAAAAGAGACCGGCGATTCCTCAACAAGGGACTTAATCGTCATTTAAGCCCTTAGTTAACCCTAATTCATGCACCTAATCCCCACTATAAATACCCCATTAGTCTAATTAGAAGAGCATGTTCTTCTTAGCAATCTTTAGTGTAGTTAATATCAATCAAATCTCTCTTTAATCTTGTAATCAACATTTAATCAAGTTTTAATACAAGTTTTATTTCCTTAATCTCTCTCTTGTTCATCCTTTATTTTGGGTAATTGAAGATTATTTGGGTTATTATTGGGAGATTGACAACCTTCCAATCAAGCATCAAGTACTTCTTTTATTCTTTACTTTATTATTGGAATCATTAGTAGGTATAATTCTCTTAATCCCTTTTTAATTATTGTTAATTATCTTCATTTATTCATCATGTTTCACTTTGTTGGTATGATTGACAACCTTGCTAGCATGTTCAACATGATAATGAGTGAGTAGTTTCCTTAGCTAGGGTTAATGGGTAATTAGGGGAAACCAACATGGGGAATGATTTATGCTTAAATTAATATGCTTTCATAGTTTATTTGCTTGCTTGTTGTGATCTCAACTTATGCACATGTTATGTTTGATGAAATGTGAGCCTATGAATCCTTGCATTTTTTACCCATCACCTATATTTTCAATGAGACTTGTAAGACATAAACCAACTCGAGTCTCATTAGACCATGCATATTGTTGAGTAGGGAAGATTAAGTCGACTTGTAGGTGTTGTACAATCTAATCGATTCGGCTCCGGGACCCAAACTTTCCTAGGATTGTAAGATATAAACCAACTCGATCCATCACAACAATAATTGCTTGCTTATAACTTGAGAATATGTTTGTATGATCAATGCCCATGAATCCCTTATGACCCCATGACACCCTAGTGCCTTTTATCAATTGTTTACATCCCTTTTAATTCATCTTGCTTGTTTACTTTCATTGCTATTTAGTTTAGTGATCTTCTACTTCAAACCCCAATTATGACACCCCTTAAGACACCACTAATTGCAATAGAAATCTCATCTTAATTCCCATCCCTTGGGATCCGACCTTGCCTCTTTACTAATTGTAGAGTTGTTTGTGAAGTTATAAATTGTGTTTTGGTCTAGGTACTCCTAACGACAAGTACTGAAAAATTAAACCCATACACCGACCAAGTTTCCTAACTAGGGATTAGTGGGGGATTAGGGGAGTTAATCATGGGGAAGATTTATGCTTAATGAGTTCATATGAAGGCTTGCTTATTGTTTTCCAACTTATGCACATCTCATGTTTGATGAAATGCTTGATTGACAACCTAGCATGATTCTCTTATCCTTTCAACAAGACATGTAATACATAAACCAACTCAAGGCTTGTTAGACCATGAATATAGTTGATTAGGAAAAATTAAGTCGACTTGTAGGTGTTGTACAGTCTTGACCGACTCGGCTCCTAGACCCAAACTTTCCTAGGACTCATTTATGTTATCTCACCATGAATAGGGAAAACCAAGTCGACTTGTAGGTGTTGTAAAGTCTTGACCGACTCGGTTCCGAGACCTAAGTTTACTCTAGGAATTGTAAGAGAAACATTAACTTGATTCCAACAATAATAATTGCTTACATCTATATGATTCATTTATGCTACCTTACCATGATTCCCCTATGATCTCATGACACCCTAGTACCTTTAATCAATTGTTTACATATTTTAATGTATTGCTTGTTTTACTTTATTGCTTTCATTAGTTTAGACTCACCAACTCCAATCCAAACCAATTGTGACACTAGCACAAATTGAGATAGATAGGCTTAGAACCCAGAGTACACCGTCCCGTGGATCGACCTCGACTTAACCACTATCTAGTTGTTTGTTGAGATTATAAATGTGTTTGATTGAGTAAACAACGACTCGCTCACCATCACATGCTAGGTTGCTTGACGAGAAATGGACAAAGTGTAAAAGCTCGTGAGTCGGAAAACTCGATTTAAAACCGTTTTTTTAAAGTATGGAGTGTTGCTGCTTTAGTGATGGTTTAGTTGGTCGAAGTGGTAAGTCAAGTGATTTAATGCATGATGAAGGTACTAAAAAATGTGTACGACTCGTATTTTCAATCGGTAGGTCGAAAATACGTGTCGTTTGTTGACTCGGGAAGTCGAGGTATAGAATTTTAAGGGAGAAAAAAAGGGGCAAACTCTCGCGTACCTTCAAATAGTGGCATTTGAGGGGTATTTATAGAGGATTGTGTGGTGGTGTGTGTTTTGGGCGACGTGTCCACTTGGGATGCTTGAAGAGGCGCGAGCATGTTCGCGGGTCTTCGAGTTGTCTTATAACTATCACGCATTTGGATTTATGGTTTGTTCTATCTTAGGTTTTGTAGGACATGATTGTTATACTTGACCATCAAGTATACCGTGTATACTTAGCATGAAAGCATTGTAGGGTTTGTTTTTTGTGTTTGACTCGTTGTTGGAGTCGGGATTTGAATTTTGAGTCGGTTTTTGGTTCGGTGTCGGTTTTGACTCTAGTTAGTGTCATTGTGACCCCGTCGTCGTGCATAAAATACTCCATGTATTTTTGAAATGTTTTTGTTTTCGAAATCTTTTTTGAGTTTTCCGACGCATAGTTATATAAACTGTCGATCAAATGTAACGATTATGAGAATGTTGTAGTCCGATAATTATCGGGTGTTTGTTGGGGATTCAACAAATGCCGGGTATCTATAGAGCCCCCACTTTGATTGAGGCGTGAACATGGCGAAAGTCAAAGTACAGCCCTAGGTCAATCGAATATTCCAACCTGGAGACCGAAGCGACGTCAAGGCGGCTCAAAAGGATTTGGGCCAAGGACCTACCGTCAGGAAGGGCAAAATCGAGGCAACTCGGGGATTCGAGTCAATGACCTGCCGTCAGGAACAGTTTAGAGTCTGTCGACTACAGGTGCGGATCGTTTAAATTCCGTTAGACTATGTATAAAGGCTCGCCAGCCATAGGAATGAGGCATACCTGAGGCATATTCGGGATATGTCCTTGAAGTATTTCTTGTTTGCGCGTAGACACTCGCCAGCCATTGAAGGTGCGTAGAGACTCGCTAACCATTTAAGGTGCGTAGAGGCTCACCTGTCATTTAAGGTGCGTAGAGCCTTGCCAGCCATTGAAGGTGCGTAGAGACACTTCAGCCATTGAAGGTGCGTAGAGACTCGCCAGCCATTGAAGGTGCGTAGAGACTCGCCAGCCGTTAAAAGTGCGTAAAGACTTCCCAGCCATTAAAGGTGTGTAGAGACTCGCCAACCATTGAAGGTGTGTAGAGACGCTCTAGCCATTGATAGTGCATAGAGACTCGCCAGCTATTGAAGGTGTTGTAAGGCGCGTAGAGGCTCGCCAGCCGGGTTGCGGGTGTGTGAAGGCTCGCTAGCCGTTTGAAGGTCGGATGATCGAACACGGGAAATAGCCAGAATTATCGGGCCTATTTCAAGAGGTTGCTTGTTGTTAGTGGACTCCGTTGGAGGTCTCAGACGTCCTGCTGGGGAATTTTGGTGTTTATAACGGATGTTCGTGGTGCTTCGAAGAGATAGGCCCTTTGCATCTTAGGCTTGGCTCTTGCGGATGGCGGCCTCTATTGCTGCCATTTGTAATTTTGAATTCTGAAAGGAGGTAACGGTTTTTATTGCTGTCGTTCGGAGTTTGTGAAAATAACGAATTTGAATTTTGCCACTTGCTATTTTGTGTTGACAAATATTCATTGTGATAATAGCGAATTTTACTTTCGCTATTTGCTGTTTTGTGTTGGAAATGACGGTTTTTAATTCCGTCACCCTGCAATTTTGTGAGAAATAGCGAATTTGAATTTCGCCATTTGTTATTTTTGTGAAAATAACGAATTTGAGATTCGCCATTTTACATATCTGAAGAAAATAACGATTTTTAATTCCGTCATTTGAATTTTTTGATGAGAATAGCGAGTTTGAGATTTCGATATTTGCTATTTTGTGTAGGAAATGACGGTTTTATTTCCGCTAATTGAAATTTGTGAAAATAACGAATTTTGAATTTCGCCATTTGCTGCATTGTGTTGGAAATGACGGTTTTTACTTCCGACATTTGAAATTTTTGCTGAGAATAGCGAGTTTTAGATTGCGCTATTTGCTATTTTTGTTTGAAAATAACGGTTTTTAATCCCGTCATTCTGTAATTTTGTGAGAATTAGCGAGTTTGTGTGGATGTGGGAATTTGATGTATCCACGGGGGGTTTTTCAAACACATGGAGTCACCACCAAATTTAAGGAAATTTGGAAACCGTTTTAGAGAAAATGGATTCGTGTGAAAGTACGTGTTGGGAAGCTCATTCAAACACCCAACTCCGTCCGTTGTAAACAACGGCTCTACTAAGTCAAACAATGGCCAATTTAATTGAACTAGTATTTGTCGTATGCATCCAATCATATTAAACCCTACCATGTGACAAACAATTCTACATGGTTTAAATGCACATAACTTCGTCAAGTGATTTAAACATGTGAGTTCATTAAGCTATTCTAGCATAAATAAACAAACAAACAAAGAGGAGAGAAATGAACTTCTTACTCAAGCGGCGCTGCAAACAACATGGGTTAGATCATAATGACAATTGTAATAAAAACCGTAAACAAGCAAGGCATTAACAAACACCTATAGAAACGAAACAAGGCCTCTTGGCCGAACCAAACACACGGCCAACATGGCCTACCATGGGTGCATACATGATCTATTCTAAGTCAAGTCGGGTTGCAAACAAGTGACATGTGATAACATAATCATATGTAAATGAAAAGAAGCAAACATGCATCTAAATCAAACAATTATTTCACAAACGATTGGCATGTGAACAAGGCAAATTAGAGGACTAATTCTTAGTCAAAAACAACCTAGAAAACCATGACAAAGGGTATCCTACACGACACAAATTGACGATGCAAACAAACATGATGATAATTGAATAAACATGCTAACGGTTTCAATTAATTCCTAATTAAAACAAATAATCCTAAACACTAGCTTTTGAACCCGTGCCCGCATGGGCGATTTTCAAAATTACATTATAAATAGTATTTATATTATAATTTTAATTCTCATATATAATTTATATATAAAAATCATTTGTGAGCCTTTAATAGATAGTATAAACCTGCAAATAACCATTTGTATATCCAAAATTATATGATAAATAATATTTTATATTATATAACTAAACTAAATCGATTTGAACTGAATTGAACATAAAAACTGAAATTAAGTCCAAAATAACAGGGCTCAGTGATTATTACACCCTTCTAATTCCTTAAACCCACATACTTTAGCTCTAAACTCCTTAGGAATCTAAATCTGATTCTCTCTTCCTCCCACTTTCTCAACATATCCAATATACCAATAATGATCGGCCATCAAAATACAACCTCAATCATATAACTAATTGCTAGATATAGTTGCAAGCTATCCAAACGCCAAAATTTTGTTCACTTCACATTATAGTATATAGAAGATAATAGAAATATTGATAACAATATGCCGAGTTGCCGACACTGGTATTTATCATAATGAAGAGCCGAAGAGGATAATTAACCTTAACATTATCAAAGTAATCATGTAGGTCTGATGTGCATCGTCTAGGATATTATAACCCATAAGATGATTTTATTTATTTTTTTACTAAGATTTTTTTAACTATGCTTTATTTAACTATATGACGAATGCATTTGCTTTTCCTCATTTTCCAACTTCTAAGGATACATTTTCTCTGTTCGTTCGTCTTTAAGTCTTTATTAAGTCAAAAGAAGACGTAAAAAATAGACCTGAGATAGATGAAGTATTAGCTTTTAGGGTATTTTAAAACTTTGGAGAGGTCTCTCACTAAGTTATAGAAAGACCATTTTGTCGTATTTCCTTAATTCCTTATGTATTTTTTCGTACCCCTTTTATTATTGGTTATGACTCAAAATGTCTACTTTATTTGGTACAGGTTTTTAACAATCGTACATATTTGATTTTTCAAACATAACCTTGTATGTACCATGGTTTATGAATAATGACAACGTACAAATACCAAATTATTGAATTTAGAATCCATTATATACGGGTTATTGTTAGGGTAGATATAGAATTTCATGAATAAATCAATTATTTGTTTGTTACAAACCCCATGCAATAACGGATTGCTTGATAAAAGTTGGTTGTTTTATTTTCATATTACGAAGTTAATCAATTCTTTATTAATAATGTGAATAAATATAGTTGTCAATTATAAGAAGTGGAGTGTTATTTAACCCCATCATAAGAAAAGACCAACTATATTTTTATAATGTGAAATAATATCAAAATTAAGGTAAATTGAATCGGTGATGCTCATTCACGGACATGATTTACTCAATCATGGACATGAATGACCCTTATACCCATGTCATTTTTACACATTCATTTCCATTTTGCATAAATCCTCTCAAATTACACTCCAACTCCGTCCAAACCACCAACCTCCCCTCCCCGCACCGACGATACTACCGGACCACCTGCACCGGACAACATTCAAGATTTAATCGACTTTCTCAAATGCAATTGACTGAGGGTAGAATCGCTAAAACCAACTTTCTCCACGTACGCAAACCTATTCAATTCGCAAATCAAATTACATAATTTGTCACCAGGCCAAAAGACAAAAACGAAGGCTAAATTACAAAATAATTTGTCGCTAATCAAGCATGAATCATGGTTAGATTTAAAGGTACTAAATAACAGGTCAAGAGACAATAATTTTCGACATTGACAATAATTTCTTCACCCTAATTTCATTAGTCTAAATTTAATCTCCCTAATTTGATATAGTTGTTAATAAAGTCAATAAGTTGGATTTGTTATTTATCGATATGAGAATTTGCGTCTATAATTGAATAATTTGACGGATTTAATTAATTCTGTGAGGAAAAGAATTAGAGAGAGTTTGTTTCTGTTGTTTTTTGAGGAAAGGGTAAGATTTGGAAAACTAATGACAAAATATTCACGAAAGAGTAATGTTTGTCATGAAAGAGCAATTATGAATACAATCATGGCCAGGAAATCAGGAATGTTAAAGTCATACTCCCTTCCATCTAAACCAAAGGTAACACTTCTCCAATATATGTGAGGAGTATTATATTGAAGTGTTACCTTTGGTTTGGATGAGAGGGAGTATTAAGGAATGTTAAAGTCATATAAAAAAGTACTGAATACTGATGTTAGTCAAAGAGATCTACAATCCCCGAGTTATACCAAAAAAAAAATTATAAAACATACCTTTTCTTATTGATGATGTCCATTCACATTTCCTACGTCTTAAAATGAAGTAGCTAAAATATGCATGATGATTATTTCAAAGATATCACATTTTTATATTGAAATGGGCAATGATGATTATTAACATATACAAAGTATATGATATATTGATCTCAAAATATGTACTCTAATATTAAGGAAACTAACAAATTAAATACATGATTTCAATCTCCGTTCATATGCTATAATGATTAATATCTTGTCAATAAATGGCAAATTTACATATTTGAAGAAAGTTAATCATTGACATCATTACGTTTCCTTATTTTACTCCGTAATATTTTGATAGAGCAACTCCTTAATTGGCTGATGTATAATAATAAGTATCTTCAATTAGTTGCAGAATCTTTGAATTTGTTATATCCATTTTCATAATTAATTACATAATCTTTATTTGATATTTTTTGTTTAATATACCGAAAATATGTTAGAAAAATGATACTGATAATATCTCCTAAAAAATTTTTAAGCTGACTTGTTGAAATATTCTGCCGAAAATGACTCCTAAAATTGCGCACAAATAAACTTCAAAATTAGCAACTTCCTTTTAGGCAATCTTTTTTTTGGTGTAAACCGGGGTGTCCACCGTCGACAACAGTGTATAACCCCCTCGCCGCGGGTGCTCTCACGAAGAGGTAAATGGCTGGCCATAGAGTTTGCTCCATTCCCATGGACAGGGATCGAACTTTGACCTCATGGTTAAGGGATGAGGTGAGCAACCACCACACCAAACCCACTTGGTTTCCTTTTAGGCAATCTTCATGTTAACGTGATTGCAAATCTTAATTTTTGTCTAACAAACAAGTTGTGACACGTGGTGATCAACGGGGCTGGCGGTTATTGCTTTAATATAATATATGATATATGATGCTTATCTAATCATGTGAATGAGCAACTAAATCAAATCATACAAACATGCATAATCTAATTTAAGCAAGCAAATATCATGTTAATGTTCATACATCTCATAAGTCATGCTAATATACGAATTAAATCAAACAATTTTATTATTTAATCTAATTAACCACAAATTAGCAAATCAATTCAAAGATACAAACTTTGATAATTAAACATACTAATTAAACATAATAGGCACGTTACAATTTCAGATTCGAATCATAAACGTCAAATTAGGCATAGATCTAAACATTCGAATAAATCTAATCATATTTAACGATAAAACATGAAAACAATTCATATGACAAAACAAATCGCTTAAATTCTATCAGAAAACAAATCCAACATCAACAAGAGGCCATCCATCAGCATTCATCATCATTAATAATCCCATCCTCCTCCATAATTACCAACAATAGCATTATTATTGCAAATTAAACATAATTAATACGATAAAAAGATAAAACGATAATTAATGAAAGTAAATAGCATTAAGGGAGGAAAGGAATGATTTTTGGCACCCTCGGCTTACATGTATCTCTGACAGTACTCCACGAATGTCGAGATGTAAGCTTCTTGGTACGTCTACGAAGGTTTTCAAATCAACAAACGAAATCCAACTTGAATCCAACAAACACGTTTCACGTGTTTAACCAAACTTGCGCAACGATTTTGAAACGACCACCACTACTTCAATACTCAACGATTTTTCAAATCGAAAGATGTTTTGGAATCCTTGAACAACAAAGTTTTCAACTTTGGCAAAAAACCAGACCTAAATTTCTTATAAAATGATTAAAACAATGATGAATAAGGGCTGACAGAAACACAAGCAAGGGTAAAGAATCGAGCAAATTATTGCTCAAAATATTACTAATGCTGTTGTACGAAGGCACAAATCAATCAAGGGCACTACCTAGATTGTGTATGTCAAATTTGGTGAATTGTGGTGGTGTTTTGAATAGGTTTCGAAGGCTATTTCGAAGGGTATGCGGGACACTCTATTTTCTGGGTTCGTGCTCAAGGAAGAAGATGAAGATCTTCCTTGAGTTTTTATCAATGCTTGAGGCTATGGCTTGTGTGCTATGTAGTCTCTGATATGCTAATTTTTATATTCCTCATTTCTAATGAGGTAAAGGGTGTTTATATAGCTAGGTATTAAGGTTTTAAATCGGTTGGAGAATAGGAAAGTGAATAAGACGGGTTTTTGGAAACTATCTTATGCAACGGTTTCTCTATATTTTTCTGATCGTTTTGCCTGGAAATGGTAAGTATAGAGATGTAGGAGATCTCTTACTTGATGGTAAAGGCTAGGAGTGTCGCTTTAGGGAGCTTGGAGCTCAAGAAACGAGCTCCAATAGCTCGCAAAAATAGAGCACGGGGAAGGGCTCGGGTTTGCTTGGTTTGGGTTCGTTGGGCATGGGTTTGTGGTTGGCTAGGATAGGTAATGGTCTAGGACTAATGGGTTAGGTATAGGGAGTAATCTAGGTTAAGTTGATGTCGGGTTTGGAGGTGTTTGGTGCGGGTTTTGGGTTGCTAAAACAGAGCTCGGGATTGGGCGTTGGGCTGGTTTGAGCATGGGTTTTGGAGAGGTTTAAGGAGAGGTTTTGAGCTGGGCTAAGGGGGAATTGAACATGGAATCATAGGGGTAGGGATTGGGTGGAAAACACCTCAAAAATCATGCCCAAAACTCGGCCCAAATCGCATCACAAATTGCTTCGCAAAACACTTCGAAATGGGTTTTAAAACTGCTTTAAAAACTTGAACTTTCGAATTAAATAAAACGATAAATAAAAACCGTTACAAAATCACACTTGATCTTTTTAAACCAAAAAATCAAAATGAACAAACTTGATTTTTTAAACCAAAAATCAAATAAAAGCTTTTAAAAAAACAATTTATAACGATAAATCGTAAATAAAAACTTGCGATTCGAATTACATTCAAATCGAATGAAATAAATCACATTTATTCCAAAAATCATCAAATCTTAAATAAATGAAATAAAAACTTTTATTTCACAAATATTCAAAACTAAATGTAAAGAAACAAAAAACCATTTATTTCAAAACAATTCAAAAATGTTAATTTAAATAACAATTTAAATTAACTGAAACCGTCGATGTAACCTTACTTAAATTTCATGCGACGTATTCCTAGCACAAGCAAGTCATTTGAGAACACATGTGTCCTATCGTCATCGGGTGGCTGACGGGTTCTCTATAAATTCCAATACCGACAGATACGGGTATCTACAGAGCCCCCACTTTGACCGAGGCTTGGACAGGGCGAAAGTCAAAGTATACCCCAAGTCTCTCTCGACCTGAGGATTTCGCGGGTCATGTATAGTCCATTTGACTTGTGTACATAAGCTCGCCAGCCATAAGAAGAGATCATACCTGAAACACGGTTCTGGACGCCTCAACTTCTGCAACACTATTTTCATTTCGAATCAAAGTTGGGTTGGGCCTCGTTTAAGGCGGCCTACGTATCCGTTTGTGACGGAATCACACCCACATCGTAGTTCGGTAACCATGGCCTCGGCATTACGCACTTCCCGGCCCAAAACGGAGCTTTCGAAAAGGAGGTTACCGTTATACATTGGAGATACATATCCTATACTATCGATGCTCAAACCCGAGCAACGTGATCGAATCGAATATCGAAATCAACTGCATCCCTTCCGGGGTACATTTCTGTAATACCCGCATCAATTATAAATTAGTTTAATATAATATTAAGAGAGGTGTATTTTAATAAGTCGGAAAGGATTAAAGAAATAGAAGTAGTAGAAATATTATTATTAATTATCCTAGATACGTGATAGTTACATATTAAGGTTGTATTATTATTAACTCATTATAATTAATAGAATATTATATAATAATTACCATCACCTATTATTATTAACACTTCAAACCAATAGTTTAGCACCCATAAAAACCCTACTACACAATCATCACAATCAAACAAATAAAGAACAAAGGATAGCGTGATTGTACCGCCTTGATTATTATCGTCATCGATTCATCACCGTTTTCCCAACCGTCTTATTTTCCATCGTCCTTGTTCCTAAAACAAATAAGGTAATCGTTCTTTTAATTTAGAAATTGTTTTAGATTGTCTAGAATTGGAATTAGAGTTGGGTGTGATGACTGGTTGTCTTGTCGATCGCGGTGTTAGGAAGGGGAGGTTGTTGCAGTACACTAAGAGGAGCACTGCAGATACAGAGTAGCCTGCAACTGAACTACACACTTACAACCTTGACAAACACCAATAATGGAGCTGAGCTTAACCTTGACGATGATGTAAAGTTATTTGAGAGAATTGTAGAGAGATTATAGAGAGAGAATTAGAAATGTAAAACTGAAAAGTATATTGATTGAATGAATATGTTTGTTACAATTTTGATGTGTTTATATAACAACTTTTGCCAGCTAATGACAACCAACAAACTAACAAATTGGCAGCTCATTAACAACTAACAACCTCTAACAACTTTTAACTAATTCAACAAACTATGATGTACTGCATCATACTTTCCCCCATCAAAAATGACTTGTCCTCAAATCAATTATTAAGTCCAGGAATGACAAAGTTTGGATATTTTGCTTCAAATGCTAAGGCAGGTTCCCATGTAGCATCAAGGTTTGTAAATCCTTCCCATTGAATTAAGTACTGAACTTGAGCTCCATTTTGGAATTTAACAGTCCTCCTATCCAGAATTGCAGCAGGTTGGAGTGCTTGATCAGCTGATTGTCCTTGTAGCCAATTAGGTATGTGAATGGCAATAGGCAGTATTCCTCTAAACTTCTTAAGTTTTGACACATGAATGACATCATATATCTGAGCAGTAGTAGGAAGTTTTAGCTTGTATGCAACCTGTCCAATTCTTGCCTCTGCCTGAAAAGGTCCTAAGTATTTATGAGTTAGCTTTTGGTTAGCTCTTTGTTGTACAGAGATCTGTCTGTATGGTTGAAGTTTGAGCCACACCCAATCCCCCACAGCAAATTTTCTATCAGACATGTGCTCATCTGCCAGCTGTTTTATTCTAGCTTGTGCTTTAACCAAATGCAGTTTAATTAGTGTAATCATCTGCTCCCTCTTCTGCATTGACCTGTCAATTGCCTCAACATCTGATTCACCTAGTAAGTAAGGCAAGTACAATGGTGGAGGCTGGTTGTAAACCACTTCATAAGGAGTATGGCCGTGAGATGATGAAATGGGTATTGAACCACTATTCAGCTAATGGCAACCATAAACTCCATTCCTTAGGTTTGCCCCCACACATACACCTTAATTATGCTTCCAAGCACCTATTTACCACCTCTGTTCGGCCATCTGTTTGAGGGTGATAGGCTGAAGAGAGTTTGAATTCAGTTCCTTTTAAAAAAAATAATCCCTGCCAAAATTGACTAAGGAACACTGAATCCCTGTCACTGACAATACTCCTAGGCCACCCATGTAATTTGAATATGTTGTCAAGGTATGCTTGAGCTACTTAAATTGGTGTATAAGGGTGGGGTAGTGCCACAAAATGAGCACTCTTGCTTAATTTGTCCACTACCACAAATATGACATCTTTTCCATTGGATTGAGGAAGGCCAGTAATGAAATCCATGGAGATATCTACCCATACCTCTTCTGGAATTGGTAGTTGTTGTAGTAACCCTGGATATGCTACACAATCAGCCTTAGCAGCTTAGCAAATGGTGCAATTCCTCACAAACCTTATCACTTCCTTTGCCATTCCCTTCCAGTAAAACAATGCTTTTACCCTCTTCAGAGTATATCTCTTCCAGAATGCCCTGCCTCTCCTGAAGCATGAAGCCACTGCAGCAACTGTTCCTTTAATTGTAATTCATTGCCAATTACAATCCTTCCTTTCTTTCTAAGGAAATCATCTTGAAGAGAGTAATGATTCACAGGTTGTTGTTGATTTAATTTCTGAATAATGGAGGTGAGGTGTTCATCAGTTGAGTAGCTGTTAATAATAAGTTGCCTGAGATCAGATGACACCACTGAAATAGCCATTAACAGTATTTCTGACCCCTGGACCCTCGAAAGACCATCTGCAACCAAATTTTCTTTTCCATTCCTATACTGTATTTCATAGTCAAATCCCATCAGTTTAGACAACCAGAATTGCTGAAATGGAGTGGAAATTTTCTGCTGTAATAGCCATTTAAGACTCCTTTGATCAGTTCTGATGAGAAAATGGTTGCCTGACAAGTATTGCTCTCATTTCTGAACTGCAAATACAATTGCCAGCAATTCTTTTTCATATACAAACAATTTCTGCCATTTGGGTCCCAAAGCCCTGCTAATGTAAGCCAAGGGATGGTTTTACTGCATTAGAACTGCCCCTATTCCATCATTTAAGGCATCTGTCTCAACAACAAATTTCTTTGAGAAATCTGGTAAGACCAAGACTGGAGCAGTAGTCAGAGCTATTTTTAATTTCTCAAAAGCTTCAGTAACTTCTTGATCCCAAGTAAATGCTCATTTTCTCAACAAATTAGTGAGTGGCTTACTTATTACTGCATAGAATCTAACAAATTTCCTGTAATACCCAGCTAAGCCTAGGAAGCTCCTCAATTGCTTAACTGATGTAGGTACAGGCCATTTTACAACAGCTTCAATTTTCTTTGGGTCAGTCTCAACTCCATGTCCAGAGATAAAATGACCCAAGTACTCCACCTTCCCCATAGCAAAGGAACATTTAGATGCTTTAGCTGACATCTTATGGTACTGCATCAGCTGAAACACTTCCTCCAAATATTTCTAATATTCTTCTGGTGAACTGTTGTATACCAGTATATCATCAAAGAATACTAATACACATTTCCTCAATAATTTCTTAAAGACAGAATTCATCCAACCTTGAAAAGAAGCTGGTGCATTTGTTAGACCAAAGGGGATTACCAAGAATTCATAATGGCCCTCATGAGTTTTGAAAGCTGTATTATAAACATCCTCCTTATTCATTCTGAGTTGATGATACCCAACTCTTATATCCAACTTACTGAATATGCTTGCTCCTAACAGCTCATCAATATGCTCATCAATTACTGGAATTGGGAACTTATCCTTGACAGTTCTCTTGTTAAGCTCTCTATAACAATGCAAAGCCTCCAAGTACCATCCTTCTTTCCCACCAAGACCACTAGTGATGCAAATGGACTGCTTCTATTCTGAATAATACCATTGTTCAGCATCTTATCCACCAATTTCTCAATGATATCTCTTTGCTTAAGTGGATATTTGTATAGCCTGATGCTCACTGGGCTTGCACCAGGTTCCAGTGGTATTCTATGATCAAATACACTCTTAGAAGGAGGGAGACATTTGGGTTCCTTAAACACTGCATTATATTTGTCCAAGAGAGTCCGAAGTTCAGGGTGGGTGTGTGGTTCAGTGTCTGCTGTCACAGATAAGTGGTTGAACTCCATATCTAAGCTATTTGGAGGAGAAACCAGTTGTAGTAAACACAACTTAGATGCCTGAGACACCAATTTCTGTGAAATTTCTCCCTTATAGACCTTAAACTGAGTTGCTGGTACTCCTTGCAATTTAACTGCAGCACCTTTCCATTGAAACTCCATCACCAATCTTTTAAAATCCCACTGAACAGGCCCTAGGGTACTCAGCCATTGCACCCCCAAGACCATGTCACAACTCCCTAATAGAATTAATAAGACATCTGTAGTGAATCTCTAATACCAATGTTACAGTACACTAAGAGGAGCACTGCAGATATAGAGTAGCCTGCAACTGAACTACACACTTACAACCTTGACAAACACCAACAATGGAGCCGAGCTCAACCTTGCCGATGATGTAAAGTTATTTGAGAGAATTGTAGAGAGATTGTAGAGAGAGAATTAGAAATGTAAAACTGAAAAGTATATTGATTGAATGAATATGTTTGTTACAGTTTTAATGTGTTTATATAATAACTTTTGCCCGCTAATGACAACCAACAAACTAACAAACTGCCAGCTCATTAACAGCTAACAACCTCTAACAACTTTTAACTAATTCAACAAACTATAATGTACTGCATCAGAGGTTCGCTTACAGTATTTAGAGCCTGATTTAAGGTTCTCTAGGGTTGTCAAGAATGCGGCCGTGAGGCTTACTCTATTTTGGGTTCGGTTTCGGTGGAGGTTCGCTGAGACCGTGAGTTATGGGTAGTTCGAGTTAGCGCACTAGGTTGAGGAAGCAAGTGGGGTTGGTGTTAGGGACAGTAGCTATGGTGTTTTCCTATTAATCCGTTATTGTTGTTGCCGCTACGCCTTTCTTGTACCCCTGCTTTGGCCGAGAGATTGAGAGATTGGTATTGTGTAACAACATTGGTGCTGAATGTGAGTACTCGGGTAAGTTTCGGGAAGTTTGGGGCTGCTGTGTGGTTGGGTTCAGTGAGGACGAAGGAGAATGGAATGGTAGGATATGGTGAGGGAGAAGGAGATGCGAGATGTTGGTGTCGATGAATACGAATATTGGTAATGATTAATAGAAAATTAGCTAACTATTGTTGATTGGTATCATGTGACAATGATGATAGAATGATTAGTAAGGTGGGGCGGGTGACTTGGTAAGACATAAAAGTTGGTTTAATAATTTGGTACTAAACAAGTTACGTGAGGGATTAAGTCGTAAGTTGCCAATTATCATTTATTAAGTTGTAGGTTGTATTAGATAACGTATTAGTTAGCATGTTATTATTATATTAGTTAGTTAGTTGTCTGCAGTGGGTTGTATAATAATTATTTGATTAGAGGGTGTTGTTTATGGTGTAAAGGATTGTCGGGCTGTGTTGTATGTTGATATGGCCGCTAGTTTTGGGGCTCTTTTGTGAGTGTATTAAACGGTATTAACGTGTATGTACGGGGGTGTTGGGTAATTATTTATGACGGGTCTAATTAAATATTTACGTATAGCCTTATCGTCTTATAATTAGTATAGTTAGTAACTATGCTTGTCTTGTTGATTTATCAAGGTGCCGGTTTTATTGGAGAAGTTTTCTGGATTGCTTGTTATCGTTAGCTTGGATATATTGCTGAAAAGGTAGGGATTCCTTTGTGTTTAATTGATAATTGTGTTATTAGAAGTTGGGAATTCGCATGGTTATTATTGTATACTATTGTGATTTGTATTGCTATTGACTTGGGAAAGAGATAAGCAATATTGGCCTTTGGGAGCCGTGAGTAATATAAGAATAATTGCCATTAAGTTGGTCCGAGTATGCCATTAAGTTGGTCCGAGTATGTCATTAAGTTGGTCCGTTTATGCCATTAAATTGGTCTGTGATTGCCATTAAGTTGGTCCGTGATTGCCGTTATTCGGTCTGTGTGGTAATGACGTTAATTAACGGTCTGTGATTCTAATGCTTATAGACCGTTTAACTTTATTCAATGAGTCTTCTTTAATGTTCTGTTTATCCCTATTAAACTTCGTGGTTGACAGCGTATTCGTGAACACCTGTGATGAACCGTACCGTAACTGGGGAGCAGACTTGACAGGTACTTGAGTTAGCTGACTTGGGAGCTCATGGGGATGCGTGAGGATTTCGGTCATTCTACCTAGAAGTCTAGATCACATAGATTCAATATTTCAGTTTATATAATTTCCGCTGCGAGTTGTAATTAATTTTATATTAAGTCTATTTAGTTTGGGGTAAATTGTAATAAAACTCTTATTCGCTAAATTTTATATTTAAAGTATTTGGTTTGTTGTACTTTGTTATTCACTACGTCGGGCAACCGAGATGGTAATAGTCTTATTTATTTGGGAATGTCTTGCTAAAGGCTCCTGAATAAATGGGGGTGTTACAATTTCCATTTTCTGCTCCGCAGTGGAGCGATTCATCTGCATTGTCTTTTGTAATCCATTGTGGATCACTTTAGTTGGCGGAGAATTCTCATGTTCAAAATGGTCTCTGAAGCTAATGGCTTCAGAGCTCCCAGTTGCAATGGGTTCTAAAGTCTCCGACTTTAGAGTCCCCAGTTGGAGCATAGATGGATATATCATAACAAATCAATAACATCTAAATTCTCGTGACACTTGAAAACTTTGATTGAATGGGCCTTCAGTCCGAAAACTTTGATTGAATGGGCCTTCAGCCCGAAAACTTTGATTGAATGGGCCTTCGACGCGAAACGTAAACTTTGAAATCATGGATGGGCTTTCGACCCGAAACGTAAACATTTGAAAAGAATTGGGTTACCCACTCGATCTTTGCATATCTTTTGAAATGGGTTAACTAACCTGCAAACATTTGAAATGGAGTTTCTGACCCGTAAACAAAACAAGGGTAGGGCATAAAAAAAAAAAAAAAGAAATAAAATCCGTAAGTGTGTACGAGTTTTAATTCAAACATTGACTCATTGGGGGGGGGGTAGAAATGTAAATTAACTAGCCGTCTCAAAAATGCAAACCACTGCAGAAACATTCGAATCCTGAAGTGGGAATTAACTAATAAACGACCAAAAGGACGCTGCCCTAGCCGTGCACGACTTTCCAAAAGCCAACCGAGGAGCTTTCCTAATTCTAATATGGAAAACTTTCCTAATTTCAATTGGAATACCTCCCTTATTTTTCCTATATAAAGGGATTAAGGTTGAGAGAAAATCATATCTCTCAATTCTCTTCCTTTCTCTACTAATCTTCAAGTCATGAGTCCTCTATATGGAGCCATGAAGGCATGGGCCGAGCAATTCAAAAAGCTAGAAACACAAGTCCTAACTGACGCCGGTATTCAACAAATTCTTCCACTGAAGCAAATCGCACTCCTAACTTCTTACGCACCTTTTTCCACACAATTCCCATTATGTTCTAGTTCACAAAAATCCTTTAAATTTCAGATTAGTTTTTGTCATTAGGTTAGGTTTAGATTAGTTTAGTTTTTATTTATGTTGTTTACATTTCCCTTTAAACATTTCAAGTTATAATTCAATTATAAGTTATTTACATTTCATTCCTTGTTCTCATTTGCAAGTTCTTCCATTATCAAGGTTATTTCATTTCTTGCATTATTTTTATTATTCATTTGTCTTTAGCTAATTTACATTATGTTCGAGTAATTTCCTTAGACTAGGGACTAGGGAAGCCATTCAATAACTAATATATGTAAAATGACAAATTAGGTTGATATAATATTGTCCAATTGTTTATATCACATGTTTGTATCGTCACGTTTAATCTTTGTTTAAAGGCCTTGTTCATTGATTAAGTTTGTTAATTCATTATATAAGTCGAGAGGCACGGAATAGGATTAGACTAAGCATGTGTAGTAGGACGACTTAGTCATAAACGAGAGTTTCTCTAGGACCCGGTCTATGGTTGACACTAATATCGTGAGGTGGGTGTCTTTAAGCCTAAACAATTGACAATGTTATTATTTTCGAGTTTAACATGAATATATATTTACAATTGCATGCACTAGTAGAAAAAACCCCTATCGTGACGCCTTTATCGTGGCGGTTCTTATAGAAACGCCGTAAAAAGCCCAAAAAATTGGCGGGTGCGCATTTTCCATGTTGTAGGAGGTCTATTGTGGCGGTTTAAATAAGAACCGACGTAATAGCAGTAGTTATTTATGGCGGTTTTATATAGGAAACGCCACCATAAGTCAATTGTGGCGGTTATATTAACAATCGACGTTAATAATGACGTTAAAGGCTTAATACTTGACAATACTTTTTAATGAAAGAACCGACATCATATCTTTTTGTGACGGTTTTAACGAGAACCGCCTTAATAGCCACTCAAAAAAATAAATCTAAAACCCTTAATAATTTCTTAATAATTGACTGATCACCAGGCCATTTTCATTCAACTTCCCCGCTGAACTCACTGAACACCAATACACCATTACTCTTCTTCACGCTGCAGGCTGAAATCACCACCACTCAATCACCAGTACGCCGCCGTCAACACCAGTACGTCGCTGTAAACTCCTTGTCACGAGGTTAGTCACATACTTTATCTAATCGATTTTATGATTTAGGGTTTAATCGATTTTGCCTGACGACATGCGCTCTCATCATCCCTATCATTGCTGCTTCCATTTAACTCTCCGACCATGGCTGCCGCTGCTCCCAAACACACCGCTGGTATAATTCAAAACCCTAAATTAATCATCTCGTTTTAATCTAATTGAAACCCTAATTCATCATCCTTATATAAAACCCTAATTAATTTTATTTTTAATCTAATTTGATTGTTTAGACGATGTAAATTTGGTGGTAGAGTTGCTCGACACCAACCCTTACTTCCTATCATCATCTTTTTAGTTGTTTTTCGATTGAATTTTGTAATCTGCAGGTGTTGTCTCATTCCGATCCATATTATCGTATGTTGTTAATGTTTTGGTTTTTTGATTGAATTTTGTAAATTACAAGTGCTGTCATTCGTGAACTCTATTCCTATCAAAATTGCAGCATGTGAAACTTGTAATTGGTTGTTTTCTTCAAGTTACTCTGATTGACACATTATCTTGCTTATCTTTGAAATTGCCAGCTGGCCTTTTTGGTTGTTCATTCTCTATATAGAATGATTGAATGATTATTTATGGTCACTTGTTATGCTGCATACTCAGGACAATCACCGAAACATGGTTGTTGCAGGGTACTATGGAATTAAACGAAACTGAACTAGTGTGTAGTCTCTATTGTTGAATTTGTTTGCTCTATCGATTTGTAACTGATTAATTGCTATACGGGATCGGCTTTTTTTTGCGCGTTTGATCTATTTGTTGGAAACTTTCCCTTGTCATTTAGACTATACTAGTCTGTAGTCCCTTATGTGTTTTGTTTAGTGGGTCGTCCAAGGTGCTCTTGAGGTCGACATTGGTGCCAATCGATCCGCTGAGGGTAGTGAGGATGAATCTGTTGACGAGCAGGCTGTTAAGGTTGTCGACATTGTCGACACTTTTAGGCTTGAGGTATATATAGTCTACTAAGTTCTTTTTAGATGGCAAAATAGTAAGACTACTTTCTCCTTTTTCTTTGTCATTCTAATTTTTGCATCTCTCAAAAGGAAATATAGTGAATAAAAGTGAACTGAGTGACTAAATAAACTTCCCTCTTTATTTGAAACTTAATTAGCCATTCTACTTTTCGTCAAGCTTTCAAGTTTCAGCCGTTGATTTTGAAATTTTCAGATTTAAGGGTGGAGAAGGAGAGGTACCTAAATGGCATCAATGTGAGTTCATTACCTGCTCTTTTAAATCTAGCATTAGTTCCGTTTTTATTTTTTCGGGACTTTGAGTCTGACTATGTTATCAATTTATTATCGAGTCACTCTCTTCGTCCCTCACCTGTGATTTTGATTACTCGATTTCCATGTGTGCAGGGACACCACATTAAGTAATCATATTTCGATCGGTAAGTCATCTTCCTCTTTACTTCAATTTTCGCAGCTAACTGATAGATTAATGCATAATTTCTCTATTAAACCCAAATTTTAGGAGTGTTTTGTTCAGTTAATTGATTGTAATTGATGTCCGAGTTTAATCGAAGCTAAGCTTACCGGAGTTGTCATCCGCTCTCAATCTAATCTAAAGGTTATCCCTAATCATGTACTGTACTTAGTATTCTGTATTAAACTATATCACCTCTCTTTTATAAATGAAAAGAAACCAAGGTTTATGGAGTAATCTTGTGTGGGAAACTATACAGGAACTTATGCCCCACTGCAAATAAAAAGTTCATTCTTTTCTTTCTTCCCTTTTGTTTAATTTATTTTTGAACATCTAGGCATTTATCTGGTGTGGTAATTCTTATGATAGACTTTATCAACTATTGAAGTATGGTTAAGAACTTTTTATGTTGCTGGAAATAATGAGATTGATGTTGGACTGCATGAACCATGAGACTACTGTGGGTTAATATCCGTATACTACCCTTTAAATTTAGGACTATAACGTAAATTTAACATGCGAATATCGTCATAAAACATAAATACAATATAGAAACGATAAGGAATTAGAATCAACCTCGGGTCCTTATAGTGCGGCGTAAAGAACAGAAATCAAATGAGATTCCCTCCTAATTGTTGCACCCAAGACCTTGTCCGAGATATGCCCTTGTGCTAGATGGTGTTCTCCGATTGCCTTGCAATATTGGGAGAACTGATGTGAGGTTTTTCGAGATGTGAGATCTCGGTTTCTTCAGAGAAAAATGCTCTTCGAAACCCTAGTTTTCTGTAAAATAAATTGTCTAGGTCAAAAGGAGAGGGAGCCTCTCCTTTTGTTCTGTTCGGCCGAGAGCTTTAACAGGGGGAGTGGGCTAGTCCACTTCCTCCTTATTAAACTCGTGGTCTGACAAATTTCGCTAAAATGTATATGACGCGGTAATTATAAATCGTCATCGGTTATCGGATATTAAAGCATCAACTAATAATACGGATTAGTTGAATTATTAATACGTGTCCGACAAAGACAAATTAAATATAAATCGCTTATATTTAATTTTACGAATTAACTGGTTAATTCGCCTTAGCCCATGATATTTAATCCGTATTAAATATAATATCTCAACATCACATATTTGACTAATTACTAGTCAAATAACTCGGACTAATTTAACTGGTTAGTCAAATTTGGCATCTACATGACAGTATTTTCATACCGTCACATCTCTCGAACGTATCCTATAGGTGTGACTTTTAGGGACCATTGATCACCACCATCCGTATGACAATAACGTCAAACTTATCTAGCAAGCCAACCGTTATTGATAAACGTGGATCAACTGATAATAATACCAAAAGTATGCCCTTTGATCCTTTTAGAGGTTTATAAGTCCTTGCACTAACTGTTAAGGACACCAACCCCAACAAGCTCCCACTTGTCCGTACAAGTGCATGTGCAATGACGTTATCCGCACTAACTGGAGGACACAAGCTCCAACAAACTCCCACTTGTCCGTACAAGTGTATGTGCGATAACCGATTCTCATATTCATTTAAAATCTCTCCCACTCAATGTAAAACAATTTGCAGATCCGGATCCGCAAAGGTCGTATTTTACAATCGATCTGTATCTAGAGTGGTTTCCCCGACTAGAGAGTAACTTAACCGATAAAACGAATCCGTATCCGAGCATGGCCATGCATTTCGATTCTGACTCCTCGAGTGGCCCCGAGAAATATCGAGTACACGATAAAGGCTGAATATTTCCTTCAACTCGAACTCCTTCCGATCTAAGCACAGCATGAAATGACCCAGAAAAAATCTACTTGGCCCCCTGTTACGGATGACCGTGAGAAAGAAACCAAAGTCACCCAAAATCTGCCGTAGTCTCAAGAGACAGTCGATAGTCAAAAGAATCGACTCTTAGGATCACTATGGAGGTCCTATCCACGACCGGGCAACGAATGTTATAAAACATTTAGGACTCCACGTCGATGTCACAATTGTGTCCTACGAAATATCCGTATAAATCACCTCTGTGATTGGTCAGTCAACCGGTTGACTTATGGCTCGTTGAACCCACCATCAACCAACGTCACAAAATAATTGCCGAGTTATCAGCTCATGTGGGCAATTAAGGACTGAAAAAGATATAATGTTCGTTCAGTTCACTTTGTGGTGTTCAAAATCGTCGTACAATTCCACATGAAAAACAAAATATATATATAAAATATCAAAACGATGATGTCGTATAGAGTACAAGAGAGGATGAATCAGATCCATAAAAGAGTACTACAACTTAGGAACACGTTTAATTCCCATGGAATTAACGTGCCCTTCATGCTTATCTTGTCGTAATGCTTTAGTGAGAGGATCTGCTATGTTATCATCTCTAGCAATCTTTTCTATCACTACTTCCTTTTGCTCCACGTAATCCCGGATTAGATGAGCTTTCCGTTGTACATGTCTAGACTTGTTGCTAGACTTTGGCTCCTTAGCTTGGAAGATGGCACCACTATTGTCGCAATAGATGGTGATCGGGTCATTCGAACTAGGCACTACAGATAGCCCATGTAAGAATTGACGCATCCATATCGCTTCTTTGTAGCTTCAGACGCGGCATAGTACTCGGACTCGATCGTAGAATCTTTGTGTGAGTTTGTTTCGAACTCTTCCGGTGACTGCAGCGCCATTAAGAGTAAAAACGAATCCATCGAGATTTCGAGTCATCTCGATCCGTTTGGAAGCTAGCATCTCACAGAACCGGTTGCGCATAGCTTTTGATCGCCTCCATAAGTCAATGCCCAATCTTTAGTCCTCCGTAGGTACTTAAGAATGTTCTTGATGACCAACCAATGTGATTCACCTGGTTCTTTGTTGGAATCGACTTGTCATACTCAATGCATATGCCACGTCCGGACGTGTGCATATCATGGCATACATGATTGATCCTATAGCCGAAGCATAAGGAATCCGTGTCATGCGCTCTTTCTCTTCCGGTGTCTCTGGTGCCCGAGAGGCGGCTCAAATGCACCCCTGGAGCCATAGGAATGAACCCCTTCTTGGAGTTAGTCATGTTGAATCTCTCTAGGACTTTGTCTATGTAAGACTCTGACTCGAGAGATAACAACCGTCGTGATCTATCTCGATAGATACGGATGCCTAGAATTCTTTGTGCCTCTCCCAGATCTTTCATCTGGAAATGGTTTTTCAACCATACTTTCACCGAAGTTAAGAGAGGTATGTCATTCCCAATCAGGAGTATGTCGTCAACATACAATATTAGGAAGACAATCTTGCTCCCACTCGACTTGATATATAGACATGGTTCCTCGACAGATCGAGTAAATCCATTTTCTTTTATCACTTGGTCGAAGCGATGATTCCAACTCCTTGATGCTTGCTTAAGTCCATAAATGGAACGCTTAAGTTTGCATACTTTCTTAGGATGTCTTTGGATCGATGAAACCTTCGGGTTGTACCATGTACAACTCTTCCTCCAAAAAGCCGTTTAAGAAGGCGGTTTTCACGTCCATTTGCCAAATTTCATAGTCATGAAAAGCGGCAATCGCTAAGATAATCCGAATGGAACGCAGCATGACTACGGGTGCGAAAATTTCATCGTAGTGCAAACCTGGCACTTGGGTGAAACCTTTAGCAACTAGTCGTGCTTTATAGATATCTTGTTGACCTTCCACAGAATGCTTTATCTTGTAAAGCCATTTGCATTGAAGGGGACGAACCTTAGCGGGTAAGTCAACAAGATCCCATACGTTGTTCTCATACATGGAGTCCATCTCGGATTGCATGGCCTCAAGCCATAGCTTTGAGTCAGAACTAGTCATGGCACCTTTATAGGTTGCGGGTTCACTACTCGTTAAGAGTAGAACGTCATCTATGTCATGTTCCTCGACCATACCAATGTATCTGTCCGGAGGAATAGAGACTCTTCCCGACCTTCTAGGTTCCTCGGGAATGTTCACTGCACTGGATTGAAGGAATAGGTTCCTCCAATGGTTGCTCGGTGTTTGGTTCTGGAATCTCCGACAGGTCGAAGGTTCTATCACTCTTTGCATTCTCGAGAAATTCCTTCTCTAGGAATGTCGCACTAGCCGCAACAAAAACACGTTGTTCGGTTGGCGAATAGAAGTAATGACCACGTGTTCCTTTAGGATAACCTATAAAGTATGTCTTGACCGATCGCGGGCCGAGCTTATCTTCAGGTCTCCACTTGACATAAGCCTCGCAGCCCCAAACCCGTATAAAGGACAAGTTAGGGACCGTTCCCTTCCATAGTTCATATGGAGTCTTGTCAACAGCTTTAGACGGACTTCGGTTAAGTATTAGAGCGGCTGACAAAAGAGCATAACCCCATAATGAATCAGGTAAAACCGTGTGACTCATCATGGATCGAACCATATCAAGTAGTGTTCGATTTCTCCGTTCGGACACACCATTGGTGGGGTGTTCCAGGTGGAGTTAATCGTAAGGCAATCCCACGAGTCTTTGAGGTGTTGATCAAACTCGTGAGAAAGATACTCGCCACCACGATCCGAACGCAGTGTTTTTATCTTTCTACCCAATAGGTTCTGTACCCTATTTTGGTATTCCTTGAATTTCTCAAAGGATTCACTTTTGTGCTTCATTAAGTAGACATAGCCATATCTACTCAAATCGTCCGTGAAAGTGATGAAATACCTATAGCCTTCTCGTGCGGTGATTGACATAGGACCACATACATCCGTGTGTATGAGCCCTAATAGGTCAGCAGCGCGCATTCCAACACCTTTGAAGGAAATCCGAGTCATCTTGCCGATGAGACATGATTCACACGTGCCATATGATTGAAAATCAAAGGCCGAGATAGCTCCATGTTTGATGAGCTGTTTTACGCGTTTCTCATTAATGTGTCCCATACGGCAGTGCCATAGATACGTTTGATCTTTGTCACCAACCTTTAACTTTTTATTCATTACGTGTAATATTTCCGTGGTCTGATCTAAAACATAAATTCCGTTCATGGAGACGCCTTGTCAGTAAATCATATCGTGTAATGAGAAAATGCAAGCATTATTTTCTATTACAAATGAAAAACCAAGTTTATCAAGCGCAGAAACTGAAATAATGTTTTTGGAAAGACTAGGTACATAATAGCAGTCATATAATGATAACTCAAATCCGCTAGGAAGCTGGATCACATATGTTCCCCTCGAGACGGCAGCCACTCTTGCTCCATTCCCGACACGCAGGTCAACCTCACCCTTTACGAGAGGTTCGAGATTTCGGAGCCCCTGCACATGATTACACAGATGAGAACCACAACCAGTATCAAGTACCCAAGTTCCGTAACTTGCGTGGTTAATCTCAATCATATGAATAAAAGTAGAAGAAGAAGACATACCAACAGGTTTAACACGACCTGCTTTTAAGTCCTCATGATAAACAGGACATGTGCGTCTCCAATGCCCAGTCATGTGGCAGTGATGGCATTCCATGTTATCTTTCTTGCTCTTTGTCGCGCCTGATGAGTTACTCGACTCACCAGGACCACTCTTACCAGAGCCCGACTTCTTGAACTTCGCCTTACCTCTCGCTAGGTTTGCTCGAGCTTTGCCCTTACCCTTTCCTTTATTTGACACAACGAGAACATCCTGTTTCATGCTCCCACTGAACTTCATGTCCTTCTCGGTCTGTACGAGGAGGGAGTGCAGTTCATGGGGAGTTTTCTTCAAATCATTCATATAGTGATTCGCTCTAAATTGCGAATAACCATCGTGGAGTGAGTGAAGTATGCGGTCAATAACAATGTTCTCGCTGATCTTACAATCAAAGGTCTCGACTTCTCGACATTCTCAATCATCTTTGAGAATGTGTGGGCTAACCGGTTGGCCCTTTCTGGAGTCTCGCATCAAAGAAGCGAGTGGTATGCTCATAGGTCACGATTCTCGGTGCTTTCGAGAATTCCTTGGTGAGCGTGGTGAAAATCTTGTTTGCACCATGGGCTAGGCTATGAAGCGTTTCTGCAAATTGGGTTCCATTGCAAAAATGAGTACGTTTTTAATCGCACCCGCTTCCATACAGAAATCATTAAACTTGGTGATTTCAGCAGCTCTAGCCGTGGGACCTGGGTTTGCCGGGATGGGCTCTAATAGATATTTGAGCTTCCCGTCGCAGCAGCAGATTCCGTAATGCCGCCTCCCGGTCCCGCGAAGTTGGATCCATCATTCTTCAGTCGAGTAGACTGATTCATCTGATTCATGAAGATCCTAAGCCAGGACTCACGGTCCAATGTGGCACTTGGCATTGGGTTATCAGTAGAACCAGCCATTTGTTGTTTAGCAGTTTAAAAACGTGATCTACACTGAAAAAGAAAGAAAAACAAAACGAAATAAGCAACTCATCGAGGTGATTTAAGTCTATTTTAAAATTCATTTTAAACATGTAGACTCTTGCACTTGCATAATTGATCTCCCTCAAGAATGATACAAGTGATCCCAAGACTCAATTTCTGTAAATTGATAAGCCAACTGTTTAGCTAATTCTTCCGGAAGAACTCTTGGTCGATAGATTTCCGTAAATCCTATCTATAGTCCACCATGATCACAGGATCGTACGAGTGACCATAGTGTTGAGATAAAATAGGTCAATCGGTTCCAACTTACCCGACGTAGAAGGGGTCATATTATGCCTACCGACGAAGAAGGGACTCATTGGAGTTTGACCTATAAAGACCGTTCTCAATTTTGTTTATACGAGGAAGATCCCATCAACTAAATTATAATTCATATTAAGTGAACGAATAACTAGCGTCTGCGTGAATGAATTAATTTGGGTGATGGCTTATAAAAATCGTGTGACATACGAATGTCAAAGAAAACTAACTCGTGACCTCTAAATGTGTCAGTTTTCATGCATTTATTAGGTGGTTTGGTTTTTAGGCGGAATATGATGCAATCTATCGTTACATGAAAATAAATAAATGAATGCAATACGTAAATAAAATCCTAGTGTGGCCTATCCTAATAAAAAGAACAAAATACAACTTTGGAATCCACCATTGGACCCAAGAAGCTTGTCTTGTTGTTCCATCTTGATCCATGTAGCGGGAGTGAGCAACTGGTCTCCGTCTTTGGTCTTCTCAAAAATTACAATTAAAATTACAAAATATAAACCTAATTACATTCTAATAAAACCGTAATTACAAGTGAAAAAACCAAAACGGAGATACAAGATCTCAAAATACAACCAAGACCGTGTTCCATCATTACGGTAACACGTTCTACTAAGGCCACACTAAGTTACAACTGATTGCAAAATTAAATACGTAATAAAAGGCATTCAAGGCATTCATAATTAACGAATAACAAAAATGCATCAACTAAAAACAAATTCATTCGTGACATAATTCCGTAATTATGTTAAATTTATCCAAACCACCTTTTAATGATTAAAATTCATGTGATAAAACCGCTTCTATCAATTTAATTTTAATCAAATACAGTCCGTTACTTTAAATACGCTTTAAAATAACTTAATGGTACGTGGTGAACCGTTTCACAATCATAGCGAGTGTACAATATCCGTATAATGTACATTTTGTAGCCAAAAGAAAATTTAAAGCAAAAGGAATAAATTTTCAAAGCTGTCAAAACGGAAATCCCTCGATCCAGGGACACAAGTGCTCGATCGAGGAACAAAAGAGCTCGATCGATGAATCGCAAGTCGATCGAGAAGGTTGCCAAACAGAAAGTGCTCGATCGACTAAACTGGTGGTCGATCGAGTACCTTTATCAGCGAAACTACTCGATCGAGTACGAGGACAACTCGATCGAGCAGTATGGTTAAGAAAGGGGTCGATCGAGTACAACAGGGACTCGATCGAACAAAACCAAGACAGAAATAGCACTCGATCGAGTAGAAATATGCTCGATCGAATGCAAACATGGCAGAAACTTCAAAACCCTCGTGAAAACAGTTTGACAAAACAAAATCAATTGCAATTTTGATCAAAAACGCATCAAAACAAGTTAACAATTGACAAAACTTGACATATTGTTATAATCTCCGTATAAAATAACAACATGCATAAAACAAATTGATAAACAAGATGAATGAACCGTGTAAGACATGTCACGGTATCAAAAAAACTTTAGCCGTGTAAAGCGGACACGGTTTTGAGACAAAGAAAACGCAAAGAACACAAAAAAATTTTCGTGATTAAAAACCTGCTGCCTCACGGTTTTAAAGCAAAAACGCAACATCCGTGTATACAAGGCACGGATTTCGAGACAAACACAACCGTTTCAAAATCGTTTTATGAAAAACACAATGAAAATTTACGTGGCCTCGCTCTGATACCACTTGTGGGTTAATATCCGTATACTACCCTTTAAATTTAGGACTATAACGTAAATTTAACATGCGAATATCGTCATAAAACATAAATACAATATAGAAACGATAAGGAATTAGAATCAACCTCGGGTCCTTATAGTGCGGCGTAAAGAAGTAAATCAAATGAGATTCCCTCCTAATTGTTGCACCCAAGACCTTGTCCGAGATATGCCCTTGTGCTAGATGGTGTTCTCCGATTGCCTTGCAATATTGGGAGAACTGATGTGAGGTTTTTCGAGATGTGAGATCTCGGTTTCTTCAGAGAAAAATGCTCTTCGAAACCCTAGTTTTCTGTAAAATGAATTGTCTAGGTCAAAAGGAGAGGGAGCCTCTCCTTTTGTTCTGTTCGGCCGAGAGCTTTAACAGGGGGAGTGGGCTAGTCCACTTCCTCCTTATTAAACTCGTGGTCTGACAAATTTCGCTAAAATGTATATGACGCGGTAATTATAAATCGTCATCGGTTATCGGATATTAAAGCATCAACTAATAATACGGATTAGTTGAATTATTAATACGTGTCCGACAAAGACAAATTAAATATAAATCGCTTATATTTAATTTTACGAATTAACTGGTTAATTCGCCTTAGCCCATGATATTTAATCCGTATTAAATATAATATCTCAACATCACATATTTGACTAATTACTAGTCAAATAACTCGGACTAACTGGTTAGTCAAAATTGGCATCTACATGACAGTATTTTCATACCGTCACATCTCTCGAACGTATCCTATAGGTGTGACTTTTAGGGACCAGTTGATCACCGCCATCTGTATGACAATAACGTCAAACTCATCTAGCAAGCCAACCGTTATTGATAAACGTGGATCAACTGATAATAATACCAAAGTATGCCCTTTGATCCTTTTAGAGGTTTATAAGTCCTTGCACTAACTGTTAAGGACACCAACCCCAACAACTACTACTCTTCTTAAGATTTGTTCTATTTGTTTGTGTAGGATTAAGTTAATTGTTCATAGTTTTAGTTGGTACTGTTGTTAGTTTGTGTTAAAATAGAATATGCTTAATTTGAGTTCTTGAGAATAGCTTATTATTGTTAATTACTTTGTTTGTGTAGGATTTAGTTAATTGTTCAAGGTATTTGACTTCATACTGAAAGTGCTTTGTTGCAAAAGGCAGAGATTTCTTTACATCTGAGTCCTGCAGGTGGAATCATTTTCATTGGTTTCTTTTAGAATAGATTTGATTATTGCCGACTGCTGAATCTTCTTATGCATGCCTAAAGTAGAGTGTTTTATTTTGTGATTGATGTAAGTTTACACGTTTGATAGAGTTATATATTTGATATGCAGCTAGTAAAGACATGAGACATACATGATAAAGTCACTGGCCTTTTTCTTTTAATCCCATACTGTCCAAATTTCACTGTCGATGCCACTCATGCATATGTGACGGTATGAATTTTCTCAGTTCCATATTGATGTGTGATACCATGATACGAATTTTTTTGTTGTTGTTGGTTGATCTCAATAAGTATCTTTGGTTACAGGTTGTTAATATTTCCTAATCTCGAGAAGACGTTTAAGGAAGGGAGTGTTGTTCAAGCAAAAATACTGATTAGTTTATTAACTAAGACGTGTATGTGATTATTTATACACTTGGATGTATAATTTTGAACATCGACATTATTGTCATGTCGGATGATATGCAAGTTCGTTGGTTGTCATTCTTTTGTATGTATTGTTTGTTTATTTCACTTTTTCGCTTGTCAAAGCTATAGGACATCGTTGCCGTAATTTTGGTAGCAAATAATTTTTTTTTAAAAAAAATATCTATTTATGGTGGCGGTTCTTAAGTATGAAACACCACTATTAGTTCACCTTTAGTGGCGGTTATTTACTAACAACCGACGTCATAATTACCTTTAGTGGCGGTTCTTTAACAACAACCGACGTTATAGAGAACATGTAGTGGCAGGTTGTGGTACAAAGTTCTTATTGAAATACCTATGGTGGCGGTTCTGAAAAGACAACCGCCACTGTAGATGACTTATAGTGGCGGTTCATTGGTAACAACTGTCGTTTTTGGTAAGTCTATAATGGCGGTTTTTATAACAACCGCCACTATAGGAAAGCTATAGCGGCGGTTGTACAGCCGTCTACAACCGTCGTAAAGTTTATACGACGCCGCGATAAACGACGGACCCTAAATCTCTAACAACCGCCACAAAAGGTCATTTATAACCGCCATCGTAGGGGGTTTTTCTACTAGTGATGTGTGACCCGACTCCCTAGACTCCTTTTATCATATAGTTTACAACGTTTTATTTGCATAACCAACCAACCAACCAACAACCGATAAACCGACCTCGATAGAATTCAATCCATAGTAACTTGTTTAGCAACCTCCCATCTCCTTGTGGTTCGACCCCTATTACTACATTTATTTGTGTTTAGGGAATTTATCTTTGCATAGGTGTGCGATAGCCTATCCGCCCACCATGTCTTTGCATTTCCGGAAGGAGAAATCTGTCCACTTCCCGAAGAATTCACCGTCCTAGGAGGATGGAAAATCACACAAGAGCCTGCAGTTCCCAACTTTCAGCAGAATCGGGCTAGAAAATATTGGAATACTTGGGCTTATCACATGAAGAAGTCCATAACATTGTCGATGGAGAACGAGTGAACCTACTCGTCCTAGTGCACCGGTTTCGAACCGCCTATGACCCGGCCATTCCAACCATGTACCGCCGGCGTGCCTTCGGGCTCATTCTGCTACATCTCTAATTCTTGGAGAATAGAATGGAGGCCCATTCAAACCCCGCTTGGATCATTCTGGCCGAAACTATGATTAGATGCTCGAAAAGCCGACCCTACTGCTGCTTACACTTGATCGACCTGTCTTCTGCAGGTATTTATTTATTTCTTCTCTTTTGCTTTTTTCGTTTTTTTTCTTTTTTTTCTCTTTCTTTTATTCTTTTTCTTCTTTTTTTTGCCTCCGCCTTCTTTCTTTTCACCGGGCTTTTATTCATTTTCCTACACTAACCTATCTTTCGTTGTCAGGTGTGGCTCTTCAAAAGACTTGGCTAAATAAGTCGACCAGCAAGTCCTGCCAAGTTTTGTGCACGAGGATTCATATCTCATCGACCAAAGTGCCCATTGGACCTAACCACAGATCGATGGCATAAGGAACTATCTAAAGGCGTCGGAGCCCATGTTCGTTGGGCTCTCCCTTGGCTCAAATTATCTCTACTTACGGGCCTCCCTGACACTGATAGAACAAGGCATATCATTTTGTTGGGCTTAGAACGTTCCGTCTATATTTATCTAGATCGAGTACTTCGACAATTCGGCCGTAAAAAATAAGTACCTGCCATCGAGGCCACTCGGGGCCGAAGCTTCGGTGTTTCCCACGCCAGGTGCCAGCCATGGCTCCGTGCCTAACACCGTAGGACCCTTTGGCACATTCTCGAACCATTTCCTACTATCTGGGTCTCATGTTCTTATTTGAAGTGGACTACGGAGCCCTCAATTACAGCCAGAGCGAGACTACGCAAGGATGACGCCATAGAATGAAAATATCACAATAAAAAGCTAAAGAACTAGGCATTCTTCGCTGGCTCGACCCCATTTCATCTGAACCTGAGTCTTCGACCGACAAGGATTCTAAGACTGAACCTATGGTTTAAAATGTATGGAAACGGCTAGGTCCAAGGGTTGACACGGTTTTAACACTTTCAGACAGGCTTGGTCCTCGACCGAGCGTGAAAGACAGACTGGGCCCTCGAGAAAAAACATCCGTTCCTCCCAAGAAAAGGGCTAAAGTGATGACGGGTGAGGCTTCATCTCTTCGAGATGGGCCGTGCGAACGTGAGGACAAGGGCAAAGGCAAACTTTAGTTTTCAACTCGTATTATTTGTTATTACTATTATCGTTATGTGTGCTTTCCTTTCTTAGAATGTGTGTAATGGGCTTCGCTCGAAATTAGAATAAATGAATAAAACTTTATTATTATTTATTAAAATCCATAGTTTCTGCATTCAAAAAATTTCATTTTTGTATTACATTGGTCCGGTTGTACTCTTAACAAAGAGTTACCTACGTATCTGCTTTCGCAGAATCAAACCGGGTTCGTAGTTCTCCCGTAAAAGAGATTTTGCAGCGTCAGCAAATGCCAACGGCTTAAAACTTATTCTAAGTACATATGCAATTCAAACATTAGTTCCTAACATTCGAGAATGAGGCCTTGAGGATAGTATTTCTTCAACTGGTCCAATTTCGTCGGATTTGTGAAGTCATTCCCATCCAAATCTGTCAACCTAATAGCACGTCCTGTCAATATCTTCTTTACCAAATTTGGGCCTGTCCAATTTGGTTTGAACTTACCCCTCAGGTCAATTGGTAACAAAGCTCTAACTGACTTGAGAACTACGTCTCCTTCATTGATTCCTCGCGGTCTCACCTTTTTATTAAAAGCTCTCTCTATCCTCTTCTGATAGAGTTGGACATGACACAATGCATTCAAACGCCGCTCATCAAGCATAACGAGTGGGCCGAGCAATTCAAAAAGCTAGAAACACAAGTCCTAACTGACGCCGGTATTCAACAAGTTCTTCCACTGAAGCAAATCGCACCCCGAATTGCTTTTCTAGATGAGTGCCTTAAAATGTGGGATTCCGCCCACCATGTCTTTGCATTTCCGGGAGGAGAAATATGTCCACTTCCCGAAGAATTCACCGTCCTAGGAGGATGGAAAATCACACAAGAGCCCGCAGTTCCCGACTTTCAGCAGAATCGGGCTAGAAAATATTACGAATACTTGGGCTTATCACAGGAAGAAGTCTATAGCATTGTCGATGGAGAACGAGTGAACCTACTCGTCCAAGTGCACCGGTTTCGAACCGCCTATGACCCGGCCATTCTAACCATGTACCGCCGGCGTGCCTTCGGGCTCATTCTGCTACATCTCTAATGCTTTGAGAATAGAATATAGGTCTCGTCTTGTAGGGATGATGCTAGACTTATTCAAATCGTAGAACAAATGGAGGCCCATTCTGTAATACCCGTCCTTTTAGAGACCCGTTGACCGACGTTGACTGACCTAAGACACCTACTTTGACCTTCGGAAACCTTACGAGTGATGACTTGTGACGATATAAGACTTTGAGTGCATGCTACTCGATCTAGCGGAGGCTACTCGATCGAGTAGCTTAGTCACTCGATCGAGTAGAGGCCACACGATCGAGTAAGCTGCCTACTCGATCGAGTAACGGGGTTATAGCGGGTAATTATAAATCGTAAATCGTGAAACCCAAATCATTTCTCTACCTTTCTTCCTAAACCTAAATGTCGTCATTTCACTACTCCTTCACCATAGTTCCTCTTCTTGAGGCCTTTGAGAGTGGTTACACCATAGGGATGGGATGCTTGAGTCGGGTAGCGGTCTTGACGCCGGATTGCTTTTGTAGATACCCGTATCCGTCGATATTGGAATTTATAGAGAACCCGACAAACACCCGATGATGATAGGACACATGTATTCTTTAGTTGTCATTGTCATTATTTGGAGCTCGTTTTACGAGGTAGAATGGGCGTCGTCGATGAAGTATTTTATTAATTTAAATGATATTTAAATTAATGTTTTTTTAAAGGGAATTCATTTTATTATTTTAAATGATATTTAATTTAATGTTTTTTTAGTGAGTTCATTTTGTTAAATTATGGTTTTTTAGGTAAATTCAATTTATTTTATTTTATTTTGAATTTATTTTCCCAAGTTTATTTTATTGAAAATAAAATAAATAATTGATTTGAAAAATCATTTTATGAGCATATTTGATTTGAAAAGTCATTTATTTTAATTTATTAATTGATTTGAAAAATCGATTTTAAAAGCGAAGAACTCGTTTTTTTTAGTGTGTTTTGAGCTCGATTTTAGCTCGGTTTTTAAGCCCGTTTCCTTTGCGAATTGGCACGAATCTCGAGTACATTAACCCACCTAGACCAATACCCATCAACCCATGTTCGAACCCCCTCACAAGCAGCCCAAAATTCCATCCCAAACACCTCCCCAAACAGCCCGCAACAAACGAGCAGCCCCCTGTTTTGGCAGCTCAATCTCGAGCCCAAAACCCGCTCCAAACACTACCAAGACCCGTACCCATTAACCCTAACCCATACCCTAGTATCCTACCCATATTATCCTAGCTTAATCACCAAGAAAACCCCAAAACGAACCCTAGAAACCCCCCCAAAAGCTGCTGGACAATGACTATGTTCAAAGAAGCCCGATTGCCCCTCCCTCTCTTTTAACCTATTTTAACTCCTTATAAATACCACCCCTTGACCATGCATACATTCATTCCTCTAAGTTCTCCCCACATCATACTGCAAATAACAACCATCAATCATCCAAAAAACCCTAAACTAAAGCCGTGATGTACCGCTTGAAAACGAGGACACAAATCTTGTTTTCGAGTTTCTGTCGTGGTCTTTGGCCTTGATTCTCGTGCACAAATCCTATTAAAACTTCTGGTTTATTTCCATATTCACAAAATTCAGTCTTTCTAGTTTCCAAAACATCTTTCGGATTGAAAAATCGTTGAGAAACGAAGTCGTGGTGAGTGATTGAAAATCGTTGCTCAAGTCCGCCATTTGAACGTGTTGTTTCGTGATTTCAAAATTCAATTTCAATTGTCTTTCGCCGACGACGGCCCCTCGAGATAAAATCTACGATCGATTACAACCCAAGACGGTGTCAACGATACATGTAGGTTGAGGGTGCATCAAATCCTCCTTCTTTCCCTTTTTATTTCGTTATTTTTATTTGTTTTTCTATCGCTTATTTTATATATTATACATCGTCTAACATCGTTAACTATGAAACATTAGTATAGTATGAGTATGAGTTAAAGTGCCATTCCGAATACCCGCGTTGACTTGAGTTGGGAAAGAAATCCGCCAGATTGGTCGGTCGTATCCCCTTCTCATTTACATATCCTCGTATTTGGAATCGGACATAATTAAATCAATCTAATTGACGTAGTATGTTATTTGTACCTTTGTTTTAACTTTGATCTTTTCATTCATCGTAATAGTAGGCCACCTTTACACAATTCTTTCAACTAATTTAACACCTCAATTTAGTTCGCTAATTCATTAGGCATCTTAGGAGTAAAATAACATTATTGTAAATGAAATTTGCAATTTTCTAATTTTTAATTGAATTCATCTTCCCATTCACTAATTTTCTCGCTAGCATGGAAGTGCGTGCTTAACACCTTTCCATTTGCACTCGTTGACAAATTAGAATTGTTTTTAACCTAGTTCGTAATTATTTAATTTAATTTATAATTAATTAACCTTTAATTTGTTTTACTTGTTTCTAATATTGTAAATTTTGTTTTTATTATTTTTTAAGGTTCAAAATATGTAAATTTAATTTAGTTAATTTTTCCGTAATTTATTTTGCTGATTTCGAAATTAAAATGCAATTAACTTTGTTTTCTGCAAAAACCGTGCACTGCACGGGTCTGTTCTGACTTCGGATCCGTGCACTGCACGGGTCTGTTCTGACGTCTGATCCGTGCACTGCACGGGTCTGCCAGTTTTGATTTCTTTTCTTCTTTTGTTTCTTTAATTGTTTACTAATCCTATTTTAATAAATATGGATTGGTGAATAATTTTAACGAGTTGGGTTCAATTTAATCAATAAGTTGTACCTAATTTATTTCAAACCTTTGTATTTGTTTAATTTAATTTAATTAGTTTAATTCTAGTCTAATTTATTTACTAATTAATAAATCGGCTAACATCATTAATCAATCTAACTTAGTTTTAGCCTTTTTGTTTACATTTATTTTATTTGTTAAGTCATAATAGTTAAAGTTGTTTTTTGTTAGTTTGTATTGTAATTTTGTATCATGTATATAGGTTTTATTTTAATTGAGTCAAAATAATTTCGATAGTTGTTGTAATTAGATCGAGTTGTAATTTATTTATCGTTGTGTCGGCATGAAATGCTTGGTTTGTAATAGGTAGATCCCAACGGCTCCCCCATTCCCCCTTAAGCCTTGTTTGTTTGCTTTACATATTGCTTAGATCAATCAACCCACATGCTAAATTACAACTTTGACAAAGTTAGTTTAGTTGCATCTAAAACGACATAGAAATTGTTGTCACATGATAGGGTTAAAACAACGTTTGCATATCATACATCGCAGTAGCTATGACCTTGTTTGAAATCCGACACTTGACTTAGTAGAGGCCGTTATCGACGGGCGGGGTTGGGTGTCCTTATGGGCTTCCCAACACGTACCCTCACCCCTTACTCAAGATCTATGGTTTGTGGATCCGTCTAAATACCATTGGATTACGAGAGTCATTCAAATCGAGTGATATAGGGTACAAGTCTTTATCTTTAATCACTCGTAGTCGATGGGCTTTATGCTTTTCGATGAAAGGTGTAAAGTTGACTTGAACGGTTCCAAGTTCCCAAAAACTTGGTGGCGACTCTAATATGTCTTAATTCGATTCGAAAGAACCTCGAGTCGATTATGCCTAGTGTGGATCCCGCGGACGCATTTCCCGAGGGCCTTGTCCACGATTTGGCGACTCCACCGGGGAAAAGAGGACTAGTTACACCGTGTTTCTAGGGTCTTTTCCTCCGAGGTGAAACTTGAAAAGAAAGTGTTGGAAAGTAAAACATTACTCATAGTGCTACGATTCATGCATAAACCCTTAAGGACTTGCCGGGCCGTCCCCAGCGTTTCTTCGTGATGCGTGGGGGCGACGTCCCACTATGCCGAAGGCGCACATTGCTCGCTTCCACTTCGCCTCGCGTGGTTCTTGAGGGTGGGGACGATCTTCTAGGTACTTTACCTTAAGACACCTCGCTCTATTAGACCGCAAAAGGATGGAGGGCATAGACCTTTTTATAGAAGACTTGCCGAGACCTAGAGATGTCTAGGAGCATACATCCTTATAACATGAGAATGACAATGTGCAATGTGTTTTCCCGAGTCTTGTTTTTCGAAAATTCCCATGTCCCTTTCAAAACCGAACTTTTGAACAACTTACTTTCAAAATAACATGGTTTTAAAAACGCGGAATGCTGCCCAAATAGGACTAGGATTTTCGGCCCAAAACAAGCTTTTATAGCCAAGCATCTTTGCCCATTTCAAATCTCATTTTTCAAATCGATCATTCGTTTTTCAAAATCAATCCAAAATGTTTCTCGAACCTCAACCAAGCATGAAATGCGTCGAGTCGTGTCCGGGTCATGGCCGTGTTAGGCCGGGTTTGTTTCAAGAGTCTAGAACACGACCTTGTTGGGTCACCCAAACTCACCTCTTGGGCTTTGAGTCATGTTGGTCGACCTTTTGGTCTAGAATAGTCCATAAAAAAAAAAACGTCCAAGCTAGGCCTTATGGACGTTTCACTCGAACCCTGGGCTATGTTAGCCCAATCACGGGTTTTAGTCACACCGAGTCCAGTTTAGAATCGAGTTATGACAGTTTGAGTCATGTGGTTTTGTCGAGTCTAAAATGAACTAAGGTCTAAATCCAACCGTGAGTTGAACCTTTGGTTAGTCAATCTCAAGTCGAGTCTTTGTTCAAGTCAAGTCAGGGTCGTGTCCTTAAGTGTGCAGGGGCTCTTACTTTAAATATTGACTCAGTACGGGGTTTTCTTGTAGAAAGGCCGCCAAAAACCCGACGTCAAGCAATGGAAGATGCTGTTAACAAGCTTACTGAGGCCGTGAACCTCATGATGACCCGAATGGATGCAATCGAATCCAAGGCCGGGTGATGATTCCCCTCCACCACCGATCGATCCGGAGAAACGGTTCAAGTTCATCGAAGACCGTTTGAAGCTCTCCAAGGGGAAGAACATTCACTATGAGAATGCCAGGGCCTATGCCCCGATTCGGGATAAGTTGCCCACGAACATGGTACTCACCGACATCCCAAAGTTCAAGGGCACCGAAGATCCAGTCCACCATGTTAAGGCCTATAAAGGATACTTAGCATCAAGGGAGTACTGTTTGATATGCTCTCTGAAATTTTTGCCCAATCTCTGGGTGAACACCCGAAGGCGTGGTTCTATAATCTTGACCTCAAGAACTTCCCCACTTTCGAAGATATTACGGTGGAGTTATGTAAGCACTATGCTGACAATGTTGAGATTCAAACCAACATAAGGACTTTGGAAGTGATGACACAGAAGGAAAAAGAGGGCTTTACTGAATTCCTCGCAAGGTGGCGCGCTGAAAGCGTGAAATTAGCCAAGAAGCCTGATGAAGTTGAAATGGTAGATAAGTTCGTAAAGAATCTACGACCTGTTTACCGCAATGCTCTAAAATACCAGAATTTTGGCTCTTTCAAAGAATTGATAAGAATCGGGATAAAGGTAGAAGATGATGTCATAAGGGCAGAGGCTGAAAAGCCAAAAGGGTACCAAGGGGCCTCATCGTCTAAGGGCAAAGCCCCAACAACGACCCATTTAGATGAAGGCATCAATCTCTTAGAAAGGCAATCGAAGAAGCCGCAGCGCCAAACACCTAGGGCATTCACCGATATCGGATGCACTTATACATACGCTCTCCAAAGGCTCATAGCCCAAGGAAAGCTGAAGCCTATTGGTCCAACTCCGGACCCTCCCGCTGATCAACAAGGTAAATGGTATAAACCAAATGCCTACTGTGCCTTTCACCAAGGGAAAGGCCATGATACTGAAAGGTGCTATCGACTGAAGCACGAAATTCAAGACATGATCGAGAATGGAACACTCCCGATCCCAACTGTTAAACCCAATAACATCACCAATCCATTTGGCGATCATGCCAACTTGGTTTCTGTCGAAGACAATGTCGATTATTCCCATCTTATCCGCCCATGTCACTTGAAAGGGGTGTTTATCGGGAAAATATTTGTGGATTGCTTTGAATTCTTGCCAAACCCGAAGAATGAAATTCAAGTCGGGAGTCTTGCTCTAGAATGTACTCCTCTCATTAACGAAGTTAATAAAAGAAAATTAGATTCGCCAACCTCCATCATTGGCGTAGATCCTCAGAGGACTACCCCGGGATGGAGGCAAACCATCACAGGGATCAAGGACAAGAGCCGAGCATCTAAGTTGACAACTGAACAAGGGAAAGCTCAAAACTAGATTTGAAAATTATGAGTCGGGATCTGTTTTCTTATCTTAGTCGAGTCGAGTCTAGGACTTTCCTTTTTTTTGAATTTGAGTCGTTTGTTCCGCGATGACCTAGGATGTGTCCTAGGAATCGTTCCTTCGAGTCTGTTAAGCATTTGTCATTCCAATAAAAGTTGCAGTTCGTTTCCAAATATGTCTTGTTTCCCATCCTCAATCATTCCTAAACATGATAAAACGCACAACACACTCAAAGGCATCCCTGGGGTAGAAATATGTCCCGTTTCAAAATGTAAGGTACACTAGGATCCTGTGTTTGATTCCTTTACCTATTCCATGTCTGGCGGTAGAAAACCTCCATCAAAACCAAATTTATGACAAGCTTTTAGATGATTCTATGACAAACCCGGACTAGCTCCTTGTTTCCCCTATCGATGATGGAAGGCAAGCCTTTTCCCCAGCAAAATCATCCCATCTCGAAGAGAGAAGATATCAACCCGTTCTAACAAGGAATTGTTAGTTCTTACCCAAATTAGTTGGCGAAAACCAGTTTTCAAGGTGTATCCATTTATGACTAAGAGAATGAATAGAAGATCATTTTCAAAGAGAGAAAAAAAAAAGATGAAAAATAATGAGAAAAATGAGAAAAAGAGAAAAATTGGAAAAATGAGAAAAATGAAAAAATGAAAAAATGAAAAGTGATAAAAGAAAAAGAAAAAAAGAAAAAAAAAGATGTTGAAGTTGTTGCGGAATGCTTTTTGGTTGAATGTCGAAGTTACGGAAGCCAGAATTCAAGTCAAGTACCCATAGTTGAGGTTCAATGGGCGAAGCCCAAAAGCGTAAGTAGTGACCTCTTTACCCTCTAAGTCCTTCTTGAGACAGTTACAAGGGGATAGTCGGAAATTTTGAGAATTATTCCGCTTGTGTTGTTACACCCAGCCTTTAGGGTCCAGACATGGAAATTTGAACCCACATCATTTTTCAACCCATTTGCACTCGGGTTTCATCAAACCCGAGACACCCATTCCAACCACATAAGCAGCCATAGCCCTTGGCCTTAGCACCACAAAACAAACCTTCAGAATGATGGTTAACCATTCCAACTTGTTATTACCAAGCTCCACATCCCAAAGAATCAAAACCTTTTGTACCAACCCTAGACACGGGATACAACGGTACCTTACAGGCTAGAATGGGATACGACATGATACCTTAGGTGAAACCTTTGAGTGTGTACACACAATCAATATGCCAAGTTTATGCACCTTGATCGAACTACGTCGGATTTGATTTCGCTCCACGCGAATACGTAGGCAGTCCTTCAGAATAAGGGATTCAATCCACTCATCAACCAAGTTGTCATCTTGTCGGTTTCTTACGGGTCTTAACCAAGTCCAAATGAAACCACCTTTGTTTGAGTTGGTCTTAGTACTCGATGTAAGCTAGGATAAGGATATAGGTTCAGATGAATAGTATCAAGTCTTAGAATGAGCTTTATCGAACGGTTTAGGCAAAGATGCTGAGTCACATAGATGTGGGTTTTTGTTGGGAACAGAAAATATGAAAAACCCGCTGAAAAGAAAGAAGGCGTGGAAGAAAATTAGTAAAAGCCCGCTGAAAAGAAAGAAGGCGGTGGCAAGAAATGATGAAACTCGCTGAAAAGAAAGGAGGCGAGGAGAAGAGTGACGGAATGTTCCCAACAAAAGTCATGTGTGATATCTAAGTGTTCTCATAAAATCAGTCTGTGTTTAGTGTCTGGGCGAAGCCAACGTTGTTGCTCCGTGAGTGTAATCCACCTTGTCAATGCCAAGTGATCTTGATTCCCATGTGCCCTCGGGAGCACGCCCATGTCATACGATATCTCCGTCCCAAGTTCGACGACCTTGTGATTCCCATTTGCCATCTTTTGGCGCCAGAATGGCCAATTTACATTTCTACCCCCAACGAGTCAATAATTGAATTAAAACCCGTGCACACTTAGGGTTTTATTTTCCTTTTTTGTTTTACGGTAGCGGGCTACGCCCACGTTATTTACGGGTCATACAGTATGTCTGAGTCGTATTTCGTGCTCACCCGTCAAGGTTCGATTTCAAAATGCCAAATTTTTCAGAATTCCGAGAATTCCGAAATTTCAAAAACGTTTTGCGAATTGTGGATAGATGATGCAAGTAGTGGAATCTTTGTGGGTCGATGATCCAATCCTTCGAAATTCAAATTCAATTTTTGAAGGGTCAATGGCCCAATTATTCAAAATTTTCAACTTGTTCAAATTTTGGTCGATGACCCGGTCATTCAAAATTTAATTTTAGGTCGACGACCCAGCATTCCAACGCTTCAACTTCAAACCTCGGGTCGATGGCCCAATATTCTAAGTGATTCAAAATTCGGGTCGATGGCCCAATTATTCAAGATTTTCAACGTGTTCAATCTTCGGGTCGATGACCCAATCATTCAAAATTTTCAAATTCAATTTTCGGGTCGACGACCCAGTATTTCAAATGACCCAATCTTTCAAATGATCTAATTTTAGGATCGATGATCCAAATGTGCTTATGTGATGATTATTGCTAGTACGTTTTTGTGTTTCAAATGTAGCAGGATATGCTTCAACTGGGGGCTCTAAAGTCTTCGACTTTAGAGCTATTGCAAACTGGGGGCTCTGAAGCCGTTGGCTTCAGAGACCATTATCAAGATGCAGGGGATGATATCCACCAAGAATTCAATTCGATACAAGAGTATGAAATGGAAGAATTCCGTAGCTGAAAGCAAATGATGAAAGTGGCGGCAACCTCCTTGGAAAGTCCCGTCCCATTCGGACAAGCGCCTTGTGAGATGATAAATTTTGGGCAAATGTCGTGAGATGATGAATTTTGGACAAAGGCCAGCGAGATGATAAACTTTGGGCATGTGTCGTGATTGCCGAACTACGACGCGGGTTTGATTCCGTCGAAACGGATACGTAGGCGCCTAAGGATAAGGCTCAACCCACCATTTATGCAACTTATGGGTCGATGACCAACGAAGATAATTCGACGCAAATGAAGGAAGAGTTAATCCCCGACGAAGTTTCAGGTATGATCTCTTCTTATGGTCAAGCGAGCTTATATACGCAAGTCTAATGGACTATAAACGACATGAGAATCCTCGGTCGAAAGGGACTGGGGTATACTTTGACTTTCGCCTTGTCCAAGCCTCGGTCAAAGTGGGGGCTCAGAGATACCCGTATCCGTCGATATTGGAATTTATAGAGAACCCGACAAACACCCGATGATGATAGGACACATGTATTCTTTAGTTGTCATTGTCATTATTTGGAACTCGTTTTACGAGGTAGAATGGGCGTCGTCGATGAAGTATTTTATTAATTTAAATGATATTTAAATTAATGTTTTTTTAAAGGGAATTCATTTTATTATTTTAAATGATATTTAATTTAATGTTTTTTTAGTGAGTTCATTTTGTTAAATTATGGTTTTTTAGGTAAATTCAATTTATTTTATTTTATTTTGAATTTATTTTCCGAAGTTTATTTTATTGAAAATAAAATAAATAATTGATTTGAAAAATCATTTTATGAGCATATTTGATTTGAAAAGTCATTTATTTTAATTTATTAATTGATTTGAAAAATCGATTTTAAAAGCGAAGAACTCGTTTTTAACCGTGTGTTTTGAGCTCGATTTTAGCTCGGTTTTTAAGCCCGTTTCCTTTGCGAATTGGCACGAATCTCGAGTACATTAACCCACCTAGACCAATACCCATCAACCCATGTTCGAACCCCCTCACAAGCAGCCCAAAATTCCATCCCAAACACCTCCCCAAACAGCCCGCAACAAACGAGCAGCCCCCTGTTTTGGCAGCTCAATCTCGAGCCCAAAACCCGCTCCAAACACTACCAAGACCCGTACCCATTAACCCTAACCCATACCCTAGTATCCTACCCATATTATCCTAGCTTAATCACCAAGACAACCCCCAAAACGAACCCTAGAAACCCCCCCAAAAGCTGCTGGACAGCAGCTATGTTCAGCAAGCCCGATTGCCCCTCCCTCTCTTTTAACCTATTTTAACTCCTTATAAATACCACCCCTTGACCATACATTCATTCCTCTAAGTTCTCCCCACATCATACTGCAAATAACAACCATCAATCATCCAAAAAACCCTAAACTAAAGCCGTGACAGCCGCTTGAAAACAGGGACACAAATCTTGTTTTCGAGTTTCTGTCGTGGTCTTTGGCCTTGATTCTCGTGCACAAATCCTATTAAAACTTCTGGTTTATTTCCATATTCACAAAATTCAGTCTTTCTAGTTTCCAAAACATCTTTCGGATTGAAAAATCGTTGAGAAACGAAGTCGTGGTGAGTGATTGAAAATCGCTGCTCAAGTCTGCCTTTTGAACGTGTTGTTTCGTGATTTCAAAATTCAATTTCAATTGTCTTCGTCGACGACGGCCCCTCGAGATAAAATCTACGATCGATTACAACCCAAGACGGTGTCAACGATACATGTAGGTTGAGGGTGCATCAAATCCTCCTTCTTTCCCTTTTTATTTCGTTATTTTTATTTGTTTTTCTATCGCTTATTTTATATATTATACATCGTCTAACATCGTTAACTATGAAACATTAGTATAGTATGAGTATGAGTTAAAGTGCCATTCCGAATACCCGCGTTGACTTGAGTTGGGAAAGAAATCCGCCAGATTGGTCGGTCGTATCCCCTTCTCATTTACATATCCTCGTATTTGGAATCGGACATAATTAAATCAATCTAATTGACGTAGTATGTTATTTGTACCTTTGTTTTAACTTTGATCTTTTCATTCATCGTAATAGTAGGCCACCTTTACACAATTCTTTCAACTAATTTAACACCTCAATTTAGTTCGCTAATTCATTAGGCATCTTAGGAGTAAAATAACATTATTGTAAATGAAATTTGCAATTTTCTAATTTTTAATTGAATTCATCTTCCCATTCACTAATTTTCTCGCTAGCATGGAAGTGCGTGCTTAACACCTTTCCATTTGCACTCGTTGACAAATTAGAATTGTTTTTAACCTAGTTCGTAATTATTTAATTTAATTTATAATTAATTAACCTTTAATTTGTTTTACTTGTTTCTAATATTGTAAATTTTGTTTTTATTATTTTTTAAGGTTCAAAATATGTAAATTTAATTTAGTTAATTTTTCCGTAATTTATTTTGCTGATTTCGAAATTAAAATGCAATTAACTTTGTTTTCTGCAAAAACCGTGCACTGCACGGGTCTGTTCTGACTTCGGATCCGTGCACTGCACGGGTCTGTTCTGACGTCTGATCCGTGCACTGCACGGGTCTGCCAGTTTTGATTTCTTTTCTTCTTTTGTTTCTTTAATTGTTTACTAATCCTATTTTAATAAATATGGATTGGTGAATAATGTTAACGAGTTGGGTTCAATTTAATCAATAAGTTGTACCTAATTTATTTCAAACCTTTGTATTTGTTTAATTTAATTTAATTAGTTTAATTCTAGTCTAATTTATTTACTAATTAATAAATCGGCTAACATCATTAATCAATCTAACTTAGTTTTAGCCTTTTTGTTTACATTTATTTTATTTGTTAAGTCATAATAGTTTAAGTTGTTTTTTGTTAGTTTGTATTGTAATTTTGTATCATGTATATAGGTTTTATTTTAATTGAGTCAAAATAATTTCGATAGTTGTTGTAATTAGATCGAGTTGTAATTTATTTATCGTTGTGTCGGCATGAAATGCTTGGTTTGTAATAGGTAGATCCCAACGGCTCCCCCATTCCCCCTTAAGCCTTGTTTGTTTGCTTTACATATTGCTTAGATCAATCAACCCACATGCTAAATTACAACTTTGACAAAGTTAGTTTAGTTGCATCTAAAACGACATAGAAATTGTTGTCACATGATAGGGTTAAAACAACGTTTGCATATCATACATCGCAGTAGCTATGACCTTGTTTGAAATCCGACACTTGACTTAGTAGAGGCCGTTATCGACGGGCGGAGTTGGGTGTCCTTATGGGCTTCCCAACACGTACCCTCACCCCTTACTCAAGATCTATGGTTTGTGGATCCGTCTAAATACCATTGGATTACGAGAGTCATTCAAATCGAGTGATATAGGGTACAAGTCTTTATCTTTAATCACTCGTAGTCGATGGGCTTTATGCTTTTCGATGAAAGGTGTAAAGTTGACTTGAACGGTTCCAAGTTCCCAAAAAACTTGGTGGCGACTCTAATATGTCTTAATTCGATTCGAAAGAACCTCGAGTCGATTATGCCTAGTGTGGATCCCGCGGACGCAGTTCCCGAGGGCCTTGTCCACAGCTTTGTATAGGTATGTTGTCATCATCATCATCGTCTTCCTTGATTTCTGTTATGGTTATGGTAGTAGTAATAGATGGGTATGATGGTTGTTATAGGTGGTTTTGGTTGTTGATTGTTGTCTTGTGGTCGGACGCGGAATCGTTGCGGTTTGCTAAAGGTAGGTTTTCCTACTCAGTACTGTTGATTGTCTAGAGAGTCTATTGTGGTTGTACAGTTGGTTTAGTGTCTTTGTTAGATGGTTGGTTGTGGTCGTTTGATTAACATTATATTAGAATAGGAATTGGTTATTGTCGATTGTACAGCTGGTTATGATTGTTTATCTGTGGTTCTCGAGGTGCGTTCTCGGCTGAGTGGAGTCATTTGCGGGAGTGGCTTCACGCCCTTGATTCGCCTTCTGTGGAACCCACCACAGAAGAGATGTGCACATTAAGGAACATGGGTTATCGTTCGGATTGATGAGCGGGGCTTAGGTGGGAATGGCTGCGGTCCCCCACTGGCAGGACTGGACCTTCGGGCAGTCAAAGATGTGTGGTTGGTTGGAGTAGGTGGTGTGTATGTATTGTTGTAATTGTGTTGTGTCTGCTTTTGTACTTGTTACCTCAGTTACTAACCTTGTGTGGTTTTGTTGTGTTGTCTTTCTGTGTTGTGTCTGTCGTGATCCACTATGGTGAGCAGTCAGTCTTAGTAGGTTGGTTTATGGATCATAGCTGGGTGCTTGGAGGGACGAGTCTATCACGAGTCATGGCCGAGATAGTTTCACATAACTGATAGAAGTCTTGAGTTGTATCTTTTGTATCGTCTGTTTGGTTTAAATCACTTGTAATTAATATAACTGTTCTTTTATCGACATTTGATTATTACTGTCCTCGGGCAACCAAGATGGTAACACCTTTATCTACTAGGGAAGGTCTTGTTAAGGCTTCTTGGTAGATAGGGGTGTTACAAAGTGGTATCAGAGCGACGATTTTGGAACCTGTAACTAATGAGCCCAATGAACGTAGTGAGTCTAATAAAATGAACCTGGTCTATGTATGTTGGGAGCCCTGGCTGATGCTTGATTTTGAGTGAGTAGGCGCCCTCATTTCAAAATCACGACCCCATTATGCTTAAGCCAGTCACCGAGTATGGGGATATTGAGTCGGGAATTATGTGCATAAGTGTGTATGATAGATAAGTTAGGAATAACTGTGATGGAGTCTATGGTAATGGTTAGTGCGTGTAATTCGTGATGCTGAACTGTGAAGGTTGGTGGTTGAGTGGAAGTGTGGGTGGATGTGGTAAAGATGGTGAAAATACTGATAGTTGCATGATAGTATTAGATAATGTGATGATAATAATGAGTTGTAAGTCTTGTACTAGTTGATAGTGTTTGTCAAGTAGTAATTGGAATTGCAATGGATGAATTTGTTGAGTACTTTTGTGATATGGCATAATTAAGTCGGATATTTGGTTGATGAATTTTTGTGATATGATGGGAATTTTAGCAAACTCGAGTAATATATGATGGTTTATTGATAGGTGGATGCTTAGCGTAGTGTATACATAGGTTGGATAGTTGAATTTGCGAATGCGTAAGTAAATGTGAAGTAATGTGTTGATTGTACATGTGAGTAAGTTGGTAGTATAGCGAATTGTGTTGCATAATGTTTGTTACAGGATGGAATAGTATGTGTAATGTTCGGATGAAATAGTTGAGTTACATTTGAGTAGTAATAATGTGTCGTGATTGGATGAAATAATCTGTGACGATTTCCAAATGTACTTTGAAATCGATATGAGTTGTTTTTTTGCAGGAATCGTTAACTAAAGTTGTAACTTTTGACCGAGTACCTAGCCTTACTTGACCGAGTACGAGTGTCTACTCGACCGAGTAAACCTTACACGATCTAGTTATAGAGTTATTAGGTCGAAAAGTTGGAACTGCCAGTGAAAACTCGATCGAATAGTTCCAACTCGATCGAGTAGAGGCCACTCGATCGAGTACCCTACTTACTCGATCGAGTAAGTGCTACAGTACACGGGTTTATACGGGATTCATATACCTTTCCCAATTTCTTCTTCTTATTTCTTCATATCTATAGACCCTAATTTTCCTCTAATCTCTCTCTTTCTCTCAAACTTTGGTGAAGTTGTGCTTGATTTCTTGCTTTCTTTCTTGCTTAATTCATTCTAGTCATTTGCTAATCAATCAAGGTAAGAATGTTCATCTTTTTCTTTGTTTTTAATCAATTAGAACCATATAAAGTGTTGGATTTTTTTTCCTGATATTTCGATTTATATACATGTATTCTCGCTTATAATTGTTGTAACATGGTATAATTGCTCTAGATTGTTGATTTTGCTGCTAGAAGTAAAAAAAAAAATCGAATCAATATAGGGTTTATGTGGACCGAAATTTCTAGGGTTTGAGATCCAAATTGAATTTTTTTGTTTGTCTTTTACATATAAAAGGGGGAAAATTGAGTAATGTATGTTATTGGTATCATGTTTAGTGTTGATTTTGACTAGTTTTACCCAAAATTTTGTCTTAAAACTCCGTCTTAAAAGTGCCCCAAACTGAAATTCGCCCCAATTCTTTTGATGATTATCTATTTGTGAAACTATTTTGAAAAGATTAATACTCTAATTTGTAGTTGGTTTGTTAATTGATGTTACAATTTTCATCTTTTGGGTAGCTATAAAGACCGTCTGTTTTTGAATTTTGGAAGTAGCATGTTTAAACCTTTTGAATTGTTTGGTGAAAGTATGTATATAGTTGTTTCTTCTTCCATGAGAATGCATGATAAGTTTATTTTGAATCTTCAAGTAAGTGTTGTTTGTGTGCCTAAAAAAATGTGTTGAAACAGATGCCGAGACCTACAGTTGGTACCCGTCAGAGTAAGAGGGGGAGGGCCACTAAGCCTGAGGTTGGTGAGGGGAGTCAGGGACCCCCCGTCCTACCCGTGCCCGCGTACCCTACCGTTGTCTTTGCTAACTTCAAGCAAAGAGATGCTTTTGTCGAGTTACAAAAACGTCGTGTGAAACCAACCCGTTGTATCGACACCACTATCTTAGAGGACCTAGGGGTAGAGACGGATATGAGGCATATTTTTGAGACTTTGGGGTTGACAGGTTTATATCGTCTTAGGAAACATTCCTATGCCTTCTTGACCTTGGAATTCATGAGCTCTTTTCTCTATGATGCGGCGGCTAAGACCATCCAATTTCGTCTCATGAACACTAGTTTCATCTTGACCATGGACTTGTTTGCTAGCCACCTTGGCCTTGCCCGACCGGAGAAGGGAGCCCTTAGGGTTATCCCGACTGAGTGTGGAGCCAGTAGTTACATGTCTTACTTTACCGGTAAGCACGCCCCCACCTCTAGCAACGTGTTGATAAATGATGTGCAACACATCACTTTGAAGATCTTTCTTTGTGCCTTGACTTGCCTACTCTATGACCGGAAGGATGTGAGTAAGCTTAACTCACATGAGGTGAGGTTGTTTGTTGCCTACCTTAACCCCACCCGAGCCCCGAGAGTTTCCTACAGCGCCTCGGCCATAGTTTGTGCTAGTCTAGCTTTGATGGCCACTTCGGAGACCCGTTTCTTGAGCCGCGATCCCATTACCACACGGTTGGCGGAGCGTTTAACCACCTTTGAGGCTTCCTCGGCCCTTACACCTTTGGCCCCGTTTGTGCCTACCTTGGACCGAGACTACTTCCTCGACCAGAAATGGTTGAGAACTTTGGAGGGTGGTGGTTTGGCTTGGAGAGTATGGGGGATGAGTTGGATGAGGATACCTGACCCGGAGCACCTTCCTGCGACTGAGCCCTTGACGGCGGCGGTAGTGGCAGCGGACTCCGACGTTGAGGAGGAGAATCCTGCGCGGCAGTATTACCTCATTGATAATGATCTTTTGGAGGTGATACAAGAGCCGACTAAGAAGGAGCAGGCTATCCCGGAGGATAGGCAGTCTAGAGTGGGGAGAGGACCGAGACGGGTGAGGGAGAGGGTTGCTGAGAACCAGCCAGAGCAGCACGTGCCTCCACAACATCAGTTTCCTAGCTACCCTGCGTTCTTTAGTCCTGAGATGAGGGTGAGTAAGCTCACGGAGAGAGTGTCTGCCACTTTGACACTCCGGAACCTACATGAGATGGCTTATGTTCAGGGCATTAGGACCGAGGCGGCCCAGCCGGTGTGGTGGAGAGGTGTTGGAGATGACGGCGGGGTCTTACATTCCTTCGGCGTGGATCGGACTACTTGGGGAGAGCCTCCGAGTTACCCATACGGTTTCTTGGCACCATGGCGAGTGGGAGCAGATTCTGGCTCTGGTGATATCGCGGGTGAGGGTACAGCTGGAGCGGGCACATCCGGAGGAGGTGGTGACGATGAGGAGATGGAGGAGCCGGCCGCGGGGTGATGCTTGTCTCTTTGGTCTTGTTATATATATACTCGTTCCCGTGGATTTGTCATAGTTTGTACTTGGTTTGTTGGTACTTGGTTTGCTAGTACTTTTGTTACACTTTCGGTTTGTACTTGGCCATAAGGCCGTATTTTGGTTGTTATTAGTACTTGTTATGCAGGTGGTTGATGTCGGAATTGAAATTCCGACTTAGATATAATTCTTTGGTTTGGCAAGGTAATCATTTGGGGAATATCGACCTGTGGCTACTCGATCGAGTGCCCCTCACTCGATCGAGTAACTACAGGGGTGATTTGAAATTGCATTCTGATCTCGACGTACTCGATCGAGTAGCTGAGGAACTCGATCGAGTAACCTCAACTCGATCGAGTAACTTCCAAGATCGATCGAGTGCCCCTGTAGGATGGTGATTCGGTTTAAAATGTTGTTGGATCTTCAAACTTGTGGTCCTTCTGATAAATGTTTCTCGTTTTGGTGGGTGACAGCATTGTCGCGTCTCAAGTGTGGTTTATACGGTTGTAAACATATGTGTGGTTTATACAATTTAGGTGTGGTTTATACATTTATGCATGCTAAATCGAATTACCTCAAATAATATATCGTCTAGTGATTATAATTCTTGTTGCATATTTTATATGGTCGTATGAAAATTAATAGAGGTCATAATGTGTAATTATGTGGTTCAATATTCCGATGGTTTTCGTATACATGAATCATAGTTATGTAATGTCAAAGACGTATCGTGGTCGTTGTGAGTCCCAAGGTAAAATATGATTTGTTCATAATGTCAATGTCGAATAAGAATTTATCGCCTTGTGTAATAATTAAAGTTGTTTTAACGATGAACTTCGGGGACGAAGTTCCTTTTAAGAGGGGAAGAGTAATGTCGCATGGAAAAATGACGTAATTATGACAATTTTATAGTATTTTAAATGGTTGTTTGGGTAATTAGTAGTGGTTATTATATAATTGGGCGGTAGTTTGCAATTGTTGAATAAATTATCATGCTGTTGTATTTCGTTTCCAAGCAATTGTTCACAAAGTTGTTATATAATTGAGTGGTAGTTGCTAAACAATTGATTTGTGTTGCATGATTGAGTAATAGAAATGACTTAAAGGAATTAATGTAAAGGAATGATATGTTGTTGTGTGTCAGTAATCGATAATCTATTGCTTTTGGGTGTTTGATGAATGGTTGATTGGTGATAAATAATTGATGGAAGAATAAACAGATAGTCGTGTTGGTCTATATTTGAGTAATCACATGAGTTAAGTAGAAGTGATAGTTGAGTCGGTTGTTCTAGGGTATGATGTGTGTTTAACGGTTTGATAGGAAGTCATGTTGTGTAAAGTGTGCTAAGGTAGATGATGATGGTTCATGAACATTCATATCGGGGTGGTTTTCATGAACGGTTGTGTTGGCCCGTGTCGGATGGATAGTGGTAGGTTGCCTTGGTTCCTTTGACCTGGTGTCGTGGGGGAGGATGAGTCGAACTTCGGGGACGAAGTTCTTTTTAAGGAGGAAGACTGTAATACCGTCCTTTTAGAGACACGTTGACCGACGTTGACTGACCTTAGACACCTACTTTGACCTTCGGAAACCTTACGAGTGATGACTTGTGACGATATAAGCCTTTGAGTGCGTATTACTCGATCTAGCTGAGGTACTCGATCGAGTAGCTTAGTCACTCGATCGAGTAATTTGCCTACTCGATCGAGTAAGTTGCCTACTCGATCGAGTAACGGGGTTACAGCGGGGAATTATAAATCGTAAATCGTGAAACCCAATGTTGAAATAAGTGTCCTCAGCAATAGTGCGATCACATGTTTAAATCTCATATTAAGAATACGTAAGGGATGATTCATTATATAGTCAACTGATCATCATTAATCGGTAATGATTGGCTAACTAGAGTTTAACATTACTGTCGTTTGACGGTGGTGGTCAGTTTATCCCTTAAGGTCACACCTAAAGGACAATTCCCTTAATAGGCAAATTGATTAATTGTATGACGATACAAGTTAATCAATTCCTTAAAATTGAACAATTCATTTGTGAGAGAGAATATTTATATCTTATTGTAATGGGATTAATAAGATTTATTTTAGTAATTGAAATACTTTATTACTAAAATTGATTATTGTTTGTGAAACAATTAAGATAAGAATGAATGGTTAATTATAATTACAAGATATTGTGAATTATAATTATATGACCCATTTTATTTATGTGATCAAGTATCACTAGTCAATTTGTTGTATGTAATTTAATTAATTTATAAAATGATATTTACTTGATAAATATGCATTAAATTAATGAATAACATGTAACATACTACATGTGACATATTGTGTGACAAATGACAAATTGACAAAATAAAATGGTAGTCCATTTTATGTATGTTGGACCGAAATGGAGGGAGTTGTTATGGATTGTGTTTGTTTTATTTTTATAAAATGAAAGAGGTGTAATCATGCCTATGTATGATAACCTTACACATCTATGTCTTGTGAAGACAAAAAGTAAAAGGCAAGATGCTCTTCTTGGCCTCTTCCTACCCGGCTCCATGCTCCTCCATATGAGCATTTTTTGTTCTCATTTTATTCATTCTTACAAATTACATGCAAAAATTGCTTAACATTCTCTCTATATCTCTAAAATAAGTTTTTAGATAACAAGAATTTGTTCATCAATTCTAGTATCAAAATAAGGTTACTAGTGTAGTAATAATAACAATATTAGAATTAATTTTAAGGGATTAGTCTTGGGTGCAATCAAAGGAGGATCTCTACATTGGGATTTTTGGAGGATCATCCATCCTTTTAAGCTCAAGAATAAATAAGGAAGGTGACCTTATTTGTGCCCATATTTTCGAACCATCCTACAATGTATGGGACATTGTTTTTCTTATAAATCCTTTATTTTGTTATGCATGCACTTGATCTAAAGAACAAATAATTAAGAAGTTAACTAGTTCACTATTAGAGGAGTCTAATAATAGGTATATGAACCTAATATGTGGTATCCGAGCATAGGATGTTGCATGCATAATCGGTTATTGTTTTTCCGAGTTAAAATGTTAACATATAAAACTAAAAATTGGTGATTTATAAGAGTAAGTCACGAAATCATAATGCATGTTATATATTCTGGTCCTAAAATATTTTTAGGTCATTTTTATGATTTATGGTAATTTATTGTTCATTTTTATGACTTTTAGTGAAATAATTACATTTTTATAAGTAAAATGAACTTTTATTCACTAAAATAAGTTAACCTTCACTACTGGTCGTGATTTTTTAGTATGACCTCACATGAATATTTTATGTATTGCATGTAAAATATCATATTAATGTGATTAATATTTCATGATTTATGACTTTTATGTGATAAAATGGTATAAATGGAGGTTAAATGACTAAAAATGGTTAAACTTACTCTATGACCTTGAAAATATTATATGACCTCACATGCATATTTTACAAGTTGTGTGTAAAATCTCGTATTAGTTTGATTAATATTTCATGATTTATGATTTTTATGAGATAAAAATGGATTAAAAGAGGTAAAATGGTTAAATATAGTTAAACTTCGAACCAGGCAATGAGATTTTAATATGTTGTCACATGCATGATTTACACACTGTATGTAAATTTTGAGATAAAATGATTTTATTTTGCATGATTTATGAATTTTTAGTGTAAAAATGGCATAAATAGTGACTATTTTAGCATAAATAGCTAAACCAAATTGCATGGCATGCGAAAATTATTTTAGATTGAGTAAATATTCCACTTATCATATCTAAAGTTGTAAAAATGATTGGATTAATTTTTGGATACTTTAGATGTTTTATGAGATAAAACCGATAAATTGCAACTATATTTTCTCGAAATTAATTCGAAAATTTTAACCATGATTTTTGATATTATGAGTGTCATGGAATGATTCCAGAATATTCAAAAAAATTCAAATTCAAATTTTGAAATTATTGTAATTTAATTTGGATTTATTTCATAAATGTTATGATTTTAAGGTAAAAAATGAGCATAAAATTAAATCAAGTTGAATTATTGTCAAAAATTGAGTGATGACTAATTTTTGAGTCCTAAGAGTGTTAGGATAATTAACTTGAACTTAAATGTGATTTAAGTGTTGATTTGTGATTTTAAGAAGTTTTTATCACGCATTTCATTAAAACCGGGTTATATAATCAATATAAGTTAAATAGGGCGATTTGGAACATAATTTGGCATGATAGACACATATTATAATGCTGCATATTTCAATTGTTGAATGTCTTTTTATTTATATAATTTTTGAATTATGTAATTTTATCTTAGTATGGCCTTAGTTTTAATCGATATTACCCGTAATGAAAGGGAATATTGATTCGGTTGTAATTTAATATGATCTCGTATCACTTTTATTTTTACTAGTATTTCCATTTTACAAATGTATAATAGGAATAGCTTTGTATTTTTATTATTATTTGTAATCATGGAATTTCTTCAAGACGGTGCCATTCGGAAAGGCGTTCTGACGAAGACGGTGTTCTTGGGAGGCGTGCCACTTGAAGATTCAAGGGACCAAAGGAGTTGGTTTCTGAATATGTAATAGATTATTTGATTTTCTATTTTAGGAAGGCCATACTAAGAATTTATTATTATTGCTTTGCATTTCTTTTAATATGTTGCATGCATTACCAAATCGCCATAACAACACATGCATATCATATCGAGTCATCGACCGTGTCAATTAAAATTATCGTAGATCACCGCTTTAGTTCACTTAAAACGTGATAGATAAGAAATTGACAAGACCTCTCACTAAATAATTATTGAGAATTAGCCTTACCAAATAGTAGAAATCATGAGTCCCAATTTCATGAGGAAGTAGGCTCGGCTCACCGGGGTACTAAACTTGTTACGTTGGGTAAGTGTGTAATAAATTGTTATTACATCGAAATTTGGATTGAGCTCAATGGAAGTATTCGTGACCATAGTCGCATGTGTTCCGGGCTAAAGATAAATATTAAAGAAATTTTTATCGACCGAGAGTTCTAGAAGTAGAATCGATTAAGAGTTAATCCACCGAGTTATATTGATAAGGGATAAATCGGCTCACCGTGCCCAAGTTAATATGAATTTGGATCTCGGAATCATTTATAATAGTTGGGTAGAGGTCACTATATAAATGCTTAAAATTTGTTTAAAATGTTTACAAGTATTGTCAAAACGATAGATGTTCATTAATTCCTTCACTTCTTATTTTGTAGTCAAAATCATTTTCTCAATTGCAATGGCAACTCCAATCACATCTGCAACCACTAGTTCAAACACGCTCACCAATGTGTCATGGCTCCGATCCTTCATGGATCTTTGTAAATTAGAAAAGAATGGGTCCAACGTCGCCGACTGGGACGCGCAACTTTGCTTGGCCGCGGAGGGTGACGACAAGCTTCGTTACCTTACCGAGGCCTCTCCCGCCGAACCTAATGCTAGGTCTACTACCGCCGCTAGGCAAGCCTATGAGGTTTACCAAAAGGAGGCGGCCGCGATCAAGAATGTGTTGATCTTTGCAATGGAGGACGAACTCCAAAGAAGTGCTATAAAGATTAGCACCGCTTATGAGATGTACATGAAACTTGTGAACATGTTTCACGAGCTCCTAAGATCATACAATATGAAGCGGCATCCGCATTCTTTGATCTCAACATTAAGGAGGGCAAAAAAGTTAGCCCTCATGTGCTCAAGTTGATGGAGCATGTTGAGACCTTAAAAGTGCATAAGGTGGAGATTCCCGAGGAACTCGTCATTGATCGGATTCTTCATTCCCTAAACAAAGTCAAAGCATATGTTCAATTCAGGGTGAATTTTAATATGCAAGACAAGAATTTCCCTTGATGAGTTGCACAAAATGCTTGTGCAAGCCGAAAAGGACACGGGAATAAGTGTTACCACCACCAAGGATGTGCTCAATGTTAATCATAAGAGCAAAGGGAATTACAAGAAAAGTGGCCATAAGGGAAAGAATAAAACTCCCTACAAGAACAAAGCAAAGGCTTGTGAAGCTAGCTCTTCCAAGCCCAATTACAGTGCCTCATTCGGGGACAAGTGCCACTATTGTTGTGGTGTTGGGCATTGGAAGAGAAATTGTTCAAAATACCTTGGCGATATCAAAGCCGGAAGGGTCATTCCAGTAGGTATATAATTATCCCTATCTTTTATGTTTCAATCTCAACTTTGGTATGTTGATACAAGTTGTGATGATTACCCTTTTTATTGTAATTAGGGCATCCTAGCAAGGACAAGGGCAAATAAAAGCAAGCCTAGAAGATCTTGAGGGAAGTTAGATGTAGCCGCCCATGGAGCTAGATCTATGGAAGCTTGGCTTTATATTGCTTTGTCTTTATTTTCATGTTGTATTTTGAGATTTTAGAACTATTTTGATTTCCTTATTCGACTTGGAAATTTGTTTTTATCCTTTAAACAAGGGTTGTATTTTGGATATTGGTGACTTGGTTTGCAACCCTAGTCACTTACTTTATCGTACCGTTTGTTCTAAGATTATCACCATACACTACTTGCATCGTGAAACATAAGATTATCGACTTAAATTGATCAAATAGACAATTATAATGATTAGATCATTATAAGTCCATAAGCTATGAATTTGATTCTCCTTATGCTATTGTTACTAAAAGTAACAACTTACTTATGTAAGATCAATTATAAAGTTATAATGAGCTATTGAACTCTATAGAGGATAATTTAATTTACCAATTGGCTACACCATTTATAAGACTCCATACGAGTTATGGGAGGGCTTAAGATTTCAATTTTGTTCATTACATGGACATGAGTCGATTTGAGTTGTCAAAACTCACTTTTGGAAATTAGCAATCCAAAATGAACACGTTATTTTTGGAAGGTCACCCTGGAAATACCTAAAATAGAGAGTCTATTTAACAAATTACATGGATCAGATTCGCATATAACATGAATAAAGCTGTCATGATGGAGCTGGTCTTTTATGAGCTAATGCGTTAGTATAGAGAAACTTCCAATACTCCACCATATATGTAACCTATTTATAAGCTATCTCTCAAGAAGATAGATGTATTTCTGAGAGATAGAGTGGGAGTAGATTGGATCGTTACAAACATGTCTTATAGTTAAAGTGTTACTTTGTGAAAGTAATTGAACTATAATCTATAAAGATAGAGTGGGAGTATAGTTCAGTGGGAGTTTAGTACATATGTCTTGTTGTTAAAAATATTGCTTTGCGAAAGTAATGGTATTGTCCTAAATCGACTTTGTTACATACGAGCCATAGCATTACAATCCAAAGATTGTTACTCAAAGAGTAGATTTACTTAAAGGCGAGGGTCTCCTTAATGTGAATAGAGCTTTAGAGTAAATATGAGCATAGATCGACATGAAGATGTTGATCAAAATAAATAATGTTAGGAATTGCCACATTTCATTTGATGATGAATGGCAAATAAAATTAAAATTCGCTTTTCTAAAATGGGAATTTAGAAAAGGAATGTGTTTGGAACACAAAACCTTAGATAAAGATCTAAGAATCCTAACATATTATGCGTAACTTTCTTAAGTGATCCCAGAATGGTCTTAAGCAAGCATTAAAGGATTGTACTTTTCGTTCATGTGATAATTGAGAATGGAATGATTCACATGATTTAAGAATCATGATTATACATGAAGTTAAGTGGGAGCAAGAATTATTTTTCCCATGTCTTATATGTTGATAACATATTAATTATTGAGAATAATGTACCAATGCTCTCTTCTGTGAAAGAGTGATTGGGAGACTAGGAAAAGGTGCGATGTATTCTAAGATTTTTGAATCTATGTGAGAGAATATAGATATAGTGTTAAGAGTCTTATGATGATAAGATCTTTCAAATCTGTTTAAAATCAACAAGGTTGAGTAGGTTATTCATGGTGATGAAAGTAGAATTACTATGATGGAGTCATGGTCATTCATTGAACCTATTAAGTTGTTGATCACATGAAATCATTTGCTAATGTTTCCGCCATTAGAATGATCATGTATGCCAATAGACGCACATGCCGTGATGAAGTATATGCTAGGAGCATAATAAGTCAATAACAGGTTAATTCATAAGATGGTCTTGTGAAAGCCTTAAAAAACAATTGAGTGTTGGAATATGTGTCCTCCGACAATAATGCGATCACAACTGTCGATCATGATGATCACATGTTTAAGTCTCATTTTAAGAATACAATTGGGAAGTTATATTTTACTGTCAACTGGTCCACACATATCGGTAATGATTGGCTGACTAGAGTTTGACATTACTGTCGTGCGACGGTGGTGATCAGTTGATCCCCTTAGGTCATACCTAAAGGGTAACACTCTTAATTGATTATTTAATTGATCGTATGACGATACAGGTTAATTAAATTACATAAAATTGACGGACGATTTTGGAAGTAATATTTACGTATCTCATTATAATTTGATTAAATAAGATACGGTCTATGTGATCGAATTGTTTTATTACTTAGATGAAATTATTGTTTAAGGAAAAAATTGCATTTGAATGAATAAATTATTATAAATACAAGATGTTGTGATTTATAATTGGTAAATTATTTTGGTACAAGTAATTATGAATTACTAAGTCGATTTTGTACATGACGTATTTTTATTAATGCGTTGATTTTTAATATGTTAAAAATGCATAACAATTTTACATGACTTGTGACATGTGACAAATTGACAAATTGACAAAGATAAAATGAAATCCATTTTATCTTAAATGGACCGAAATAGAGGGTGTATTAGGCTAAATATTGTGTTGATTAATTAAGTGGAAAACATAATCATTTTACCTAATTACTAGCCATGCATACCTAGTTACTCTTGTGAAGAACACCTTGCTCATGCATTGGCCCATTTTACCCTCCCCTACCCGGTTTTCCTTGTAGAAAAGACCAAAGGGTTTTCTCTATTATTTACCTAATACACTACATCAAAAGATTAGTGTATATTCATTCATTCCACACATCTAAAACAAAAGTATTTTAGAGAGATAAAATTACTCCATTATTCCTCCTCTTGTCCGAAATTCCAAGAGGACAAAACAATAGTTTTGGGTCATTTTATTTAGATTAATATTGTTCTAGTATTAATAATATTAATCTTATTAAGAGGTTATCTTGGGTATTATTCCTTGGGAGGGATTATAAACTTGAATCCTTTGTTCATCCAATATTAGGAGAGCTTAAGAACAAGTGAGTAGGAGAACTCATTTGTGCCCAATAATCCAAAATTTCCAATGTAAGAATGATGATTTCTTCTCTATATTTACTTATGTTTGCATGCATAAGATCTAATTAAATTTATGACTAAATTAAATTAAAACATATACGAATATGTTGAGTATAATGAGATATAGATTTCTAACAAGCGGTATCAAGAGCCTTAGGTTGTTTGCATGCAAATCGGTTATAGTTTTTTCGAGTTATACGATTAACATATAAAACTTATAAATTTGTGTTTATTATGATATATCACGAAATCAATTATGCATGTTAACGTTTCTGGTCCTAATATGTATTTAGGATATTTTAGTTAATTTATGGATTTTTATTGTTCATTTTCTATAATAATGGCATTAAAATGTGATTTTATGATAAAAATGTCATTTTTGGACTAAAATTATCTAAACTTCGATTGTTCCAGTGGTTTTTGGATATGTTTTACATATATTATATTTAGATGACCTGTAAAGTTTCATAATTTTATGAGTTTTTATGCTCGAAATATGGATTTTTCATGATAAAAATCGAATTTAAATCAAAAATAGGTTAATATGAGAAATATTTCGAATCTGGTCATAGAAATTTAGTATGTTGTCACATGCAATTTTACAAGATGTGTGTAAAATAATAGGCTATAATGAAGTCTTTATGCATGATTTATGAATTTTTGATGAAAAATAACATAAATAGTGACTTTAATTAGTGAATAATTGCTAAAACATACTTCATGACTAAGGAAAAATGTCACATGTTGCATTTTATTACCTATTTCAGATCTAAAATTGAAAAGTTTATAAATATAATTTTTCTCATATTTTTATGATAATATTTGATAAATCCGATAAACCGCAACATTGTTTTTCCTCGATGAATTTCGAAATTTTTAACCTAAGTTTTTTGAACATTATGAGGGTCATGGTATTTTTACAGAATGTTCATGAGTTTAAATTTCAAATTTCAAATTTAATTGAAATTTTCATGATTTATTTGAAGTTTATGGTTTTTATTGTAATTTTAAGTCATTTTATGAACAATATTAAGAGATATAAAGTTAATTATAGTCAATATGTTAGTGGGGACTAATTTGGAGTCCTAAGATGGTTAGAGTAATTAACTAATACATAAATGTGATTTTATGTAATTTATTGTGATTTTAAAAGGTTAAATCACGCAAATCCGTAAAAACAGTTAAATATACGATATTGGCTCCTTAAAGGCGATTTAGCATAAAATTGGGCATGTTCATACATATTATAATGCTGCATTTTATTTATGATTGTCATAATTTTATTTTATGTAATTTTTGAATTATGTAATTTTTACTTAGTATGGCCTTAGTTTTTAATTGGTATTACCCGAAATGTATGGGAATATCGATTCGGTTGTAATTTATTGTGATCTCGTATCACCGTTTTGTAATTTAATAGATTTATTTTTATTTTAATTACAAATGTATAATAGGAAATTATGTAATTTGTTATGTAATTTATTTATTCCGGAGATCCTTGAAGACGATGCCACTTAAGAAGGTGAACCATTAAAGATGGTGTTACCTCGAGTTGCGTGCCAAAACCGAAGTTCAAGGGACCAATGGAGTTGGTTTCCGAATATGTAATAGTTAATTAGATTTTCTATTTTAGGAAGGCCATACTAGGATTTAATTTATGCTTTGCATTTTATTTATATGTTGCATGCATCGCTAAATCGCCATAACTAAAACATGCATTTTCATTTAATCGAGTATTTCGACCGTGTCAATTACAATTATCGTAGTTCACCGCTTTAGTTCACTTAAAACGTGATAGATAATAAATTGACATGACCTCTCGCTTAAAATAAATAATTGAGACTTAGCCTTACCAAAAAGTAGAAACCATGAAAACCTATTTCGTGAGGGAGTGGACTCGGCCACACCGGGGTACAAACCTTTTTACGTAGGGGAAGTGGGTGATAAATGTCTATCCACCGAATTTATGTTAATGAAGGGTATTTCGGCACACCGTGCCCTAAGTTGATATGAGTTTGGATCATGGACACATTTATTCGAAATTTGGGTTGAACTCAACGAAAGTATTCACGACGATTTCCGGATGTGTTTCGGGCTAGAGATAAATATTAATGTAATTTTATCGATCAAGAGTTCTAAAAGTAGAATCGATTAAAAGGTTAATCCACCAAGTTATGTTAATAAAGGGTATTTCGGCACACCGTGCCCTAAGTTGATATGAATTTGGGTCTTGGAATTATTTATCAAGTTGGGTATAGGTCACTAGATAAATGCAATAAAACTTGTTTAAATTGAATTTTTACGAGTGTTATTATTTTGAAAACGACATATGTTTTATTCCTTCTATTTTGTTTTGTAGACCACTCTTATTTCTCATAACCAATGGCCGCCCCAAACACCAACGCCACACCTCTCACTAATACTTCATGGCTCCGATCCTTCATGGATTGTTGTAAACTTGAAAAGAATGGGTCAAATTTCTCCGATTGGGATGCCCAACTCAAATTAGCCGCCCAAGGTGACGACAAGCTTCGTTACCTCACCGAGGCCTCTCCACCCGAATCTAATGCTAGGTCGAGTGCCGCTACGAGGGAAGCATCTGAGGCTTACCACAAGGAGTCCGCCGCAATGAAAAATGTGTTGATCTTTGCGATGGAGGCGGATCTCCAAAGGAGAGCCTTTAAAATGGGCACCGCTAATGAAATCTATTCCAAGCTTGTGACAATGTTTTCACAAACTCCGAGGATCGTCCAATATGAGGCGGCCGCGACATTCTTTGATCTCGATATTAAAGAGGGCTAAAAGGTTAGCCCTCACGTGCTCAAATTAATGGAGCTAGTCGAGACTTTGAAGATTCAAAAGGTTGAAATCCCCAAAGAGCTCATTGTAGATAGGATTCTACACTCCTTATCCAAAGTCAAGGCATATGTTCAATTCCGGGTGAATTTTAACATGCAAGACAAGGACGTGTCTCTTGAAGAGTTGCACAAGTTACTTGTGCAAGCCGAAAGAGACATGGGGTTAAATGTTAACCCACCTAAGGATGTGCTTAACATAAGCACCAAGAGCAAGGGGAAGTTCAAAAAGAATGGGAAGAAGGGTAAGAAGCAAGCTCCCAGTTTCACCAAGGCTAAGACTTTTGAAGCTAGCACCTCCAAGATCAAGAAGGGTCCTCTTGATAAATGCCATTATTGTAATGGTGTTGGACATTGGAAAAGAAATTGTTCCAAGTATCTTGGTGACATCAAAGCTGGAAAGATCACTCCAGTAGGTAAATGACTATCCTTTCTTTTATGTTTCTAATTCAACTATGGTATTGTGATACAAAGTTGTGATAATGTATCCCCTTTTTATTGTAAATAGGGCCTCCACCAAGCAAGGACAAGGGAAAGGAAAAGCAAGCTTGAGAAATCATCAAGAAGCTAGGAGGAGCTTCCATGAAGCTTATTTTTTATTGTCTTATTTTAATTTATGTTTCGGATTTTTAGAACCTTTTGATTTCCGTGTTCGACATGGAAATGTTTGATCCTTTCTAAACAAGTGTTGTATTTTGGATTATGGTGGCTTGGTTTGCAACCCAAGTCACCCCTTTTATCGTATTTTTCTTGTTCTAAAAATTCGTCTATATATGCTTGCACATAGAAACATATGATCATCCACTTAAAGTGATCTAATAGAAAACTATAATGATGGGATTCATTATATGTCCACAAGCTTAAGGCTTGTGTATGATCAATTATAAAGTGATGATTGAGTTGATGAACTCTCTTAAAGGAATGTCAATCACCAAGTACACTTATCAAATCTAAAACTATTAGTCAACCTATGAGATAGTCCTCCTTATACTTCAAAAATCATTATTTGTGTCTCATATGCTATCTTTGAATCTCTAGTGTATTTATTCTAAAGATAGAGTGGGAGAAACATAAAGACACAAAGAACCACAAGCAAAATTTATATACTTGTGTAAATGAGATCTACGCAAGAAAGAATGATTTGTATACCTATATATATAGTGTACACGAATAGATGAGATCTATGGTCTCGAATAGAGGAAATCTACATGACAAAAGAGACCAAGTGAAGTAATCAAAAGAATATGTTCTCAAGATAACTACACGAGGAGACCAAAAGAAAGTTTTGGAAGAAGAATGACTAATGTAAAGTCTTAACAAGAGATTTGGCTAGTTTATGAGCGACTTTTGACCAATAGTTTCAATATTGATATTTACTTAAGAGCCTAAATGAAACAAAGTTGCATCCTAGAAAATAAATGAGATTTATGACTAAAAGTTGCAAAGAATGATATGCCGATATCCACAAGAGCTAAGTTAAGTATTAACCACGCTAGTGTCATTACTTAACCTCATTATGAAAATGAAATGGTTAAACCTCCTTCCAGAAAAGGGTATTTTGAGAAGGACGTATATTAAATGAAATTCACATTTAAATAATGACATTGCTACGCATCATTATAAAATGAATGAGTTAGAGATTAAAATCTCTTTCCATAAGTTTAAGATTGAAACCTTTTTCAAAATAGGTATTTTGAAAGAATATGCTAGGAACACATATGGTTTTATCTTAATAACTTGGCAAACCAAAATATATTTCAATTCTTGAAATGTTTCGATTGAGTAGTCAATTGCGAAACATGTGGAATTAAGTGGGAGTTGGAAATTATCATGTGAAGACATGGAATTTAGTGGGAGCAATCATCTTGTAAAAATTTATAACTCATTACTCATTGAGAATGACGAGCTAATACTATCTTTCACAAAGAAGTATTTGAGTTTTCAATTCTGGATGAAAATGGACTATGATGAATCCAATCACATCATGAGATGTTGGATAGGTATTGAGATATACACATCGAATCAACGAGAAACGTAGGTTATTCATGTCAATGAAAATGGAATTGCCATTAGCAGTCATGGTCGTTCATTGAACCTAAGAATGGTTGATCACATGATTATTAGTTACTAATATTTTCGCCATTAAAATAATCATGCACATGTCCAATAATGAATCATATGCATAAGAGCATGATGAATCATTGGCAAGCCATAGAAGAATCGTCATGAATTCTCGAGGAGAACTAATGAGCGATTCCAGTGATGGACATAACACTCTGTTATGTGACAAGAGGTTGCACATATTGAAGTTCGATCACACGTAAGGATTTATGAAAATCATAAGCTATTCAAGCTAAAAGGAGAAATAAGAAGCTTTGAAAAATACTTAGTTGAAGTAAGAAGTTACTCAAAACTGATATTTTCTAATATGCTAGGACTTATGAGAAGTGTTAGGCTAATCATCTTGACAATTGTTGCAAGACCCTGCAAAACGTATACCTAGTGCATTGCGAAATGGTAGAACACTTGATCAGTGCAATTTATATTATCCACCACAAATTCGTTGGTTATGTGATAAACAACTAGAAAGTTCTTTCAAGATAAAGAACCCAAACCAAGGTTGGGAACCTATATGTGTACTTGGTAAGGTTCATGCTATGAGAGATAACATGAATATAAAGAATAATGAAATTAAAGAAGTTTGAACACATGGACACATGGTATGTTAAAATTCTATTGCAATCGACTAGTGTTTACACACTTACGATATACATCACAAGGTTGTAATATGGTATTGACTACCTTGATGTGATGTCGACATTCGTCGTTTGAGTTATTATTAACTCACCTTATACTTTGTTACATCCAAACGGGTTGTAGAGACAATTGAACCCCGTTAAAGTGAACACGAATTAGCATTGTATTCGCCCATAGTTACTTACATGAGGTGACGTATCGAATGAACTAGAATGTGATGAGATTGATGGCAAGTTCAAGTGCCATGGAGTCATGTGTGATGACTAGTCGATCACATAGGCAGACTGTTAGGAACACCTTGTCGGGCCTTATGACCGCTTATAGAGTTCTGGCAAATTTATATAGCCTGGTCGTGGGGAGAGCTACTATAGTATTCTAATGAGTCGATTCTTTTGACTAAAGACTGTTTGCCTAAGATGGCACAGTTTCAGATTAATTTTGATTTGTGTTACTACAACCTTCGTAAATGGGGTCAAATGGGCATATTTTGGGTTATGATGGCTGTGGCTAGTCGAAGGAAATAAGTGCGATAGGAATTGTCCACCCCTAGTCAGGGTTATAAAAATATCTCAGGGCCACTCGAGGAGTAATGAACTGGAAATGCGTGGCCACGCTCGGAAAATATCTATGGTAGATAAATCCGGTCAATCAGTTATTCTCCAGATCGAGGAAATCACTCTCGATATGATGACTTGCAAGTACGACCTGAAAGACACCTTGCATTGAGTGGGAGATAGTAATAGGACAAGAGAATTGGTGACGCACACTTATCGAGGACAAGTGGGAGATTGTTGGAATATGTGTCCTCCGACAATAATGCGATCACAACTCTCGATCATGATGATCACATGTTTAAGTCTCATTTTAAGAATACAATTGGGAAGTAATATTTTACTGTCAACGGGTCCACACATATCGGTAATGATTGGCTGACTAGAGTTTGACATTACTGTTGTGCGACGGTGGTGATCAGTTGATCCCCTTAGGTCATACCTAATTGTAACACTCTTAACTGATTATTTAATTGATCGTATGACGATACGGGTGAATTAAATTACTTAAAATTGACGGACGATTTTGGAAGTAATATTTACGTATCTCATTATAATTTGATTAAATAAGATACGGTCTAAGTGATCGGATTGTTTTATTACTTAGATGAAATTATTGTTTAAGGAAACAATTGCATTTGAATGAATAATATATTATAAATACAAGATGTTGTGATTTATAATTGGTAAATTATTTTGGTACAAGTAATTATGAATTACTAAGTCGATTTTGTACATCGCGTATTTTTATTAATGCGTTGATTTTTAATATGTTAAAAATGCGTAACAATTTTACATGACTTGTGACATGTGACAAATTGACAAAGATAAAATGGAATCCATTTTATCTTAAATGGACCGAAATAGAGGGTGTATTAGGCTAAATATTGTGTTGATTAATTAAGTAGAAAACATAATCATTTTACCTAATTACTAGCCATGTATACCTAGTTACTCTTGTGAAGAACACCTTGCTCATGCATTGGCCCCTTTTACCCTCCCCTACCCGGTTTTCCTTGTAGAAAAGACCAAAGGGTTTTCTCTATTATTTACCTAATACACTACATCAAAATATTAGTGTATATTCATTCATTCCGCACATCTAAAACAAAAGTATTTTAGAGAGATAAAATTACTCCATTATTCCTCCTCTTGACCGAAATTCCAAGAGGACAAAACAATAGTTTTGGGTCATTTTATTGAGATTAATATTGTTCTAGTATTAATAATGTTAATCTTATTAAGAGGTTATCTTGGGTATTATTCCTTGGGAGGGATTCTAAACTTGAATCCTTTGTTCATCCAATATTAGGAGAGCTCAAGGACAAGTGAGTAGGAGAACTCATTTGTGCCCAATAATCCGAAATTTCCAATGTAAGAATGATGATTTCTTCTCTATATTTACTTATGTTTGCATGCATAAGATCTAATTAATTTTATGACTAAATTAAATTGAAACATATACGAATATGTTGAGTATAATGAGATATAGATTTCTAACATTGAGGATTTGCTCAATTGTTTGGATGATAAACTAAGTTATGTGTTGAAGGGTTGCACAAACTTTAGTTTCCAAACTGAAAAGGATTTGTCGAAATCCTAGGCTAGTTTTATCGACTAAGGAGTAAGAAACTAGAGAAGTGTTTTAGTTTCGACCATTGCAAATTCTACAAAAGGAACCTAAGTGAATTGTGATAAAATTGTCAACATAGGGAATAAGAGTGAATCCCTCTACAAATGACTTTATCACAAGTTATATGATAACAGTGGGAGCATCTTTCAAGTTAAAGAGCCCAAGTCTAGTAAGAAGACTAGACATATACTTAGATAAATTCATGTCATTAGAGAGGACATTGAATGGAAGGAAATAACAATTAATAAAGTTGAAATATATGGATACATGGTATATCCACTTGCCAAGCTTTTATTGCATTTCAACAAGTGTAAAAGGTACACTATATATTATAAGATATGAAGTAGTAATAGAGTATTGACTATTCATATATGATAATCGCATTTATCGTTTGAGTTTCTTTAAACTCACCCAATAATTTGTTATATCCAAATGGGTTGTAGAGACAAATTGAACCCCATTAAAGTGAACTGGATTGACATAGTACTCGCCCCTAATCACTTAGAAGTTGTGACGTCTCGAAGTGACTAGAGTGTGATGCGATTGATGGCAAGTTCAAGTGCCATAGAGTCATATGGGATGACTAGTCGATCACATAGGCAGAGATGTATGGGACATCACGTCGCAGCGATGACCGCTTATAGAGTTCTGGTAATTCATAAAGCCTGGTCGTGGCAAGAGCTACTATAGTATTCTTATGAGTCAATTCTTTTGACTAGAGACTATTCGCCCAAGTTGGCACAAATTTCTGATTGGCTTTGATTTATGCTCTACGACTGTCGTAACTCAGGTCAAATGAGTATATTTTGGGTTATGATGAACTGTGGCTAAACAAAGGGAATAGTGCGATAGGAATTGTCCACCCCCTTGTCAGGGTTGTTTGAAATATCAACGCCACTCGAGGAGTAGTGAACTGGAAATGCGTGACCACGCTCGGAAGGTATCTATGGTAGATAATTCCGGTCAGACAGTTACTCTCCAGATCGAGGAAACCACTCAAGATATGATCAAATAAAAGTACGAACTGCGAGACACCATGCGTTGAGTGGGATATTGTAATAGGACAAGAGAATTGGTGACGCACACTTGTCTCGGACAAGTGGGAGATTGTTGGAATAAGTGTCCTCAACAATAGTGCGATCACATGTTTAAATCTCATATTAAGAATACGTAAGGGATGATTCATTATATAGTCAACTGATCATCATTAATCGGTAATGATTGGCTAACTAGAGTTTGACATTACTGTCGTTTGACGGTGGTGGTCAGTTGATCCCTTAAGGTCACACCTAAAGGACAATTCCCTTAATAGACAAATTGATTAATTGTATGACGATACAAGTTAATCAATTCCTTAAAATTGAACAATTCATTTGTGAGCGAGAATATTTATATCTTATTGTAATGGGATTAAATAAGATTTATTTTAGTAACTGAAATACTTTATTACTAAAATTGATTATTGTTTGTGAAACAATTAAGATAAGAATGAATGGTTAATTATAATTACAAGATGTTGTGAATTATAATTATATGACCCATTTTATTTATGTGATCAAGTATCACTAGTCAATTTGTTGTATGTAATTTAATTAATTTATAAAATGATATTTACTTGATAAATATGCATTAAATTAATTAATAATATGTAACATACTACATGTGACATATTGTGTGACAAATGATAAATTGACAAAATAAAATGGTAGTCCATTTTATGTATGTTGGACCGAAATGGAGGGAGTTGTTATGGATTGTGTTTGTTTTATTTTATAAAATGAAATAGGTGTAATCATGCCTATGTATGATAACCTTACACATCTATGTCTTCTGAAGACAAAAAGCAAAAGGCAAGATGCTCTTCTTAGCTTCTTCCTACCCGGCTCCATGCTCCTCCATATGAGCATTTTTTATTCTCATTTTATTCATTCTTACACATTACATGCAAAAATTGCTTAACATTCTCTCTATCTCTCTAGAACAAGTTTTTAGATAACAAGAATTTGTTCATCAATTCTAATATCAAAATAAGGTTACTAGTGTAGTAATAATAACAATATTAGAATTAATTTTAAGGGTACTAGTGTATTAATCTAGTTAATTAGTATACTAGTTTAAGGGATTAGTCTTGGGTGCAATCAAAGGAGGATCTCTACATTGGGATTTTTGGAGGATCATCCATCTTTTTAAGCTCAAGAACAAATAAGGAAGGTGACCTTATTTGTGCCCACATTTTTGAACCATCCTACAATGTAAGGGACATTGTTTTTCTTAAAAATCCTTTATTTTGTTATGCATGCACTAGATCTAAAGAACAAATAATTAAGAAGTTAATTAGTTCACTTTTAAAGGAGTCTAATAATAGGTATATGAACCTAACACCCAAATCATTTCTCTACCTTTCTTCCTAAACCTAAATGCCGTCATTTCACTCCTCCTTCACCATAGTTCCTCTTCTTGAGGTCTTTGAGAGTGGTTACACCATAGGGATGGGATGCTTGAGTCGGGTAACGGTCTTGACGCCGGATTGCTTTGTATAGGTATGTTGTCATCATCATCATCGTCTCCCTTAATTTCAGTTATGGTTATGGTAGTAGTAATAGATGGTTATGATGGTTGTTATAGGTGGTTTTTGTAATATCCCGTAAATTGATAATTATTTATAAGAATAATTTATGTAATTCGAATAATTAATTAAAAAGGTATTTATATTAATAATTGCAAATAAGACGATAATTAATGATAAAAATAATGAATGATTCGGGATTTGTTAATTGGATCGTGTGCTAGTTACTCGTGTATCCAAATAAAGATAATAATATTATATGTATGTAATTGTATAATAGTAATAAAATGGTAAATTACATATTTCCTAATTAATTTCTTGTAAGATTAACCTACCTATATAAATAGATGAATCTATAGACCTTATAATTCATAATAAATCTGAAGAATTCATAAAGGGGAGAAAATTGGGATCGACATTCAAATATTCACAAGATTAATGTTGCTAATTAACTCGAGGTAAGACCGTCTAATGTATACTCTTTGCTTTGCTATAACTCGTTAAATAGACAACCGTTGACTGACCCGAGACCATGCCCTTGACCGTGGATCACCAAGGTTTGACCGGACCCACCTTTGACCACCTTTGACCGACGGGAAAGCGGGAAAGACAGGCGGTTTTGTGGTTGGTTACAAAGGGGAAATCGGATAGTTAATTGGGTAATTAAACCCCTAATCGTGACCATTGTTACCTGGGTTAACGTTGGTTGGTCGTGGGGGAAGTAGTCGACCACCGTGGTGGAGTAGTGGTGGTCGGAGATGGTGGTTTTGGCAGTGGTGGCGGTAAAAACGCGAAAGCAGGGGAAGTAATACTGTTTTTAGGTGACCGTCTTAAGACGAACACCGTGAACAGTGTACTTGCGACAAGTGTAAGAGGGAGACACTTATGTAACCACCGTGTGTCATAGAAGACGATGGTGGTGGTGAGAGGTGGTGGGTCCATATGGGGTGGCCGGAATGCGCAGATTAAAGGGTGGTGTTGGTGATGTTGTTGTCGGGTTGAGTTAAGGAGTATGACCACGTTGTGTCGACTTGTCCTTGACCATGGGAGATGGTGTGACCAGTGGGTCCACCGTGAGTCAGAGGAGGACTACGGTGGTGGCCACTGGTGGCAGGGGTGGTTGTTATTGGTGAGTGTTGAGAGTTTGTGAGTATTGAGAGCGTTGAATGTTTTTGTTTGTTTGTTGTTAGTTGTCGTTGTTGTTTTTGTCGAGGGCAGGTGTTATGGGCCGTGAGGGAGGTTCTATTGGTGGTGCTGGGGTATGGTGGTGGCAGCTAGTGATGGTGGTGGTCGTAAATAGTGGTTAAAATCGTGTCTTTTGTATACATTGCGTCGGTATCGAACGTTGTTGGTGTTAGCTGCTAGGGCATGCTTTGGCAGCCATGTGGGGTGGTTGTTGCTGGTGGTAGGGTAGTGTCTAGGTTGTGGGCAGAGGATGCTCACGGTGGAGGCCGGTGGTGGACTGGGTGGTTGTCGGGTGTGAGAGAATTTATGCGGTTTTGGGGGTTGTGTCGTGTGTAATATGTACGAGTAGTGTCGTGGGTTTTTGGGAGGTGCTGTAGATACCCGGTATCTGCTGAGACTCCAACAAACACCCGATTATTATCGGACTACAACATGCTTTGGAATCGCGGCGTTTGATCGACAGTTTGTGTACAACTTTACGTCGGAAAACTTAAAACGATTTCGAAAATAAAACATTTCAAAACATTTCAAAAATACCTGGAGTGTTTAATGCACGGCGACGGGGTCGCAATGACACTAACTAGAGTCAAAACCGACACCGGACCAAAAACCGACTCGAAAATTCAAATCCCGACTCCAACAACGAGTCAAACCGCGTCAACCACAAAAACAAAATATCTCAAAGCCTTCTATGCTAAGTTTTTTGCAGATTCATGTTGGTCAAGTACCAAACATGTGACTACAAAACCTAGGATAGAACAAATCATGATTGCGTTTATTGTGAAAGCGACAACACAGCTCGAAGACCCGCGACGTGGCTCGCGCCTCTTTGAGCAGCCCAGGTGGCCACGTCGCTCAAAACTCACACAACCACTCATTCTTCTATAAATACCCCTCAAATGCCACCCATTTGAGAGTTACGCGAGTGTCCGCCCCCTCTTTTCTCCCTTAAAATTCTCGACTCGACTTCTAAAGTCATAATCCGACGCGTATTTACGACCTACCGATCGTAAACACGAGCCTTACACATTGTTTGGTACCGCCATCGTGCATTAAACCACTTAACCAGCACTTCGACCACTACACCATCACTAAACTTTTAAAACACTCTTTTTACTTACCAAAACGGTTTTAAACCCAGTTTTTTCCGATCAAACAAGTTGTTACACTTACGTCGGTCACTCGCCATAACCAAACATGTAAGTATGAGAGTGTAAAAATCCTCTTTCATTATGTTTTCATTTGTTTCATGACTCTAACATGCTAAAACATGCATAACATGAACCAAAATATGGAATAAACGAGCCAAAACTGATTTTTAGTCTGAGGCATAAGCCCCTTAGGTCGCCAACAGGCTCGCGCCTAAATGGGGTACTCAGACCAGAGATCAACCGTGTTTGTTCTCCTCATTTCCCTTAATCCATTTTTCATATTTGTAATCGGTTTTTACCATTTCAAGTATTTTCGAAACCTTTTGTTTCATTTCACATGTTTTAACCATAAAGCATTTTTCACCCTTGGTTCCTCATACCATGGCGGTTAAATCCGTGTTTCGGTGATAATATTTGGTTAATGACATTTAGAAGGTATTTTAAAGCCTTTTATTTCATTTCCTCACATTTTCAAGCAAACCTATTAGTCACCAACGCAAAATCATCCTTGGTTCTACATACCATGCCGGATTTTAACCCGGTTACGATGACGAGTATCGACTAATTACATTCGAAATGGACTTAAAACATTTAGTCCACAATCATTTGTCAAAACTATTCATGTCAAGTTTGTCAAATCGAACCCGACACCGAATATTATCAAATAATGATGATTGTTCGGGTCTAGTTCTTCGAATCAACAAATACGGTCTAAACGACCCTTTCAAAATCCAACCGGGTTCAAATACCCATTTTCAACACGTTTTATAACGTTTTCTAAACAGTCAGAACACGGCATACAACCGTTGGCTAACCCGCGCCTCAAGCAGGCTCCTCATTTCTCATTTTCAAAACCAGAGGGAGGCCCCTTACACCGCCGGCTGGCTCGCGCCTCTTATAGCCGTCTGGTACAGGGCCTGTTTCCTTCTAGCATTAGTCTAGGACGATCCCGACTCCGGTTAACCCGGATATAGGACGGATCAGATGACTATTCAATTATTCAAAACCATATTTGGAAAATGCCTTACTAAGACAAATGGATCATGTTATGCACCCTAAACCTAATACGGTAAATGGATGTTTAATTTCCGTCTTGCATGCAAATCAACCATTAATCCAACTCGACATCTTATACTTGATACTTGGATTAAATCAACCGACTTATAAAGCTCTCACATGTTAGGTTTAAATCATTGGATGCGCATTCATGCATTTAAACCGTTTTATCAACTTTTGCATTCAACCAACCAAGATCGATCAGTAGAGGCCGCTAAACGCGGGCGGGATTGGGTGTCTGATTAAAGGGCTTCCCAATACGTACCTTCACCTCTTACTCAGAAACTTTGGATAGTGGACGACCTTATCCAGGGCGTACGAGAGTCATTCTAGAGATAGGATGCTAAAGAGGGACGATTTCCTTATCTTTAGTACCTATGTCAAACGCTGCTTTGTGCTTCGATTTGACCGAGGTATAAAGTGGAATTCGAATGGGTTCCAGGCATCCCACAAATGCTTGGTGGCGACTCCGAACATCTCTAATCGTTTCGACACCCTTACCGAGACGAAACCGACCGATCTAAAACGATCCGGTCGAAAGCACCTTTACGCCGCCGAGTGTGGCATTCAAAAGACCGCTGCCTGTCCACAGATTGGCTTGGCGTGCAGGTGGCCCGTGACCGCGGCCCGGTAGGTGGCCCCAAATCCACAGACCGAGACGTGGCCCATGCCAACAGATTGGCGACTCCACTGGGGATAACTAGGACACTTACGTCTTTGTGATCCCTAGATGGTGAGACTCGAACGAGGTCTTGGTTGGAATGCATTAATTGATATTACGGTCACGGTCGGGTTTCCTTGTCCGGGCCCACAACCTAACCCTTTTCGACCAATTGGCTCGTTTCGTCGGCATGAGTTTTCTCATCCCCGCGTTCCGAATCCCGATTGAGTCAAACATACCATTGACGTCACACATTTCTGTTTCGTCAAAGAGCTTTCATCACTTTCAAGCACAAGGCTAGGGCACCCTCCTTACACATTTTGTTTGGATTGGTATCCCTCTCGCAAATCGGGGTTTGATTCCTTGGTGTGCTATCTGATCATAAGTCCTTCCGTGTCATTTTCAAACTTTCAAAAAACACCCTTTTCGCGCCGTTATAATGGCCATTTCTAAACTCGGTCTTTCGCCGACCGATTCACGCATTTCTAGGCCGTCGTAATGACGATTTTCAAACCCGGTTTTGTATAACCATTTCAAACACGCCTGTCTAGGCCGTCGTAATGACGCTTTTCAAACCCGGTTTTGTATAACGATTTCAAACACGCCTTTCTAGGCCGTCGTAATGATGATTTTCAAACCCGGTTTTGTATAACCATTTCAACACGCCTTTCTAGGCCGTCGTAATGACGATTTTCAAACCCGGTTTTGTATAACCATTTCAAACACGCCTTTCTAGGCCTTCGTAATGACGATTTTCAAACCCGGTTTTGTATAACCATTTCAAACCACCTTTTTACGCCGTTATAATCGCCGCGTCTAGACACGGATTTTAACCCGTTTTGCGCCGACAATGGCTCTCTCTCAAAACCCTAGAAAAGCACACACCCTTTTCTCGAGACACTTTCGGGATCCCGAGGACCATGCACCGTCCCCGAGACCTTTTCAAACATTTCAAACTCGATTTTCAAACCATACACTTTGAATTTCAAAACCGTCTTGGGAAGCAACACACTGTTTTCCGAGCCGACTCAAACTCAAACCGTCTTTTGCAAATAAACTTAAGACAAATCCTTTTCAACTGATCGACTTGCGGAGATCTTTATCTTCGGAAGCCACCCATTAAAGCGACAAATGAATCTTTTTGGAAATTTCTATTTTCGAAAACTTCAGTCCACCATTCCAATTCCGCCTCGTGTCTATCGAGTCAAAGCAAATGTACTTATGGGTCTTTACTTATGAGTCGTCTCACCACGAGACCCATCCAATGGCGTCAGGCCGTCATGTTCTGCTCATGTCAAAAGTTCGGTCAAACCCCGTCACGTCATAAATCTAGTCAGCACCGAGGGACCACACACGGTCACCCCGTCTTGTTGAGTCGATCTTTGTCTCGTCCTTTGTGTTGTCTGTGTTCAGTCTTGGAACCGTGTCGGATTGAGTTGTAATGTGAGCCGTTTTTCTGCCTCAGAGCCATGGCCCCGTCTTCAACTTTGTCTGTCAACCACAACAACAATGATAACAACAGAGATGTCACAACTGATCAGCTAGCTAGCCTGCTTAACGCTCTTAAGGTCACTCTGGATCGCGTCGAGACCCGTATCGACTCCCTGGAGAACAAGGAAACTGGGGAACATAATACCCCACCTCTGACTGAAACTGAGAAGAGGCTGAAACTCTTGGAAGAACGGATCCTAGCCCGGGGTAACAACATCCATCTTGAAAACAACCGAAGGTTCGAGCCTGGGGACCGCATTCCCGACAACTTCACCCTGACTGATGTGCCTAAGTTCAAGGGAGTGGAGGACCCACTCAACCATATCCGTGCTTTCAAAGACTACATGGCCATTAAAGGGGTCAAACAGGAGCTTTTTACCCGGATCTTCCAATCCTCTTTGGAGCCGATTCCTCGCCAATGGTACTACTCCTTGGACCCGAAAAACCTTACTACTTGGGATGAGATCGCAGTTGAGTTTGCCAAACAGTATGCCGACAACGTCGAAATCCAGGCCAACACCCGTACTCTCGAGGTGTTATCCCAAAACGACAAGGAAGGGTTCACTGAGTTCCTAACCCGCTGGAGTAGGGTGAGTACTCAATTGGTCAGTAAACCGAGTGAATCAACTCTGGTCGAGAAGTTTGTCAACAACCTCCGCCCAGTTTATGCCAACCTACTGAGGTATCAGAATATTAAAACTTTTCAGGCTCTGCAGATTCTTGGGACACGTATTGAGGACGACCTCCGAAAGGGTGTCTTAGCAAAGACCACTGACAGGGGTTATCAAGGATCCACCTCAACCGGATCCCGCCCTTACGGTCAGACAAACAAGATTGATGAGGTTAACCTCGTCGAACCATCTGCCAAGAAAACTGAACGCCCCCAGAGAGTGTTCACCAACATAGGATCGACTTATGCAAGTGCCTTGAAAAGGCTCATGGACCAAGGGAAATTACAACCGATTGGGCCCACCTCGGACCCGGCCGACGCCAAGAAATCCCGATTTTGGAACCCCAACGCCTACTGCCAGTATCATCGAGGGAAAGGGCATGATACCGAAAATTGCTTCAAACTCAAGCACCTCATTCAGGACATGATTGAGAAGGGAGATTTGCCTATACCCCCACCAACTAAACCGAACAACAAAACGAATCCCCTGGGAATTCACGCCATCTCTGACGATGAGCCGACCCTAGACTGCTCTCATCTCATCTTGCCAATTGACGACGAGGTGAATGTTCTGGAAAAGGATCCTTCAGACGGAGTGTTCGTATTCAGTGCTGCCACCATGCTCACTATGTTTCAGCAGGTTGAGGAGGCCATAGCCAGCCTCTCTGAGAGAATCACCCGACTCGACGACGCCTACCGTCGACTCATTTCCAATCCCCCAACACCGCGTCCGAGGGAGAATTCCTCAAGCATTCAAAACTACCCACCCTAGGATGGATTGCTCCCGCGACCATTCTGGCATAGGCCTCACGAAAATGACCCTCAAAATAACCACCCTCAAAATAACTACCCTCAAAATAACTACCCTCAAAATAACTACCCCCACAAAAATCGCCCTCACAAAAATATTCCCCACAAGAATTACCCACCGAGGAATACCCCTCCAAGGTATCCCCGAGACCCTGAAATTAACGGCATATGGCGGGATGATGTTGAGGATGTCTATATCCTCCCCGGGAAGGAAAAGCGGACAAAGGAAATCAGACATCTCACCCGATACGGAGGTCCCTATCAGAATCCGAGCAACTCAACGGTCGTTCCGACAACGAATGACCAAATCGTCCCAGAGGTGGACACTCAGCCAAAGGCCTCCGAGAACTCAATCCTGAAACAGCTCCAGAAAGCAAAAGCCAAAATCTCAATTTGGCAACTGATCGCAACGTTTTTTGAGCATCGACAGGCCTTGCTGTAGGCCTTGGGAAAATTAACCGTGCCCTCCACCTCTTCCCCAGAAGAAATAGTGGCACACATGATGAGAGACGCCCCTGATCTGAGTAACCCGGTCGTCTTCTCCGACGAGGACATTCCCCTATTCGGAGCCAATCATAACTTGGCCCTGTACATCACCGTACAATGCCTCCAAAACAATATACCAATGGTCCTCGTGGATGACGGTTCCGCCGTGAATGTCATTCCTCTCAAAACTGGCCACGGGCTGGGTATCAAGGAATCTGATTTAATCCCATCGAATCAAGGAGTACGCGCCTACGACGGCACTCGTCGCAAGGTCGCTGGGCTAGTCACTTTGACTGTCGCAACAGGGCCATTGGAAAGACAAACCAGTTTTCAAGTGGTCGACATCGACGCGTCCTTCAATATGCTCGTGGGACGTCCCTGGATTCACGCCGTCAAGGCGGTCACATCAACGCTCCACCAAAAGATCAGGGTCCCCATCAACGGGAAAACGTTCACGATCCCCGCTTCCCCAATCAAAGCAGTTATGAGAAGAGGGGTAGCCTCCCAAGCCATTGAGGAGGACGACAATGAAATGTGGGGTTTCCAAGCCGTGAACGCCATAACTGATGAATTGGCAACCTCTAAGTGTGACCCGTTCACCAACCTCACGATCAACCGTATCATGATGCGTCAAGGTTATTTTCCGGGTTTGCCGCTCAACCCACTAAAGGACCCATTGCCTCCCTTGAAACAGGCTAAGGTCCCCAACATTCCCTTTGGGCTGGGATACGAACCTACTGACGAAGATATCCGGGAGATGAACCTCCTAATCCGAAAACGCAAAAAGCACGGAGTCATCTTCCGTCCATACCACCTGACTCTCAACGGATACTTTGTCCCCGAGGGAGAGTCCGAACTCTACCACGGATTTCTAGAGCCGATCTATGACTCTGTGGCAAAGGCTAGATACCCGGGAGTGGAAGTCTTCCAGGACTGCTACTTTATCCCTGAAAACATCGAAGCTGCATCAACTGAGTCCAAGCCGTCACCATGCCTTGACGGACAAGCTGTCACACTCCTATTTGGGGAAGATAACGTCAAGCACCTCGACTATGAGGACATTATCAACATCGCCCTGAAAGACAACCAGTTTGATCCAACCGCCTTGATCTCCGATACTGACCCGGAGAAAGCTACCCAGGGCTGGAGGAAAACCATCAAATGGACCGATCGTCAAGGCTGCATTCTCAAGACAACAACTGGAGAAGGCCCTATGTTCAAGAAGGGAAGTGAAGAAGGATCTGACTCTGAGTCTGAGTCTGAGTCGGAGTCAGTCTGTCATAGCTCCTAACACTCCTGATGTCCCAGTCAAGGTCCCCTTCTCACTGTTTTATCACAAAGTCGTGGCTGATTCAGAGGCTGAGTCTACTAAGGTCACCCCCACTACAATGAAAGGTGATAACCTAGAGCCTGTTCCAGGGGCCACTTCCTCTGTTGTGTCGCCTCTGACTGACCACGAGATGTCTGTCCTTTCCGAGCTATTCGCTCGTGTCAACTTAATGAACGCTAAGTTTGCTTATGACTCGTCTCAATTTAACTGCAATGCGATTCTGAATGATTATGAGGAATTTGAGTTGAGTGACTACCCACCTCACTTAGCCAAAGAACTTGACAAGCGGGAAACCAGAACCCCCATCATTGAGGAAACCGAGCCTATTAACGTAGGAACCGACAACACACCTCAGGAACTTAGGATAGGGACAACCCTGGACCCCTCGGAAAGACAACAGTTCATGGACCTCCTCCACCAATACAAAGACGTATTCGCCTGGTCTTACAGAGATATGCCTGGGATTGACAGAGAAATTGCAGAGCACCGAATACCCATTAAACCCGGGGCTAAGCCTGTGAAACAGAAGCTACGCCGGATGCGTCCCGAGTGGGCCCTAAAAATAAAGGAAGAGGTGGACAAGCAGTTCAAGGCTGGCTTCATCAAAGTGTCTGAATACTCAGATTGGGTGGCCAACATTGTGCCGGTACCAAAGAAAGACGGAAGAATTCGGGTTTGCGTCGACTTCAGGGATTTGAACAAGGCGAGTCCAAAGGAAGACTTCCCTTTGCCACATGTTGACATTCTAGTGGACAATACCACCGAACATGCTCTCCTATCATTCATGGACGGGTATGCTGGGTACAACCAGATTAAAATGGCTGAGGAAGACATGCACAAAACTGCGTTCACTACACAGTGGGGTACATATTGCTACGCGGTCATGCCTTTCGGCCTCATCAACGCCGGAGCAACCTATCAAAGAACCGCTACCACTCTCCTACATGATATGATGCACAAGGAGGTAGAGGTATATGTCGATGACATGATTGTCAAATCAAAAGAACGGGACGGCCACATCAATGCCCTCCGGAAATTCTTCGCTCGTCTGCGGAAGTATAACATGAGACTAAATCCTCAGAAGTGTACATTCGGGGTCACCTCCGGAAAACTCTTGGGACATGTCGTTAGCAAAAGAGGCATTGAGATTGATCCAACCAAAATCAAAGCCCTTCAACAAATGCCTCGGCCTAGGAACGAGAAGGAGATTCGGGGATTTCTCGGTCGGATTCAATACATCAGCCGGTTCATTGCCAAGCTCACTATGATCTGTGAACCGATATTCAAGAAGCTTCGTGCCTCCGATCATACCGATTGGGACGACGACTGTCAGAAGTCATTCGACAGGATAAAGGAAATCCTATCCAAACCTCCTGTCCTCATGCCACCCCAACCAGGGATTCCTCTATCCCTATACCTGACTATTACTGACACAGCCATGGGAGCAATGCTCGCACAAACAGTTGGCAACGAGGAGTGAGCCATCTACTACATCAGCAAAAAGTTCATTGAGTACGAGACGAGGTATATCCAACTGGAAAAGACATGCCTTGCCCTTGTATGGTCAACAAAGAAGCCGCGGCATTACATGCTCAGCTACTCGGTCCACATCTACTCCAAGATGGACCCGGTTAAATACATATTCGAAAAACCCGTACTAAACGGAAGGCTGTCTAGATGGACACTCATGCTGTCCGAATTTGACCTCAAGTTTGTACCCCTCAAGATTATCAAGGGAAGAGCAGTCTTCGATTTCCTAGCAGAAAATCCCGTCAACGAGGATCTAACGACCGACACATGGTCACTTCCTGACGAAGACATCCTTTGTGCCGACTCCGACGCATGGGACCTATACTTTGATGGTGCATCTAATCTGAGAGGCCTAGGGGTAGGAATCCTTCTAATATCACCAGAGGGAGAACATGTTCCAATCTCGGTCAAGCTAGACTTCGCCGTCACCAACAACGCCGCTGAATATGAAGCATGTCTCATCGGCCTACAAGCAGCCATCACACTTGGCATCAAGAGACTGAGGGTCCATGGCGATTCCTCACTCATCATCAATCAAGTATCCGGATCATGGAAAATCTGATCTGACAGCTTAGCTCCCTACCGAGCAAAGATCAATCAAGAGGCCGAGTTCTTCGACCAAGTGACTACTTCCACTTGCCGTGAGAGGAAAATAAATTTGCTGATGCCCTGGCAAAACTTGCCGCGTTCGTCAACATACCCGACGACATGACATCAATGCCCCTATGTGTCGAAAGACGGAGCGAGCCAGCTCACATCTGTGCCATTATCGACGACGAGGAAAGCCATGATGAACCTTGGTACCAAGCCATCCTCAATTACAAAACCAAAAACGAATTTCCTCTCAACTCTGATCAAAGAGGACAAAGAGCCATCCGTTTACTTGCATCACAATTCGTGATAAACCAAAATCAACTCTACAAAAGAACACCCCAAGGAATTCTCCTCCTTTGCATTGACCATCACAAAGCCAAGAAGGTCATGGGAGAGGTTCACGACGGAGAATGTGGTCCTCGCATGAGTGTAATGATGCTTACACGGAAAATCATGCGGCTAGGTTACTACTGGACAACCATGGAAGCCGATTGCCGTAATTACGTCAAACATTGCCAGAATTGCCAAATCTTCGCCAACATACAACACATACCACCGTCCCTTTTATACACCATGACATCACCCTGGCCATTCTCAACCTGGGGCATCGACATCATCGGGAAAGTCAACCCGATAGGCACCAAGGGGCTTTGCTTCGTCCTCGTCGCCATCGACTACTTTACCAAATGGGTAGAAGCACAGTCATATGCAGTCTTGACCGCCAAACAAGTGGCCAAGTTCATTCAAAACAACATCTGTCGATAAGGGGTACCCCATGAAATCATCAGCGATCAAGGCTCTCACTTCCGTGCGGAAACTCAAGCCTTGCTGAACAAGTACAAAATCAAGCGACATCGATCATCCCCCTACCGCCCCCAAACCAACGGAGCGGTGGAGGCAGCGAAGAAAACTCTTGTTACCATTATCAAGAAAATGCAAGACAACTACCGCGATTGGCCGAGCAAACTCCCATTCGCACTCTGGGGATACCGAACCTCCATTCGAACACCGACAGGCGCCACACCCTTCTACCTAGCATACGGTATGGAGGCGGTTCAACCGGTAGAGTTAGAGGTCCCTTCTCTACGCATCCTACTGGAGAGTCAAGTCCCTGAGGCGGAATGGACCCGTCGAAGGTACGAACAACTCACTCTTCTAGACGAACGGCGACTCAACGTCTTGCAGAACGTCCAGCTATACCGACGACATATACAACGGGCATTCAACAAGAAGGTTAAACCCCGAAACATCCGGGAGGGCGACTTGGTCCTCAAGTCAGTCCGAGCACCATTACCCGTCGATCCGAGGGGAAAATTCAAACCCAACAGTGCCGGCCCATACCTGGTCAAGAAAATACTTTCGGGGGGCGCAGTGAGACTGAGTGACCTAGACGGGGAGGGCTTTACAAACCCGACCAACCTAGACCAACTCAAGAAATACTAACCTTGAACCCTATCAACCAACAACCTAGCCTAGTTTTACAACTAGCATCGATCTCAACCCTTTTCAAGTCAAGTTCCTCAATACGTTCTGATTTGAAATTGTATGTTTTATCGAGTCTAAGCTGCGGCACTTTGCCCGTTTCGAATGTCCTTTGACCCGTCAAAGGCAACGTCCATTTGCACTACAAATTCACAAAACACCCTGAACTACGAGCATGGTTTGATTTCACCTCTTCAGGTGGATACGTAGGCAGTCCCTCTTATGCCTGAGGGATACAACCACAAAACCCATTCAAATTCACAAAACATTTCGAACTACAATCATGGTTTGATTTCACCTCTTCAGGTGAATACGTAGGCAGTCCTTTCTTACACAAGAAGGATACAACCATTCCCACAATCAAAAAATGTCCCCATCAAAAAAGAGAAAGGGAAAACCATTCCCTTTCCCACAAAAATACAAAAGTGAGCCTTTCTCCCTTTCCACAAAATACCACTTTCCCAAGTGCAATTGTTTAGGACGATTCAAATTGAATTGCCTTCACCAAAATGGATAGAAGAAACAAGCGTTCACAATTTCCGACACGGGCAATCCTCTTATTTAATTAATAATGGGAAGGATTACAATTTCAACAAACAAAGCTCGACGAGTCTACAACTTGTCAAAGCTAAGGTGTCCACTAACACACCTCACATAATAAAACTAGTACAAAACACACAATAACTAGCTAGTACAACATAATAAAAACTCACAACAATAATACAACATAGTAATAAAGTGGGTAATGGAGGTCTTCACTCTTCCATTCTATCCTTGCCTTTTTCCTCGGGGTACATCTTCCCCTTGTTCTTCTTGTTGGCCCGCCTAGCATGGACTTCTTCCTCGGAACGGATCCTCAACGGATCTAGGACGGCGACGGCCTCCGGTCTAGCACAAGACCCCATATTCGACCCAAGACGAGCCAATGCACGGCCCACCATATTCTTGGGGCCGAAACTCCTCCTCTTCGGTGGTCTCATCACATCGGGAGTAGCTCCATCAACATATTCCTCAAAGAAGGCGCGGTTGGCCTTGCCAACCTCTCGGTACTTCAAATCGACTACCTCGTCCTTACGGAATATGGATCTCTCTTCCAAGGACAGAGCACGTGACCACTTGACATAAGCGGGAGTCACCCATGTCGTGGCAGCGGGGTTTGGCACCTCCCAAAGCGGCCGAGTGGTCCACCACCTTTCAAAGAATTCCACAAGCTCGGAGTTCCGGAACATATTCTCTTGAACAAGAGTATCTTGAGCGGGCACCTTTTGTTGACGCCCCATTTGCCTCATGAGCCTTTCGGGATATATGAAGGAAACAACGTTCAAACCCACCACTATCAAAGAACGAGGACTAGCACCCGAAGCGGGCAACCCCGTGAAGGACCTCAAGTGCCACCACGGCACCACCCAACGGATATGAGGATCACCCTCCTCCGCCAATCTTGCGGCCCAATAGGCCTCGGTGGAAGCAAAACTATCCGGGTACAACTTCTTCCTCATGGTGAGATGACGGAAGGAATAAGAAGAAGGATTAACTGGAGGCTCTACATACCTTAGCCTCTCCAATAGCCACACTTGGAGGATCCTTGGCGATCCAAAAGAGGGAGCTTCTCCACAAGAACCTTCCTTGTCCAAAACTTGGATAATCTCTCCAAGCACCAACCATGATGGATCTCTACCATGCTCCATTTGCTCAATCACATGGATAAGGGTCATGCTACCATGGCATTTTGGCCCCTCCTTCTTCAAGACATCAACAAAGAGGTACACATGGACAAGGCAAAATGCAAGAGCCCTTCTCCTAGCCACCTCCGAGACATTAGCATCTAGTCGGTTTGAAAAGATGTTAATAAGAGCCAACATATCCACACCATGTGGAGCAAGAAGAAAGTTGACTTGGCTTGTTGACAAGCCCAACATGGAACGAAATTTCTCCTTGTAGCACAACCGAGTCGGAGGAAGCACCGGAACACAACCCGGCCACCCACCAATGGCTCCAATTTCTTCGGCAAGAGGACAAATTTCACCTTTCGGGAAAACGAAAACATGATGTTTAGAATCCCAAAACCGAGAACATGCTTCAAGAAACGAAGGTTGCACCTTGACTTGACGAAGCACCAGCAATTGACCAACTCCCATGCAATCGAGTTGATACTTCTCGGGAGGCGACAAATCCCGACACCATTGTCGCAATGCATTCTCAAAAGTATCCATGAAATATTTTTGTGGAAGAAGAAGAAGTTTTATAGAGATGTTTCTGTGTTTCGGATGATGAAACAATGAAGCGCAAATGTCCCTATTTATAAAAAATGATCAGCGCATTTTTCAGAAAAAGAGGAGAGCTGGCTTCCATCGCCAAGCTGCTCGCGCCTCTTTGAGGCTTCCCCACGATTCCCGCTGTTAACTTGTCTCTTTCAACATGTGTTTTCTCCTGACACCTCAAACCTCCCGCCAGGAAGCTCGCGCCTCTTCGGGATAATTCAGGAAATTTTGTGTTTCCTCACACTCACATTTCCTTGTTTTCGCGTTTTACGAAATCCGACGCGGTTTCCATGACGCAGCTTTAAACATACGGATTTTTCTTTCTTTTTTTTAAGGGGGGAAGGACTAGTCGCCCCGATCCGCGATGGATCATTTCCATGTCAGTCGAAACGCCGAAAATTTTTCGCTTTTCGCTTTTTCGCACTTTCCGGCAAAAATCAAAATTGAAAATTGATAACACGACATCAATTTTCCTCAAAAATTCAAGCACTCACAAATTCGAGTCTTGACATCAAAAACCAAACATACTCGCAAAAATCCTTTTCTAAAATTCTTTCCTGACGGTTTGAGTTTTATATTTTTCGAGGCAATTTTCAAAAATTTCGATGCAATTTAATTCACGACACGAGTTAATTGCTCAAATTCTCAAATCAATTCCTTTTGAATTCCAAACGCGACGTTTTGTCACGGAATTTTCAATTCATTTCAAATTTTCAAATTTTAACTTCAGGTCATCTTGGTTAATTTTTGATTTTCAATCAAATGCTTCTACGTGTCTGCGTTTATGCGTATGTGCTATCTGCTGCCTGTTTTCTACACTAACGATGCAGGAACTGGTGCAAAGCAAAAGGAGAATCAAAAAGCCGACGGCGCTCTCGAAACACGAAACACAAACAAAAAGCCAAAAATCACAAAATAAACCACAATCCAAAAACACATATATACAAACTGCCTTACGCAAAATACAAACGTCTATCATACAGACACTGGCCTAAAACAAAGGTCTATCATACAGACACTGGCCTAAAACAAACGTCTATCATACATACACTGGCCTAAGACAACGAACTGGGGGCTATCCGCCACCTACCGAACTAAGCACTCTCTATCCTCTCAAACGGAAAAGAAAGAGAGCAACAGGGGAAACAGAGGAGCAACAGCGGAAGCATAGGTGGTTACCATGACGGTAACACCTCGTTCCTTCTCCACGAAAAAAAGAAAAATGGTGCCTGGCAGATTTTGGACGACGCGATGATCGAGGCTCGTAGCTCAGCGCGTTACCCCGACATTGACCTCCAATCGTCAGAATTCGAGGATGAAAAGGGATCAGGACAACGGATACTACCCCGATATTGAACCCCACTCAGCTGAATTCGACAACGACCGAAAGCGACAACGTGGGATAACACACTCGTACTGAACCCCACTCATCGGACGTCCAGACCTCCGCAGGCAACGACCAGCGATCGATACCCGATCATTGGTCGGACAAAGGCCGCCAGGCAGAAACACAACCAAGCCTGTAACAAAAAACAGTCGTCTTTCCCCCTCCAGGATCGACTTCCTCCTCCAAGGCCTCAACGACGGACCCCATAGGTCCCAAACAGTACCCTGTGATAAAAAAACAACCAACAAAAAAAAACGTCAGCCGAAATTTCGGCATTACGACGGCATGAAATGGATAAATCCAAAAACAAAAAAACACAACCTGCAATACAAAAACAAGGGGCAAGCCCGCCCCAAACCATTCACAAAAAAAACACACAAAAACGACTCGCCCCTCTTTTCAAGCAAAAGACGAGTCAAAACCACAAAAACGGCATTTCAAGACCCATACGAGGTCTGCCAACAACCCAAAATACATTCCCGACACAATGGGGATTTTTCTACGGTTCAAAAAGGCAATTCATACGCTAATTTGAGCCTAAACCTGACAAAAATCCAAAAACGACCGCAAAAAGGCAAACGTGATTCTATCACGCCTCAAGGTGACCTAAGATACCAATAAGGTCCATTTCAAGGCAAACTGACTCAATTCAAGCCCAAACAGGCGCTTATTTTGTCGGGACGTAAGATGAAGTCGCAAAAGGCAAAAATCCAATTTTGCCCACAAACATCCAACGAAGGTCCTTAAATGGCAAATACGGGTTTTCCCAACTACAATGCAACCTAGTGGGACCCACTACCCAAGAAAATAAACTTGGCATTGTGAAATGAGACGGTTTCTCGCCTATTTCACGTTTTTCGAGCATAGGGAGCAGGAACGGGGACCAAAATGCAAACTAAAAGCACCCCTATACTCCTAAACATGTCTCTAACCTAATGCAAACATCAATTTCACTCGAAATCGGTTCAATCAAAAACGCCCAATTCGATTTTTAGGGCAAAATTCGCCCTAATTCAATCAAGCTAACAATCAACAAATTTGAAAGGATTCAAGAAGAAATACATACCTTGAGATGACATTTGTTGGCGATGGCACAAGTGAGAGCACGCAAGAAGGTCTTTCAATGGCGATTTTTCGAGATTTTTGAGGTTGAAGATGAATAATCATCCGCAGCTCAACCTCGCGTCTTTTTAACAGAAAAAAGGGAAGCCGGCTTCTATCACCAGATGGCTCGCGCCTAAACCAGGCCTCCCCTTTGCTTTTTCAGCGAAATTTGGGCTTTGGCCCAATTTCCCATAACAAACTCCAAAGTTTTCGTTGACGATATTGAATGTCGCCATTTTCTCGAAAACAAACAAAACCAAATAGTGAAAATCTAAATTTGCTATTTTCAAAATTTCAAGCAAACAGCGATCAAAACCGCCAACTTCAAAAATATTAGCGAAAATTCAAAATTGCTATTTTCCTCCAATTTCAAAAATAATGGCAAAAATTAAAAAACCGCTATTTCTCCAAATTTTAGACGACGGCAATTAAAACCGTCATTTTCAAAATTGTAGTTGGGGTTTGAATTCCACTATTTTCACCACACATGTCAACGGCGGCACATAAACCGTCACTTTAATCAATGGTGAAGATTCTAAATTCACTATTTCTTTCAAATGTCAACGGCTGCACATAAACTGTCACTTCAATCAATGGTGAAGATTCCAAATTCACTATTTCTTTCAAATGTCAACGGCGGCACATAAACCGTCACTTCAATCAATGGTGAAGATTCCAAATTCACTATTTCTTTCAAATATCAACGGCGGCACATAAATCGTCACTTCAATCAATGGTGAAGATTCCAAATTCACTATTTCTTTCAAATGTCAACGGCGGCACATAAACCGTCACTTCAATCAATGGTGAAGATTCCAAATTCACTATTTCTTTCAAATATCAACGGCGGCACATAAACCGTCACTTCAATCAATGGTGAAGATTCCAAATTCACTATTTCTTTCAAATGTCAACGGCGGCACATAAACCTTCACTTCAAACGCTATAGCAAACTCAAATTTGCAATTTTCCTTCAAAATTGGAACAAACGGCGATGAAAACCGCCACTGCAAATTCAAGCCGACGAATGGTGAAAATTCCAAATTCACTATTCTTTCAAATACCAGCAGGGGGCTTCCTCGCGGAACCCACTCATTCCAAAAACGGTGATAGTGAAAATCCAAATTCACTATTTCCCCAGCGACATCACGAGATCGCTACTTTCAAAACAAGCCCATTCGACGCGGCTATTCCCATGGTCCATTAACCGACCGTTACATTTGGCTGGCGAGCCTTTGTCCGCAACCCTTCAAGGACAGATCCCGAAGATGCCTCGGGTACATTTCCTTGTCTCGGCTGGCGAGCCTTACAACGCATCGCGGCTGGCGAGCCCTCCTCACATACGCACCATGGCTGGCGAGCCTTTGTCCGCAACCTTTCAAGGACACATCCCGAAGATGCCTCGGGTACATTTCCTTGTCTCGGCTGGCGAGCCTTACAACGCATCGCGGCTGGCGAGCCTCCTCACATACGCACCATGGCTGGCGAGCCTTTGTCCGCAACCTTTCAAGGACACATCCCGAAGATGCCTCGGGTACATTTCCTTGTCTCGGCTGGCGAGCCTTACAACACATCGCGGCTGGCGAGCCCTCCTCACATACGCACCATGGTTAGCGAGCCTTTGTCCGCAACCTTTCAAGGACACATCCCGAAGATGCCTCTGGTACATTTCCTTGTTTCGGCTGGCGAGCCTTACAACGCATCACGGCTGGCGAGCCCTCCTCACATACGCACCATGGCTGGTGAGCCTTTGTCCGCAACCTTTCAAGGACACATCCCGAAGATGCCTCGGGTACATTTCCTTGTCTCGGCTGGCGAGCCTTACAAAGCATCGCGGCTGGTGAGCCCTCCTCATATATGCACCATGGCTGGCGAGCCTTTGTCCGCAACCTTTCAAGGACACATCCCGAAGATGCCTCGGGTACATTTCCTTCTCTCGGCTGGCGAGCCTTACAACGCATCGCGGCTGGCGAGCCCTCCTCACATACGCACTAGGGTTGGCGAGCCTTTGTCCGCAAACATGCAAGGACATATCCGAAGATGCCTCAGGTATGACTCCTTCTTATGGCTGGCGAGCCTTCGTACGTAGTCTAACGGACTTTAAACGACCCGCACGAATAGTCGACAGACTCTAAACTGTTCCCGACGACAGGCCCTTGACTTGTACCCTCGAGTCGCCTTGGCATCGCCCTTCCCGACGGCAGGTCCTTGACCCGAATCATTTCGAGCCGCCTCGACGTCGCTTGGGTCTTCAGGTTGTAATCTTCGATTGACCTGGGGGCTCTAATTTGACTTTCGCCCTGTCCAAGCCTCAGTCAAAGTGGGGGCTCTATAGATACCCGATATCTGCTGAGACTCCAACAAACACCCGATGATTATCGGACTACAACATGCTTTGGAATCGCGGCGTTTGATCGACAATTTGTGTACAACTTTACGTCGGAAAACTTAAAACGATTTCGAAAATAAAACATTTCAAAAATACCTGGAGTGTTTAATGCACGGCGACGGGGTCGCAATGACACTAACTAGAGTCAAAACCGACACCGGACCAAAAACCGACTCGAAAATTCAAATCCCGACTCCAACAACGAGTCAAAACGAGTCAACCACAAAAACAAAATATCTCAAAGCCTTCTATGCTAAGTTTTCCCGAATTCATGTTGGTCAAGTACCAAACATGTGACTACAAAACCTAGGATAGAACAAATCATGATTGCGTTTATTGTGAAAGCGACAACACAGCTCGAAGACCTGCGACGTGGCTCGCGCCTCTTTGAGCAGCCCAGGTGGCCACGTCGCTCAAAACTCACACAACCACTCATTCTCCTATAAATACCCCTCAAATGCCACCCATTTAAGAGTTACGCGAGTGTCCGTCCCCTCTTTTCTCCCTTAAAATTCTCGACTCGACTTCTAAAGTCACAATCCGACGCGTATTTACGACCTACCGATCGTAAACACGAGCCTTACACAATGTTTGGTACCGTCATCGTGCATTAAACCACTTGACCTACCTCTTCGACCACTACACCATCACTAAACTTTTAAAACACTCTTTTTACTTACCAAAACGGTTTTAAACCGAGTTTTTTCCGATCAAACAAGTTGTTACACTTACGTCGGTCACTCGCCATAACCAAACATGTAAGTATGAGGGTGTAAAAATCCTCTTTCATTATGTTTTCATTTGTTTCATGACTCTAACATGCTAAAACATGCATAACATGAACCAAAACATGGAATAAACGAGCCAAAACTGATTTTTGGTCTGAGGCAGAAGCCCCTTAGGTCGCCAACAAAGCTCGCGCCTAAATGGGGTACTCGGACGCAGATCAACCGTGTTTGTTCTCGTCATTTCCCTTAATCCATTTTTCATATTTGTAATCGGTTTTTACCATTTCAAGTATTTTCGAAACCTTTTGTTTCATTTCACATGTTTTAACCATAAAGCATTTTTCACCCTTGGTTCCTCATACCATGGCGGTTAAATCCGTGTTTCGGTGATAATATTTGGTTAATGACATTTAGAAGGTATTTTAAAGCCTTTTATTTCATTTCCTCACATTTTCAAGCAAACCTATTAGTCACCAACGCAAAATCATCCTTGGTTCTACATACCATGCCGGATTTTAACCCGGTTACGATGACGAGTATCGACTAATTACATTCGAAATGGACTTAAAACAATTAGTCCACAATCATTTGTCAAAACTATTCATGTCAAGTTTGTCAAATCGAAACCGACACCGAATATTATCAAATAATGATGATTGTTCGGGTCTAGTTCTTCGAATCAACAAATACGGTCTAAACGACCCTTTCAAAATCCAACCGGTTTCAAATACCCATTTTCAACACGTTTTATAACGTTTTCTAAACAGTCAGAACACGGAATACAACCGTTGGCTAACCCGCGCCTCAAGCAGGCTCCTCATTTCTCATTTTCAAAACCAGGGGAGGCCTCTTACACCGCCGGCTGGCTCGCGCCTCTTATAGCCGTCTGGTAAAAGGCCTGTTTCCTTCCAGCATTAGTCTAGGATGATCCCGACTCCGGTTATTCCGGATATAGGACGGATCAGATGACTATTCAATTATTTATAACCATATTTGGAAAATGCCTTACTAAGACAAATGGATCATGTTATGCACCCTAAACCTAATACGGTAAATGGATGTTTAATTTCCGTCTTGCATGCAAATCAACCATTAATCGAACTCGACATCTTATACTTGATACTTAGATTAAATCAACCGACTTAGAAAGCTCTCACATGTTAGGTTTAAATCATTGGATGCGCATTCATGCATTTAAACCGTTTTATCAACTTTTGCATTCAACCAACCAAGAACGATTAGTAGAGGCCGCTAAACGCGGGCGGGATTGGGTGTCTGATTAAAGGGATTCCCAATACGTACCTTCACCTCTTACTCAAAAACTTTGGATAGTGGACGACCTTATCCAGGGCATACGAGAGTCATTCTAGAGATAGGATGCTAAAGAGGGACGAGTTCCTTATCTTTAGTACCTATGTCAAACGCTGCTTTGTGCTTCGATTTGACCGAGGTATAAAGTGGAATTCGAACGGGTTCCAGGCATCCCACAAATGCTTGGTGGCGACTCCGAACATCTCTAATCGTTTCGAGACCCTTACCGAGACTAAACCGACCGATCTAAAACGATCCGGTCGAAAGCACCTTTACGCCGCTGAGCGTGGCTTTCAAAAGACCGCTGCATGTCCACAGATTGGCTTCGCGTGCAGCTGGCCCGCGACCGCGGTCCAGTAGGTGGCCCCAAATCCACAGACCGAGACGTGGCCCATGCCCACAGGTGCGTAGTGTGAATATTGATTGTAAGGATTGATTATTACTCATTACACAATATTATATTATTGGTGTTGTTAGACGGGTTTTCGAAACGTGTTTATTTGGGTGTTGACACGAGTTTTGAGAAGTCGGGGTTTAAATATAATAATTCCGCATTTATCGTATAATTGTTTTATAATTAGTTTAACTATTTAACACAGGTTGAACATGGGTTTAGTTTGTATAGCTTGATACGGGTTTTGACCGATAATTAAGACGGGTTTTACGTAATAATTTACATGAGAACATAATTAATATAATTAAATTATAATTGATTAAAATAATGAATAATGAATAATGAATATAATTTATAATTGAATAATTATTATATTTGTTAGGTGACGGGTTGTTGAAGAGTTATTTGATTGATTTGCTTTGCTTGGATTGCGTAATTGGAGTGCCTGCTTTTGAGGTAGGATAATCTACTCAACTATATCTGTTTCCGTGTTTAATACTTGAATGTTATTGGAAGGATGATTGGTTTATGACTGCTTATTTAATTAAGTTGATTGAGCGATTAATATTGTTCGTTGTTGGAGTTGTGCATATTTTATACGATTATATTGTGGAATGGTTTATGAGAATTGGACTGCCCCAGGCTTAGTCTCTGGTGGATAATGTGAGTGGTGATTGGACTGCCCCAGGCTTAGTCTCTGGTGGATAACGTGTGTGATTAATTGGAAGGCCCCCATGCTTAGTCTCTGGTGGGTAACGTGTGTGAGTATTTGGACTGCCCCAGGCTTAGTCTCTGGTGGATAACGTGGACGATGATGTCGACATGTGACATTTGAACAATTGAGATTGGAATATTGACAGTCGTGAGAGATTGGTTGTTTTAATGTATTTTATCCTACTCAACCTCGTGGTTGACCGTGTATTCGTGAACACCTGCGGTTAACCGTTTTATGGGGAGCAGATTTGACAGGTACTAAAGATTAGCTGACTCGGGAGCATTGGGATGAGAGCTTGACTTGGACCGTAGTTGAAGTCTAGATCACATAGAACAATTATATCACTTTAATTATTTCCGTTGCGAGTTGTAAATATTTTATATTAAGTTTTTGTTGGTTAATTTGTAATAAACATATAATCGCTAAGTTTTAATTTAAAGTACTTTGGTATTGTTGTACTTTGTTATTCACTACCTCGGAAAACCGAGATGGTAACAGTCCTATTTATTTGGGAATGTCTAGCTAAAGGCTTCTCAATAAATGGGGGTGTTACAAAGTGGTATCAGAGCAAATTATCCTTAGGCCTAACTAATGAATAATAATGAACTTAGGATGTGACTAAATAAAATGAACCCCGGGTAGGAACTGTTAGGAGCCCCTCTTAGTGCGGTTAAGAAGCTAACCTTAATTTGTACCTCGGCCCTTCCAGTTTTGAACCGGGAACCTTGAGAGAATACTTGAGAGTATGGGGTAATTTAAAATGAATATATTATATTTATCTTAGGAATTTTGTTTGTCTTGGTTGCGTATTGTTGTCATTAATGGATGCGGTTACGGGGGCGTAAGCTTATTTTACGGAGGAGGGGTGTGCCATAATTTCTTTTAAGCATGTTGATATGAGGAAGTATGTGGGCATGTATGTGGAAGGAGTGAATATGATAAAGCATGTGAAATATTATTGTTGTGTGGAATTGTGAAAAATGCGATTTTGGTTGATTTCACAAGATTTTTACCCTTGATTGTTTTGGCTTCCATTTACTGTCTGTTTAAAATTATTGTTTAAAATTTTTATGTGTGATACCCTTCTGAGTTATCTTTCATATGCCATTGGTCTCATGTTCAAATAATATACGGTGTAGGAGAAACAAATATTTTAGTGGACATTGGTCGAAGTATTCCTGTACAGTGATATTTTCGCGCCATGTTTTTGTAAAAATTATCATTTAAAAAATATTTAATGATTTGGTAAAATTCCAACTCCACTGTTTAACTGACTCGTGTATGTTTCTAAATTGATAAGCCACGTCGCAATCTAAATTTTTGACAATTAATAGTTATTTTTCCAAGTTGACCTAAGTCTCTGACAAGTTGTTGTGAAATTTCTGTTTCGACTAAATAATTTGTAAAATGCATTATAAATTGACCTTATGAGATTTTGACTTAATTCTTTTTTTCATGATTTATTAACTCTCTTTATTTTCAAAAAAGTGTAAGTTCTCGAGGATTAATTAAGTTATTATTTATTTATGATTTTTAGAAATTATAACATGTTTTCCTAGCCTTGGAAAAAATGTAAGTTTTTTTTTCTGTCTTTTGCACTTTGATACTATGATGTTGTCAATTAGGTGAAGTAGATAACCATGTCTAGTGATATGCGGAACGTGTTGCCCTAACTATATATATATATATATATATATATATATATATATATATATATATATATATATATATATATATATATATATTCACATTAATTGCATCCATGTTTAAGTTAGATATCATTATCAAAAAAAGATTAATTAAAACAGTATGTGTATCTTTTGTGGTAGATTATTATTTATTCTGGCAATGTATTCATAGGTGGTTAAGTAAAGTATTTAAGTTTAAATAAAGTTAGTTGAGTATACTATATGTTGTGGTTTTGCTATTTAGAAGTAAATCAAAGATTTTGTTATTCATTTAGCCATTAATTGATGTTGTGTTGGAAATAATAGTTGTCTTGTAATACAATGTGGGTTTCATGATTTATGACATTACAACAATGATTTGGTTGTTCCTGTTGTTGCTATTTCGAACTTCGAGGACGAAGTTTATTTTTAGGGGAAGGAATGTAATACTACGAATGTCTGAGTTATTGTTGTGATACTTTGTGATAAGAAGTTATTGTTGTGATACTTTATGATAAGATAATGGATCATTGTGTTGTATGGTGCTTAGTTATGAGGATGTTATAAGTGATGTGGTAGTACTTGTGGGCGAACTTCGGGACGAAGTTCCTTTTTAGGGGGGAAGACTGTAATACCTCGTAAATTGCTAATTATTTATAGGAATAATTTATGTAATTCGAATAATTAATTAAAAAGGTATTTATATTAATAATTGCAAATAAGACGATAATTAATGATAAAAATAATGAATGATTCGGGATTTGTTAATTGGACCGTGTGCTAGTTACTCTTGTATCCAAATAAAGATAATAATATTATATGTATGTAATTGTATAATCGTAATAATATGGTAAATTACATATTTCCTAATTAATTTCTTATAAGATTAACCTACCTATATAAATAGATGAAACTATAGACCTTATAATTCATAATAAATCTGAAGAATTCATAAAGGGGAGAAAATTGGGATCGACATTCAAATATTCACAAGATTAATGTTGCTAATTAACTCGAGGTAAGACCGTCTAATGTATACTCTTTGCTTTGCTATAACTCGTTAAATAGACAACCGTTGACTGACCCGAGACCATGCCCTTGACCGTGGATCACCAAGGTTTGACCGGACCCACCTTTGACCGACAGGAAAGGGGGAAAGACAGGCGGTTTTGTGGGTGGTTACAAAGGGGAAATCGGGTAGTTAATTGGGTAATTGAACCCCTAATCGTGACCATTGTTACCTGGGTTAACGTTGGTTGGTCGTGGGGGAAGTAGTCTACCACCGTGGTGGAGTAGTGGTGGTCGGAGATGGTGGTTTGCGGCAGTGGTGGCGGTAAAAACGCGAAAGCAGGGGAAGTAATACTGTTTGTAGGTGACCGTCTTAAGACGAACACCGTGAACAGTGTACTTGCGACAAGTGTAAGAGGGAGCCACTTATGTAACCACCGTGTGTCATAGAAGACGATGGTGGTGGTGAGAGGTGGTGGGTCCATATGGGGTGGCCGGAATGCGCAGATTAAAGGGTGGTGTTGGTGATGTTGTTGTCGGGTTGAGTTAAGGAGTATGACCCCAGTTGTGTCGACTTGTCCTTGACCATGGGAGATGGTGTGACCAGTGGGTCCACCGTGAGTCAGAGGAGGACTACGGTGGTGGCCACTGGTGGCAGGGGTGGTTGTTATTGGTGAGTGTTGCGAGTTTGTGAGTATTGAGAGCGTTGAATGTTTTTGTTTGTTTGTTGTTAGTTGTCGTTGTTGTTTGTGTCGAGGGCAGGTGTTGTGGGCCGTGAGGGAGGTTCTATTGGTGGTGTTGGGGTATGGTGGTGGCAGCTAGTGACGGTGTTGGTCATAAATAGTGGTTAAAATTGTGTCTTTTGTATACATTGCGTCGGTATCGAACGTTGTTGATGTTAGCTGCTAGGGCATGCTTTGGCAGCCATGTGGGGTAGTTGTTGCTGGTGGTAGGGCAGTGTCTAGGTTGTGGGCAGAGGAGGCTCACGGTGGAGACCGGTGGTGGACTGGGTGGTTGTCGGGTGTGAGAGAATTTATGCGGTTTTGGGGGTTGTGTCGTGTGTAATATGTATGAGTAGTGTCGTGGGTTTTTGGGAGGTGCGTAGTGTGAATATTGATTGTAAGGATTGATTATTACTCATTACACAATATTATATTATTCGTGTTGTTAGACGGGTTTTCGAAACGTGTTTATTTGGGTGTTGACACGAGTTTTGAGAAGTCGGGGTTTAAATATAATAATTCCGCATTTATCGTATAATTGTTTTATAATTAGTTTAACTATTTAACACAGGTTGAACATGGATTTAGTTTGTATATCTTGATACGGGTTTTGACCGATAATTAAGACGGGTTTTACGTAATTATTTACACGAGAACATAATTAATATAATTAAATTATAATTGATTAAAATAATGAATATAATTTATAATTGAATAATTATTATATTTGTTAGGTGACGGGTTGTTGAAGAGTTATTTGATTGATTTGCTTTGCTTGGATTGCGTAATTGGAGTGCTTGCTTTCGAGGTAGGATAATCTACTCAACTATATCTATTTCCGTGTTTAATACGTGAATGTTTGATACGTGCCTAATGTATAGTCTTTTTGGCCTATTTCAGCACGTATTTCCATGCATTTCTATGCTATTTTTATAGTATTTTGCCCCGAATTGGCTACTTTGGTGTATTTTGTCCTTTTTGTAGGGATAATCGCGGAAGTAGCGGAACCATGCCCTTTTTCTGTCCTTTTTGCATGCATTTAGAGGAGACGGGAGTATCCCAGAGTGAGATGTTGCACTAAGAAGTGTCGTCGCACGCATTACGAGGTACTTGGGTGAAGACGTAAGCTGAATTGAAGATCCAAGTGGTCTATCGAGCTGTTTGGAGGACGATCGAAGGGTTCCAAGGCTCCTTAAGGCTCGATCGAGAGGCTCATTCCTCGATCGAGTAGTCTGCACCTGACCAAGACCTCGATCGAGTGACCAGTTGTTCGATCGAGGAGGTTCTCATTGGTGATGGTCGATCGAGTAGTCTAATCTACTCGATCGAGAGGCTTTTGACGCTATGGGCTTTAATTAGCCGTGTTTGGTTTATTCTGGATAACACTTAGACTTTTCCTATTTAACCAAGTATTACTAGGTTAATTAGGCATCACTTTTGACTCCAAGACTATCTCTTTTTACTATCATTCATATTAGAAAAAACCTCTTTTTTTTTACGTTGCTTTCACCTTGGGATTATTGCCTTCTCGGAATTCGTTCTTTACGCCGGAATTTCTCGGATTGTAATTCTCTTCCCCTTTTTAATAATAATTAACCTTCTTTTGTTGTTTTAATTCCTGTTTTATGTTATTGTTTTCATTCCTTCTTGCCCTAATCATTATCATTGCTCTTTATTATTTCGCTATGTTTTCACTGAAATTTACATCTTTGTTAGATTAGTTATGAATATGAGTAGCTAAACCTCTTCATGTTGGGATTAGGGGATCTGCGGTAGAATAATGACGACGTAGTAAATGAATTAGACGAACCGATTTAAGAGACTCTGTCACTATAGCAATATAACTGTAATCACCGACCTAGTTGAGTGCACGCTTCTATGTCACCTATTAAACTGGCTACAATTAACCCTGGATCGAAAGATTGGATTAAATAGGCCTGCTATAAACAGTAGACTACCCTAATGAGGACGAAAGTTAAGTTAGTGGTGTTTTAGGGTGGGAAGTGGACCGAAAGGACCTTCTAATATCCGTCTCACAGTTAGTTCGTCTGAGTCATTTACTGCTAAGTTGTTAAACTGCCGTTGTGAACCGAAGTCCCGACATGCCTCTCTCTTATTGATAGTTTAATTCATTTTCCTGCTTATCTGCTTTCCTCTTTATTTCTCTTCCTTCAAACTCCGTAGTTAGAAACCAAAAATTAATCAACCCCAATTGTTACTTTAGAATTAGGAATAGATAGCTGTAGTTACATTCCTCCCTGTGGATTCGATACTCGACTGCCTCTACTACATATTAGTTGAGACCGTTAGGTTTATTTTTGACAGGTACGCGACAGACGTGTCAAATTTTGGCGCCGTTGCCGGGGAGGCAATTGTTCCAATTACTAGCTGTTTTATTTTTAATTCTCCTTTTTAGTTTAAGGAACTTCGTTCCTTAGGCTATTCTCATATCTTGTCTGTAGTTTCGTCTTATGCGCAGGTCGCAAGGTGGTCCACTGCTACCTTTTGATCCCGAGATTGAGAGATCCTGTCGCGCAAAGAGGAGACTATTTCGAGAACAACAGGAAGAGGAGGAGCCCAGTTCTCGCGGCAATTTTTACGAGAACGAGCTTTTCGAAGACAACCCGCCGTCTTCTCCAGTTTCCGACTATTCACTTGAGTCCATCACTTTCCCAGAATTTCCCGAAATGGCCGAGGAAGCTACCATTGCTAGTCACTCCGAGCCCACCGCTGACAATCTTTATAAGGGGTTCGAACTGCCTGGAGATGCTAGGAAGTTCGAGCCTAAGCCGTCTTACATCAGCATGGTAGAGAAAAATCAGTTCGGGGGGCGCGAAGGAAGATGCACTCAACATATGGAGACTTTCATTGATTATCGCTGCTCCATACCACCTCCCACCGGCGTGACGGTGACGAGATCAAAGAAACGATGTTCATTTTCTCACTCCGCGATCTTTGCGCGGGAGTGGTACAGGATTTGGACAAAGCTGCTCACGGCATAACAGATTGGAATTCGCTAGCATTGGCATTTTATAAGAAATATTTCTCTGCTTCGAGAACCATAGCCATCAGAGCTCAGATAACCAGTTTCAAGCAGGGTCCCGACGAGAACTTCCACGAGGCATGGCTTCGTTTTAAGAAACTAGTGCGTACCATACCACACCACGGTTTCGAGAAATGGAGTTTATGCAACCATTTTTACAATGGTTTATATGATGATCAGAGGGCTATATTAGATGCTGCAGCCAACGGTCGATTTTCCGACAACTTGGGGCCGACGAAAGGTTGGAAAATAATAGATGATTTAGCCACTCATAGGGCTGAATACGGGAACTCAAGAGGAAACCAAAGGAGAGCAGCTGAATCCTCTTCAGTGGCTGCGTTAGAGGCCCTTATCGCTAGGTTCGACAAGTACGAACTAGGGGGAGCTCTCAAACCAGGGATGTACCAGGTTAATGCCATGACAGACGGTCCTTTCGTCTGTACGAGATGTGGGAGATGATGGGGTAGATGGACATGTCGCCGATTATTGTCCTAGTCCTTATGAGCAATGTTCGCCTTTCAACATTACGGGCAAAACAACACTCATTATGAGCCGAATATCCACCCCAATTTGAGGTGGAGTAACCAGAACAACGTGCTCAATCCCACCGCTCCTCCAAATCAGCAGCGACCCTATATTCCTCCACACCGAAATAAACAAGGCTATCGAAGCCTCCGTCTTTCAACCCTCCTAACCAAGGTGCCTCGTCATCTAGTGGGATGAGCGAGATCGGTGAGTTGAAGTCCATGATGCAGTCCATTGCAAAGCAATTACAGCAGAAGGACACGGCATTCAAGGCACTTGAGACTCAAGTTGCCCAATTGGCTGAAAATCAATCCTCGAGAAAAGCCGGTCATTTGCCAACTCAAAATGACAAGAATCCAAATGAGACGGTGCATTTGATAGAGTTGAGAAGCGGTCTCTCTTACGAAGGACCAGAAATGAAGAAATCAGACTCGGGGGAAGCTGTTACTGATGATGAACAGTGTTCTGTTCAGAGAAAAGGACCTACGACACAGGAATTACTCGATCGATTAAGTCCGGTGCTGAAACAGGTTCGATCGAGTGGAATTGGTAAGGAAGCTGGTCGATCGAGTGAGCACAGTGCTCGATCGAATGGAAAGGAAGACGAGGTTGTTCGATCGAGTGGGGATGTTGCTCGATCGACCACAGTTGCCGATGAAAGTGCTCGATCGAGTGGACACACCGCTCGATCGAGTGATATGAATGACGGGAAGCTTATTCGAGAGCCCGCTAGTGCTCGTTTAAGCGATGAATTACGTAAAGACCTCGTTCGAGAGGTAAGAAGCGTCCGAAGGATACTGAACTCGCTCCGGAAGATACTTTGGAGGCGAGAAACAAGGGACTCGAAATTCCAATTACGGTTCCCTTCCCGAGGCGGCTGCAGAATACTAAGATTAATCAACAGTTTAGCAAATTTGCGTTGAGCTGCTGAAGAGTTTGGAAGTTTCCGTGCCGTTCACTGAGTTGCTTATGAAGGTACCCTCTTACTTACGATTTATGAAAGATATTTTAGCACGTAAGAGGACCGTTAATGATAATGAGATCGTAGCTTTGATCGAGATGGGGTCACTGTCTCAAAATAAGTTACCTCTTAAGCAATCGGACCGGGTAGTTTTTCGATCCCCTGTCACATAGGTATGAGTTTGATTGATAATGCGCTATGCGATTTAGGCGCTAGCGTAAGTGTACTACCTTTGTCTCTAGCTAAGAGACTTGGTGTGACCAAGCTGAGTTGCACCAATATGGTATCCAGGATGGCCGACCGTAGTCTTTCACGGCCACTAGGTGTAGCGGAAGACGTACCTGTTAGGATCGGGAAGTTCTTTATTCCCGTTGACTTTGTCGTCCTAGATATCCCAGAAGATGTGCATACCCCTATCATTTTAGGGAGACCATTTTTGTCCACCGCCGTGCAGTGATAGATGTCGGGGAAGACTTTGACCTTCCGGGTAGGGGATGAGGAGTTGACTTTTCGTCAGTCCCAATTCCGGAGGGCTCCCATGCAAGCTCAACCTTGCAATGCCCTCTTCTCGTTGACCCTATTATTGACACTCCGGATGAAAGTTTGGAGAATATTGCTATTATTGCTAACCCTCCGCCTCGGTCGAGAGCAACAAGGAGGAAAATTGCCTGTTGTCCTTTGCAGTACAGATGAAGGCAAGAAAGGAGCGATCAAAGGACAGGGTGGAACCATTGTCATTCAAACTGGAGCCAAGGAAGCCAAGGAAGCGACGTGAGCAACGAGAACAAAGACGAGTTCGAACCTACATAGATTCGAACTATGTTCCTCCTCCTCTTAGAAATTCAAGTTCATGGAAGTCAAAAAGGACAGTCAAGATCGTTGAAGTGACGTCCTCTCGAGAAGCCCACGAAGGGGCTACTGACAGCTGATGGGAATTAAACGGGGAAATGCCCCGTGTAACAAATTGTAATAGATTTTTGGTTTGAATTTCTTTTGAATTTATTTAACTTATTATGTTTTTAATTAGGACAACTAGCTTAGACATTCTTTTTAGCATAGAATAAGACTATAGAGGCGTGTTCTTTGCATTTTTGGTATTTTTGGGATGTGTTTGGATTTGTTTTACGCGGTTTGGGGAAATACACGCATTTCGAGGAAGTACAGATGGAAATTCAAAGGAATTCACACGAGGAAGTCCTCGATCGAGTACTGTTGTACTCGATCGAATGGAAATTGGTTCGATCGAGTCTGCTGGCTACTCGATCGAGGAAGGCCACAACAGAACAGCTCGATCGAGAGGTTGGTTACTCGATCGAGTAAGAGGACATCAACAAGTCCTCGATCGAGTGACTTAAAATCACTCGATCGAGTGGATTGAACAGGGACCGAGGGAGTTTTCTATCTTAAACTCTTTATTTCCCTAATCTTTTTCATTTCCCTCCTAACTTCCGTCTAAACTCCCCTTATTGCGATTTCTTTTCCCCCAAATCCCCAATTTCTTGCCCAAATTTATCAAATCAAACACCTACATTTTCTTCCTAGTTAATTAATCCTCCATAGCCCCTTGTTTTCCCCCTTTTTTGTGTTCGTTTTCACGGTTTTCCAAGGGGATTAGGGTTTGCGGTTTTGTCGATCAAAATTCCGCCATTGTTGCTTGTTTTTGGGGTTTAATTGCTTCTTGTAGGTTAATCATCATCAAGTAAGTATTTATATCACTCTCTTTGCATTTTCTCTTGATTCAATTCGAATTTTTTGAGGTGATATTGAATTAGGGGCTCGAAAATTCCATGCCTAGTTGAATTTCTTCAATTAAATTGTGTTTAATTGCCCTTGTTTAGCTTGATGACGATATTTTGGCATCTCCTCACTATTTTTGCATGATGAATTCGAATTTTGCGCGATTTCCGCGATTAGGGTTCCTGTGAGTCGAAGTTTATCGATTTGTAAGACGGTCTTTACGCTGCCATGCTATGCCTAACTGCAGTTCTTGACTACCTTTTGCTGCTGTTATCTGTGTTCCCGTCCCCTATCGCCATTACTTGATGTACTTTATTAGGAATTTCGCGTTGTGAGTGGACATTCTTGATCGCCCGCAGCCATACATGTCTAAATTCTGGTTTCATGCTATTTTAGCCCTTTTGCGATCGCGGTTTATCATATTATCGCCACCCACATGTCGCTTTTGAAATTTTTGAGGAATTGTTGATTTCGGAAGTCGAATTTTCCGACTAATAGGGCTATTCTTTTGTTTGTCACATGTTGGTTAGCGGTTGTTTTAACCACGGTTAGAAAAGCATATTTTCTTATCCATGCCCTTTTGACACTTTGCGGGATGGACGCGAGCTCTCTTCCTTCTACTAGTACGTCCTCCGGCTCTTACGTGAGCGAGCAAGTGGCCCTGCGCACGCCACTAGCTCTACCTTGGTCACCACTACGGCACTGTTTTACTTGTCTCACGCAGGGGACAGTCTACGGCGCACCAAGCTCACTCCGGGAGCTCGGTTCGAGACTTCACCAGACCATCACTCCCCAGGCCTTTCTCTTTGCGGCTTGCGGCTTGACCCCGTTTTCCGCAGCTCGGTATGGTGCCACCGAGGACCCACCAGCAGCTAGCGGCTAGCCCTCACTTCCGGCCCGTCCCGAGGCTGTTGTTACGGGAGAGGGCGCTATCGCGCCCTGCATCGAAGATGCCCCAGACGTTTCACTTCGGAGGCTCACCGGACACGGTTAGTTTCTTTACTTCGTTGCCCCCTCTCCTCTACCCGTTTCCTTGCGCGGACTGACCTAGAGACCTTAGGCATTTACGAGGAGGTCTGTAGTTTGTTGAACGGGACGGGTATGTCGGGTTTGATTACCATGCAGGAGGCTACCATTCGTACCCTTACGTACGAGTTCTTTAGCTCCTATTCCTTTGACACCGACTCTTACGCCGCTGACCACTCCAGTTCTTGCATTTACTTTCGACTCCGCAACGAGTCTCATCACCGGACTTTGGCTCGGTTTGGGCGGGTTTTAGGCCTAGTTAGTGACGGCCTCACTGCCCCACCTCGAGACCTTCTTCAGCCACTCTGGGCTGCGCTTACTCACACTCCCTTCCACTCACGGAAGGGAGCTCACATTCACTTACCTGCGCCTCGTTACTACTTGCGTCTGTTAGGAGAGACCATCTTTGGGCGCCCTGAGTCCAACAACGTGACCAACACTGAGCTAGCGATTCTCGCGGGGTACCTCAACATTGACTATGGTACCCCGTTTGTTCTCAACATTGCCTATCTGGTAGCTCAGCATTGGAACGGTATTGGGACTCGGGTCAAGACCGCTATTGTCTGCGGCGGGCTAGTGACTAGGATCGCCCGCCACCTTTACCCTACTGACACTTCACTCACTGCACCCGACGAGGTGGCTTACCTTGACCTGGAGGCCATGGGTGTCTTGACCTGGTTCCCGAGGGCGAAGGGGAGCGCGAGGACGTGGAAGATCTGTGGTTCCACGTCTGTTACCTTGCCGTGCTCTACCCTTCCGCCACTTTTACCGCTCCCTACTGCTGCTGAGGGAGCGAGGCCACCTCCACCTACCTACCACCTTACCTTAACCCCTCCCTCCTCTTCTTCTAAGAAGAGGAAGCTAGAGGCCGGAGCCTCTTCTAGCTCCCAGGCTCAGACTCAGGCTCAGGCTGGACCGACACCCACGCCTCAGCCTACACCCTCACTCACTCCACCCCCGCTTGACCCTCCTTCTGGTTCGGCCTTTCCGGCCAATTTTGTCTGCCCTCCTACTTTAGAGGCGCCCGAGGATATGTGCAGGTACCTTACTGAGATGAGGCGGGATATGGCTTTAGCTGTATTCCCGCTTTACGAGTTCCATATCCGAGCCCGGCGACCGATTCCAGAGGGGTGGCCGCATCCTTCCTTCTACCGATACCCAGCGGACGGGTACCCTCCGTCTTCTTCTGACTCAGAGGAGGAGCCGGAGGAGACAGCGGTAGCACGAGAGGTGCGGCTACGAGCGAGCGGCGCGGCGAGAGCGCCAGAGAGGAGGCGAGTGATCCCCGTTCGCACCCAACCCGGAGGACCTGGTTGGAGGTGACGACCGAGTCTCCCCTTGTTTGTTTTGGTTTGGGGGAGACTGTTTTGTTGAGTCGGAGTACTCGAGAGACGGCGGTGCCGACGACGAGTAGTTATCTTGGTCTACTCACTTCCCGATTTTAAATTTGGTTTGGGGAAGTTCGTGTTTTGTATGTCTTCTTACTCTTTTTATTTTGTCTCCTTTATTTTTATTCTATTTTTATTTTATTGGTTGTGTACCCCCATCCCCATTTTTCTCATTTGGTGTATCTTTGGAGGACAACGAGGGCGTTGTCCGTTTTGGTTTTGGGAGGGTATTGCATCCTTTTGAGTCCAGATCCGCATTTGTTTTGCATTCACGTTTCATTTTTCAGTTTGCATTTGTTGTTTATTTTCAAAAAATCAAAAATCCAAAAAAAAAAAAAAAAATTAGAAAATTTCAAAAATTCAAAAAAATTTCACGTTTATTTTTGCATTTAGGTTGAGTCGGAACAGTAGATTTCCGTGATGAAATTGCACTTAACTTGTCGATTCACTTGAGCCTTGCACTTTATTGATGGTTTTTAGCTTTGTCATACGCATAGTCTACGAATTTTTGTTCAAATAATAGTGATTGTTTAGACTTTGACACGATAAATCGGCAAACTACTTAAAAATTCTGAGTTTTAGAGCCATAACTGGTGCCATTCATGACCAGTTCATTAGGAATTTTTGAGAGTAGTACTCCTTGCATAGCATGTTTGTCTCATTTGCACATTTATGACATTCAATTTCTCGTCAAATGCACATATTCGGGTTTGTGGTTGGTGTCACATGCAGGGAGGGTCTTGCAATTCCCCTTCTTTATATATCTTCACCCATTTAGCTCCACTTTAGCCAAAACTTGCCTTTTTGACCCATTAGCTACACTCCAAACTGAGCCTGCCTAGTCAAGCTAGTTAGTTTGTCCTTTTGTGGTATGTTTTTCCATTGCAGTTTGGCCTGTCTCTCTTGTTGGAGTTGGTGTTGTATTAAGGAAGGAGAAAAGAAAAAAAGTACTGAAAAAGAAAAAAAAAACGTGAAGAAGAAAAAGAAAAAAAAAAGAAAAGAAAATGAAAAAAAAATGAGATTCACGTGAACAAAAGAAAAAGAGAAAAATTGTGAAAAAATGATTGTCCCCTCTTGTCAGAGTTGAGAAGATGTTTGAAGATGTACAATCGACAAGAGGGTTGGTTGTTTCAGTTAGCTGATTCAGACGATATGTTTAAAAAAGGGAACTTTGTGACCGTCGACTCCTCTACTCTTATTCCATATCTTTTTGAGGAGATTGTGCTTCCGATCTAGTGAGTTTTGTGCCATGAAGGGCACCGTGTTAGTCTTTCGATCAGTTTGAGATCCGGATGGTTTATTATGGTCCTGTTAGGAACTAGCTTGACGCTTTTACCTCCACATTTCCATAACTTGTATTGCCTTTTCTCACCTGAACCTCACTATTCCCATATTATTTGCAAACCCTCGGCTGTGACGGACATTATTGGTTGGAGTGTGTGCATTAGTACTTGAATTGTCTTTCATTTTTTGTTGCATGCATGCTATGTAGGTCGCAGTTAGGTGAGTGACTGTCTTTCTTCTCTCTTTTACATATAACATTTGCCCTTTGCTTCATGAGAGAAGAGTGACCACGTGAGAGTCCGGTTTTGTTGGTCTTGCAAGGTCGATAGGTCAGCTTTATTTCTGAACAGCTTATAATTCGTTTGCGTATTGACTGCCTAGCTTTAACTGTTGATTTCGGTTGCATTAAATTGGTTCAAGTAGACAAGTTAGGCTAGCTCTGAGTTATCATTTCCGTTCCATTAGTTTAGTTTTGAGTTTACTCGAGGGCGAGTAAAGGTTTGGTTTGGGGAGATTTGATACGTGCCTAATGTATAGTCTTTTTGGCCTATTTCAGCACGTATTTCCATGCATTTCTATGCTATTTTTATAGTATTTTGCCCCGAATTGGCTACTTTGGTGTATTTTGTCCTTTTTGTAGGGATAATCGCGGAAGTAGCGGAACCATGCCCTTTTTCTGTCCTTTTTGCATGCATTTAGAGGAGACGGGAGTATCCCAGAGTGAGATGTTGCACTAAGAAGTGTCGTCGCACGCATTACGAGGTACTTGGGTGAAGACGTAAGCTGAATTGAAGATCCAAGTGGTCTATCGAGCTGTTTGGAGGACGATCGAAGGGTTCCAAGGCTCCTTAAGGCTCGATCGAGAGGCTCATTCCTCGATCGAGTAGTCTGCACCTGACCAAGACCTCGATCGAGTGACCAGTTGTTCGATCGAGGAGGTTCTGCTGAGCTGATGGTCGATCGAGTAGTCTAATCTACTCGATCGAGAGGCTTTTGACGCTATGGGCTTTAATTAGCCGTGTTTGGTTTATTCTGGATAACACTTAGACTTTTCCTATTTAACCAAGTATTACTAGGTTAATTAGGCATCACTTTTGACTCCAAGACTATCTCTTTTTACTATCATTCATATTAGAAAAAACCTACTGTTACTTTTACGTTGCTTTCACCTTGGGATTATTGCCTTCTCGGAATTCGTTCTTTACGCCGGAATTTCTCGGATTGTAATTCTCTTCCCCTTTTTAATAATAATTAACCTTCTTTTGTTGTTTTAATTCCTGTTTTATGTTATTGTTTTCATTCCTTCTTGCCCTAATCATTATCATTGCTCTTTATTATTTCGCTATGTTTTCTGCTGGAAATTTACATGCTGTTAGATTAGTTATGAATATGAGTAGCTAAACCTCTTCATGTTGGGATTAGGGGATCTGCGGTAGAATAATGACGACGTAGTAAATGAATTAGACGAACCGATTTAAGAGACTCTGTCACTATAGCAATATAACTGTAATCACCGACCTAGTTGAGTGCACGCTTCTATGTCACCTATTAAACTGGCTACAATTAACCCTGGATCGAAAGATTGGATTAAATAGGCCTGCTATAAACAGTAGACTACCCTAATGAGGACGAAAGTTAAGTTAGTGGTGTTTTAGGGTGGGAAGTGGACCGAAAGGACCTTCTAATATCCGTCTCACAGTTAGTTCGTCTGAGTCATTTACTGCTAAGTTGTTAAACTGCCGTTGTGAACCGAAGTCCCGACATGCCTCTCTCTTATTGATAGTTTAATTCATTTTCCTGCTTATCTGCTTTCCTCTTTATTTCTCTTCCTTCAAACTCCGTAGTTAGAAACCAAAAATTAATCAACCCCAATTGTTACTTTAGAATTAGGAATAGATAGCTGTAGTTACATTCCTCCCTGTGGATTCGATACTCGACTGCCTCTACTACATATTAGTTGAGACCGTTAGGTTTATTTTTGACAGGTACGCGACAGACGTGTCAATGTTATTGGAAGGATGATTGGTTTATGACTGCTTATTTAATTAAGTTGGTTGAGCGATTAATATTGTTCGTTCTCGGAGTTGTATATATTTTATACGATTATATTGTGGAATGGTTTATGAGAATTGGACTGCCCCAGGCTTAGTCTCTGGTGGATAATGTGAGTGGTGATTGGACTGCCGCAGGCTTAGTCTCTGGTGGATAACGTGTGTGATTAATTGGAAGGCCCCAGGTTTAGTCTCTGGTGGATAATGTGTGTGAGTATTTGGACTGCCCCAGACTTAGTCTCTGGTGGATAACGTGGACGATGATGTCGAGATGTGACATTTGAACAATTGAGATTGGAATATTGACAGTTGTGAGAGATTGGTTGTTTTAATGTATTTTATCCTACTCAACCTTGTGGTTGACCGTGTATTCGTGAACAGCTGCGGTGAACCATTTTATGGGGAGCATATTTGACAGGTACTAAAGATTAGCTGACTCGGGAGCATTGAGATGAGAGCTTGACTTGGACCGTAGTTGAAGTCTAGATCACATAGAACAATTATATCACTTTAATTATTTCCGCTGCGAGTTGTAAATATTTTATATTAAGTTTTAGTTGGTTAATTTGTAATAAACATGTAATCGCTAAGTTTTAATTTAAAGTACTTTGGTATTGTTGTACTTTGTTATTCACTACCTCAGAAAACCGAGATGGTAACAGTCCTATTTATTTGGGAATGTCTAGCTAAAGGCTTCTAAATAAATGGGGGTGTTACAGTTTTGGTGGTTGATTGTTGTCTTGTGGTCGGATGCGGAATCGCTGCGGTTTGCTAAAGGTAGGTTTTCCTACTCAGTACTGTTGATTATCTAGAGGGTCTATTGTTGTTGTACAGTTGGTTTAGTGTCTTTGTTGTATGGTTGTTTGTGGTCGTTTGATTAACATTGTATTGGAATAGGAATTGGTGATTGTTGATTGTACAGCTGGTTGTGATTGTTTGTCTGTGGTTCTCGAGGTACGTCCTCGGCTGAGTGGAGTCACTTGCGTGAGTGGCTTCACGCCCTTGATTTGCCTTCTGTGGGACCCACCACAGAAGGGATGTGCACATTAAGGAACATGGTTTATCGCTCGGATTGGTGAGCGAGGCTTACGTGGGAACGGCTGCGGTCCCCCACTGGCAGGACTGGACCTTCGGGCAATCAGAGATGTGTGGTTGGTTGGAGGAGGTGGTGTGTGTGTGTATTGCTATAATTGTGTTGTGTCTGATTTTGTATTTGTTACCTCAGTTACTGACCTTGTGTGGTTTTGTTGTGTTGTCTTTCTGTGTTGTGTCTGCCGTGATCCACTATGGTGAGCAGTCAGTCTTAGCAGGTTGGTGTATGGATCATAGTGTAGATGCCCTGTATCTACACCTCCCAAAAACCACCCGATGATGATCGGACTATAACGTATTTTTGATATGCGTGCGTGGATTGGCTATACATGAGACGGTTTAATGCACTACTCGAATATGAAAAATGATTTCAAAAGTTTTCTAACTTCATTTGCATTAAAAAAACACTATTTGGAGTTAAAATCGTCTTCGGACCCAAAACCGACTCAGAAACCCGCAACTCGAGTCAACCTAAGTCAACCCAAGTCTCGAATGACAATACACCCACTTGTATCTCAAGGTAGCTCGCGCCTCTTTAGGGTGTCTCCTTAGCCTCTATGCAAACACAACCGACCTACCTCCCCACATTTCTCTATAAATACCCACCATCATACAACACAATCCTCACGCGAGCGTCCGCCCCTTCACCTCTCTCTTAAACTTCTAGACCCGACTTCCTAAGTCACAAAATCGATACGTGTTTACGACCTACCGATCGTAAACACAAGCCTTACAGATTTTGTTTGGTACCGTCGCCGTGCATTTGACCGACCCATTTGACCAACTCAATTCATCAATCAACATGTTTTAATTAACATATTTTCAACTCATTTTCAAAACAAAATCCTTTTTAAGGCACCTTTTTAAACTTCTTTGATCGCGATTAGTCACAACGAGAAAACCGTCTCTAAAGTCGTCTACTTCGCAAACATCAATACACGTAAGTTTGAGGGTGTAAACAACTCACTTATTTCATGTCTTTACTGTTTTCATAACTTTATAAACATGAACAATGCACAACACGATTCGAATATAGGTTAGGCGAGCCAAAACCGAGTTTTGGCCTGAGACAGGAGCTCTTTGCTATGCAGGGAGGCTCGCGCCTCTTGTGGGTGTCTGGGTCAGACTCATCCGTGTTTGAGTTCATCTTTCCTTCAACACTTTCTTTTATTTTTACTTCTTTCATTTTACGGTTTTTACCATTTCGAATGTTGCAAATCATTTTTATGACAAACTCTTTAGGTGATATTAATTCGTTAATTACATTTTAAAGGAAATTCTTTTCTTTTATTTACCATTGTAATTCATTTTTATGATAAACATATTTTGACCATTACAAAATTATCCTTGGTTCTTTATACCATGACGGTTTATTCCGTGACTCGATGATATTATTGGTTAATTACAAATTTATTGGGTATTTCAACACCCTTTTCTTTTATTTACCATTTTTCTCATTTAGTTACACTTGAAAACATATTAGTCATAATTCATAATCATCCTTGGTTCTTTATACCATGTCGGTTTAATCCGAGCACGATGATTAACTTGACTAATTACAAAGAAAAGAACTTAACATGATTAGTTCAAATCAAATATTTTACATTTTTGTTTGTAAACTATACTTTTCAAACATGCAAATCCGACAACGAATGTTATTAACACAATAGTAATTATTCCGAGTCATGCAAACAACATTTGCAAATCTTTCATCATAAATACGGATTTAAATAACCTTTTCAAGAACCAAGAGACGCCCCCTTAGGTCGGCTCATGGCTCGGGCCCCAAGCGGCCGTCTGTTTCCATCTTTCAAAACCAGGGCAGAGCCCCTACCCTCGCCAATAGGCTCGCGCCCCTATGAGGCTGCCTGGCACTGTTCTGCCTCGTTTTTAGCACTTGTCTAGGACGATCCCGATTACCGTTAATCCGAATACGTGACGGATCACATTGACAAGTTTACGTTTTTTACACTTTATCATTTGACACCCTTTTTCAATAAATGGATCGTGTTAAGCATCATAACCCGAACTTGACATCTAATACTTGATACTTGGATTAAATCAACCGACATAGAAAGCTCTCACATGTTAGGTTAAACTTTTGGATGTGCATTCATGCATTTACACCGTTTTATCAACTCTTGCACTTAAACAACCACGATCGATCAGTAGAGGCCGCTAACGCGGGCGGGATTGGGTGTCCGATTAAAGGGCTTCGCAATAAGTACCCTCACCCCTTACTCAGAACCTTTGGATAGTGGATGGCCTTATCCAGGGCGTACGAGAGTCATTTTAGGCATAAAATGCTAAAAGGGGGACGAGTCCTTATCTTTAGTACCTATGTCAAACACCGCTTTTTGCCTTGATTGACCTAGGTATAAAGCGGATTCGAACGGGTTCCAAGCATCCCACAAATGCTTGGTGGCGACTCCGAACATCTCTATATCGTTCGAGACCTTTACCGAAACGAAACCGACCGATCTAAAATGATCCGGTCGAAAGCATTTTTACGCCGCCGAGCGTGGCTTTCAAAAGACCGCTGCATGTCCACAGATTGGCTTAGCGTGCAGGTGGCCCGTGACTGCAGATCGGTAGGTGGCCCGTGACTACAGATCGGTAGGTGGCCCAAATCCACAGACCGGCCTGTGGCCCATGTCCACATATTGGCGACTCCGCTGGGGATAAACTAGGACACTTGTGTCTTTGTGATCCCTAGATGGTGAGACTCGAACGAGGTCTTAGTTGGAATGCATTAATTTATATTACGGTCACGGTCGGGTTCCTTGTCCGGGCCCACAACTTAACCCTTTTAGACCAATTGGCTCGTCTCGTCGGTGTGAGTTTTCTCATCCCCGCGTTTCGAATCCCGATTGAGTCAAGCGTACCATTGACGTTACACATTTCTGTTTCGTCAAAGAGCTTTCACTTTCTTCGTGCACAAGGCTAGGGCACCCTTCTTACACATTTTGTTTGGATTGGTATCCCTCTAAAAAATTGGGGTTTGATTGCTTGGTGTGTAACCCACCCATTTAAGCCAAAATCCGTGTCAGCATTATGCATAATATATTGAATTGTGAGAGCTTATGTGTTATGTGATCATAAGTCCTTCCGTGTCATTTCAAACTTTCAAAAACACATTTTGCGCCGTTATAATGGCCATTTCAAACCTCGGTCTTTCGCCGACCGTTGCATGCCTTTTTAGGCCGTCGTAATGACGATTTTCAATCCCGGTTTTTACAACCGTTTCAAAAACACCTTTTTGCGCCGTTATAATGGCCGTTTCAAGCCTCGGTCTTTCACCGACCGTTGCATTTCAAACAACACGCCTTTTTAGGCCGTCGTAATGACGATTTTCAAAACTGGTTTCTCACAACCGTTTCAAACCTCGGTCTTTCGCCGACCGTTGTATTTCAACCAACACGCCTTTCTAGGCCATCGTAATGACGACTTTTAAAACCGGATTTCTACAACCGTTTCAAAAACACATTTCGCGCCGTTATAATGGCCGTTTCAAACCTCGGTCTTTCGCCGACCGTTGCACGCCTTCTTAGGCCGTCGTAATAAGAATTTCAAAACTCGGTTTTTACAACCGTTTCAAAGCACCTTTTCATGCCGTCATGATGGCCATTTTAGAACCCGGTTGTTTATAACCATTTCAAATACACCTTTTCATGCCGTCGTAATGACGATTTTTCAAACCTTAGTTTTCACAAGCCATTTCAAAATACCCTTTTACGTCGTCATAATGGCCGTTTCAAACCTCGGTCCGTTGCCGACCGTTACATTCTCAAAGCGCCCTTTTTACGCCGTCGTAATGAGAAATTCTACCCTCGAATTTTCAAAATTCGAAATCAAGTTTCAAACAAAAACGTTTTTCAAAGCGTCGTAATGACGATTTCAACCCATGCAACTTTCCAAATTTCAAATTTCGTTCTCGAAATCAAATTTGGCTTTTCTAAGCCGTCGTAATGACGACTTCAATTCTCACAATTTTCGATTTGCATACCGTCTTTCAAAGGTTAAAACGGTTTTTTAACCTGTCGTAATGACGAATTCAATCCTCACAATTTCCAATTTCAAATCTTTGAAAACAAATTTAAACCGTTTTCAAATTTCAATTCAAAATCAAACCTTTGAAAACAAATTTAACCGTTTTCAAATTTCAATTCAAAATCAAATCTTTGAAACCAAATCTAACCGTTTTCAAATTTCAAATCCAACTTCAAATCCTTTGAAAACAAATTTAACCGTTTTCAGATTTCAAATCAAAACTCAATCTTTGAAAACAAATTTAACCGCTTTCAAATTTTTAACGCAATTTCAAAATCTTTTGAAAACAAATTTAACCGTTTTTATAGCCATTGTGATGATGATTCAAAATTCTTCAATTCTTGATTTTCAAATCTGTGATTCGGATTTCAAAAACGGTCTTCGGAAACAACACTTTGATTTTAGAGCCGCCCCAATTTCAACTCAAAACGTCTTTTGAAAACAAACCTAAGACAACTCTTTCAACTGGTCGACCTTTTGAAGATCCATACTCTTCGGAAGCCGTCCATAGAACGACAAATGAATCTTTTTGAAAATTTCTATTTTCGAAAATTTCAGTCCACCATTCTGATTCAGCCTCGAGTCGATTAGAGTCCGGTCGATTTCAAGTCAAGTCATCAAGATAACGTCGAATCTCTGCCGAAGTGAGTACCTATCTTCTGGTCCAGGTCGTGTCGCTCAATTGTCGAGACATCTTCAATGGCGTTAGCAGAGTCAAAACCTGTTGGGTTTTAAACCCGCATTTCCCCTACATTACGGGTCAAAGGTCAAGTTTGTGTACGTGTCTTGTCCAACGGCGTCACGCCATCAACGCACATCCAAAACTGAGTCAGAAGTCGTTTGTCTAGGCATCACTATGCCAAAGTTGAAACTCGAGTCTAAATCCAACGCCTAACACCCAATTTCAAACGAGCTTTTATCAAAGGGATCCTACGACGAACCCGGATAACAAACGAGAACATCTCCTTGTTCATAATCAATCACGGAAGGCAAGCCCATTCCCCACAAAAATATTCCCATCACAAAGAATTGACCTCTCACCACCGGGTACATCCCCGTCTTCACCTTTACCTTCCTCGAACGAAGGACGGCAAAGAACCAATAAAGCCAAACCAAAATCAAAACCAAAACCAAAAGGCCAAAAGCCATTCGGCCAATCTCCAAACCCAAAGCCAAAGCGAAAGGCCAAAATCAAAGCCATTCACTCGAAGCCAAAGCGAAAGGCCAAAATCAAAGGCACAAGCCAATATTCATTCACCCGAAGCCAAAGCGAAAGGCCAAAATCAAAGGCCCAAGCCAATATCCATTCACCCGAAGCCAAAGCGAAAGGCCAAAATCAAAGGCACAAGCCAATAGCCATTCACCCAAAGCCAAAGCGAAAGGCCAAAATCAAAGGCCCAAGCCAATAGTCATTCATCGGAAGCCAAAGCGAAAGGCCAAAATCAAAGGCCCAAGCCAATAGCCATTCACCCAAAGTCAAAGAGAAAGTCAAAGTAAAAGCCCAAGCCAATATCCATTCACCCAAAGCTAAAGCTCAAGACCAAAGTAAAAACCAATGCCAAAAGAAATTCACTCAAGGCCAAAGCCAAAATCAAAGTCAAAGCGAAAACTAAAGTCAATTCACTCAAAGCAAAAGCCAAAGCCAAAGCCAAAGGCTACTCACCCAACGTCAAGGCCAAGACCCAAGCCAAAATCAAAACAAAACAAGATTGAAACCCTTTTCTCAAAAAGGCCAAAATCCAAAGAAAGCATCCAACACACAAAGTCCTGGATAAGTGAGTCCAAAATACCAAGTCCAGGACAAAAAAGTCCAAAGCCCAGGACCAACGAGTCCAACACACAAAATCCCGGACCGACGGGTCCAAAACACCAAACAAGTCAGTCCAAAACACCAAGTCCAGGATCAACAAGTCCAAAGCCCATGACCAACGTTTCTTCCCTCCAAACTCCGGGACCAACAAGTACAAAAACCTAATGTCAAAGAGCTAAAACAAGAGCTCAAGACTCGTCAACTAACAACAAACCCAACCTTTCTTCACCCTTAAGTCCTTCCAGAGACTGCTACAGGGAGACCTATCAAGGATCTTGGGGATTCCCCTCAAGATCATAACCCAAAATTGCTTCACCCCTAAGTCCTTCCAGAGACTACTACTACAAGGAAACCTATCTAGGATCCTGGGGATTCCTCTCAAGCTCATAACCAACACTACTTCACCCCTAAGTCCTTCTAGATACTACTGCAGGGAAACCTATCTAGGATCCTAGGGATTCCCCTCAAGATCATAATCAAAACTGCTTCACCCCTAAGTCCTTCTAGAGACTGCTACAGGGAGACATACCTAAGCTTATGAGGATTTCCCTCAAGGCCGTAATATCACACCTTAACCTTTAAGGTCCAGACATGGGAATCTGATCCCACATTATTTAACAACCATTTCGTGCTCAGGCCACATCAAGCCGGAGACCCCATTCTGCACCACATTACTAGTCGTAACCCACCGGCCTAACCACCACAAAACACCAACTCCAGATTTTTATCTGTCAAACAAACCTTTTTTACCAAGCTTCACATTCCAAAATGCCGAAGCCATTTCCACCTTGACCCAGATACGTAGTCTTCAAAAAACATTGCTCCCTGGAACGGGACATGCGCATTTCATTCTTAGAGTCCACTTTTTAGTGTGCTCAAGTAACAAGAAACATTTTCACAAACTATGCCTCTTCGATTCATGATCAAGAGGTATTTCTCTCCAATCAACTTTCGAGTCACCAAATGGAATTCACCGTCGTGACCCTCAACTCCAAATATTTATCTGTCAAAAAAACCTATTATTACCCAGCTCCACATTCCATAATGTCGAAGCCATTTTCTCCCTGACCCAGATACGGAGTCCTCAAATGCTTTGCTACCGAGAACGGGACATACCTAATCTACCCTTCGGGTCCACTTTTTAGTGTGCTCACATGATAGGGAACATTTTCACAAATTAGACCTCTTCGATTCATGATCAAGGAGGAATTATCTCAAATCAATTTCTCGAGTCACCAAACGGAGTTTACCGTCGTGACCCTTACACTTTAAGGTCCTAACAACTCGCTTAGGCACACATTCAGACGAGTCACAAAACGGAATTTACCGTCGTGACCCTCACACTTTAAGGTCCTAACAACTCGCTTAGGCACACATTCAGAACTACGATCTGGTTTGATTTCACATCACGTGAATATGTAGGCAGTCCCTCAAGGACACAACCATACACCTCAAAATCACTTCAAGGTCCTAACATCTCGCTTGGGCACACACACATGTAGAACTGCGATCTGGTTTGATTTCGCAAACACGCGAATACGTAGGCAGTCCTATTATAAGGGCGCAACCACACCCCCACAAACATTCAATTTTCAAACCTTCAATTTGCATATCAATTCCAAACACATGCAGAACTACGATCTGGTTTGATTTCGCAGACACGCGAATACGTAGACAGTCCTATTACAAGGACACAACCACATACTCCTTTGACCACATTTCTAATTTCAATCCTCAATAACCAATTCAGAACTACGATCTGGTTTGATTTCGCAAACACGCGAATACGTAGGCAGTCCTATTACAAGGGCACAACCGCATATCCCTTTCAATCTCAACCATCAACATCAATCCTCAAAACAGCCCACCCAGCTGTTAAAATTAATCTTACACCTATTTACTGGGGGCTTCTTCCTTATGATGTCGCCCATTCCCTGTCTTGTCAAAATTCCCACCTTCTCACTCTGGGGGCTTTTCTTTCAAGACGCCACCCATCCTTTATCCACAAGCATCTTTCGAGTCTCAACTACAGTCCAAAATAAACCGCTCATAGGCTAGTGCTCGGTTCGGACGATGACAAGGTCTTGGTTCCGCTCTCTGAATCATCATACCTCGAGAAGGCATCTCCAACAAGCAAACGAAGGCAAGGATGTCTGGATAAGATAATCAGTTCATGTCCCCCAGCCGAGCGGACCTTCTACCTCAAATAATCTGATGCACGTTGTCACCGTTTCTTGGCTAAGGAGTTTCACACACATAAGCAAAGTCTTTCAGAGTCACCCCCCGTGTCGTGTCGATACCGAGTCTGTATCACGTTCACGACCGCCTATTTGTCAGTCTGTCAGGATGCGTCTGTATCGCAACGGTCAAGTGTCTCCAATCTATCAAATCACAGATTTACGAGTAACAAGACTCGCCTTTAAGCTTCACAACATTCAAAACTTCTATCTCCCTCCGCGTGAGATATTACATGCTAGTTGCTTATATGCTAACTGCTCACATGCTTATGTGCTTACGTGCTTGCATTCACCGTGTTTGTCTATGAGACTGGGGATTTGTGTGGTCACTAACCATGCAGGTAATCTTGAGAAGACAAACTCACTCCAACTGAGTACTGGGTTCTTCCCAACAAACGGTGACCCGTCAAGTCCAAGGACTTCAGCCGCATCAATTATATGGCATACGCTACCTTCTAACGAGCAACAACTCATATCCCCGGCGAGTCCTGAGAAGTTTCTAACTCCTCAGCGAGTGCCTATTTTCAAATGGATGTCACATAGGTCTTTCAAATATCCTCACAATATCGTTCATGATCCTGATACAGCGCTCTCACTAATTGGTTTTCCAAAGAGCCTTGCTCAGATGATTTATCTCCATGGAGTTCATTTAGGACCCCTAGCAAGTTGGAGTTCATGGCTCCCTAGCCAAACCTATCAACGTCAACCTGGTTGGAAGTTATTACCAGACAATATCTTGAAATAAGGCCGATGTTTCAGGCTATTTCCTTCAGTCAATCATTCGACATTCAACATGGCTGGCGAGCCCCAAAGCACACCTTCAACATGGTTGGCGAGCCTCAGAACGCACCTTCAACATGGTTGGCGAGCCTCATAACGCACCACCTTTAACATAGCTGGCGAGCCTTTGCACGTACACAAGAAGTAATTCAAGGGCTTATCCCGAAGATGCCTCAGGTATAACTCCTTCTTATGGCTGGCGAGCCTCAAAATGCACCACCTTCAACACGGCTGGCGAGCCTTTGCGTGCAAAAGATTCAAGGACGTATCCCGAAGATGCCTCAGGTATGATTCCTTCTTATGGATGGCGATCCTTTATACGTAGTCTAATGGAGTTTAAACGACCCGCATCGGAAGTCGACAGACTCTAAAATGTTCCCGACGGCAGGTCCTTGACTCGAATCCCCGAGTCGCCTCGACGTCACCCTTCCCGACGGCAGGTCCTTGGCTCAAACCCTTTTGAGTCGCCTCGACGTCGCAATGGTCTTCAGGTTGTAATCTCTGATTGACCTGGAGATCATACTTTGACTTTCGCCCTGTCCAAACCTCAATCAAAGTGGGGGCTCTGTAGATGCCTTGTATCTGTACCTCCCAAAAACCATCCGATGATGATCGGACTATAACGTGTTTTTGATATGCATGCGTGGATTGGCTATACATGAGACGGTTTAATGCACTACTCGAATATGAAAAATGATTTCAAAAGTTTTCTAACTTCATTTGCATTAAAATAACACTATTTAGAGTTAAAATCGTCTTCGGACCCAAAACCGACTTAGAAACCCGCAACTCGAGTCAACCTAAGTCAACCCAAGTCTCGAATGTCAAAAATAATTCCATGAATGTCTTCATCATGTCATTTGCATTAAAATGACCCTAATTAGAGTAAAAAATGACACCGGGCCAAAAACCGACTAAAAATTCAAATCCCGACTTACACGGTTCAAACCCGAGTCAAGCACACAAAACACCTACCTCAAGTAACACCAAAATCATCTTATTAGATGCCCATATTATTACACGACATCTCATTTCAATACCACAAACCAAACAATGGATAGAGCAAAGGTCACGTCCAAATTGAAAGGGACAATACACCCACTTGTATCTCAAGGTAGCTCGCGCCTCTTTAGGGTGTCTCCTTAGCCTCTAAGCAAACACAACCGACCTACCTCCCCACATTTCTCTATAAATACCCACCATCATACAACACAATCCTCACGCGAGCATCCGCCCCTTCACATCTCTCTCAAACTTCTAGACCCGACTTCCTAAGTCACAAAATCGACACGTGTTTACGACCTACCGATCGTAATCACAAGCCTTACACATTTTGTTTGGTACCGTCGCCGTGCATTCGACCGACCCATTTGACCAAGTCAATTCATCAATCAACATGTTTTAATTAACATATTTTCAACTCATTTTCAAAACAAAATCTTTTTTTAAGGTACCTTTTTAAACTTCTTTGATCGCGATTAGTCACAACGAGAAAACCGTCTCTAAAGTCGTCTACTTTGCAAACATAAATACACGTAAGTTTGAGGGTGTAAACAACTCACTTCTTTCATGTCTTTACTGTTTTCATAACTTTATAAACATGAACAATGCACAACACGATTCGAATATAGGTTAGGCGAGCCAAAACCGAGTTTTGGCCTGAGACAGGAGCTCCTTGCTATACAGGGAGGCTCACGCCTCTTGTGGGTATCTGGGTCAGACTCATCCGTGTTTGAGTTCGTCTTTCTTTCAACACTTATTTTTATTTTTACTTCTTTCCTTTTACTGTTTTTACCATTTCGAATGTTGAAAATCATTTTTATGACAAACTCTTTAGCCATAAATTATAATCATCCTTGGTTCTTTATACCATGACAGTTTATTCCGTGACTCGATGATATTATTGGTTAATTACAAATTTATTGGGTATTTCAACACCCTTTTCTTTTATTTACCATTTTTCTCATTTATTTACACTTGAAAACATATTAGTCATAATTCATAATCATCCTTGGTTCTTTATACCATGTCGGTTTAATCCGAGTACGATGATTAACTTGACTAATTACAAAGAAATGAACTTCACATGATTAGTTCAAATCAAATATTTTACATTTTTCTTTGTAAACTATACTTTTCAAACATGCAATCCGACAACGAATGTTATTAACACAATAGTAATTATTCCGAGTCATGCAAACAACATTTGCAAATCTTTCATCATAAATACGGATTTAAATAACCTTTTCAAGAACCAGGAGACGCCCCCTTAGGTCGGCTCATGGCTCGCGCCCCAAGCGGCCGTCTGTTTCCATCTTTCAAAACCAGGGCAGAGCCCCTACCCTCGCCAATAGGCTCACGCCCCTATGAGGCTGCCTGGCACTGTTCTGCCTCGTTTTTAGCACTTGTCTAGGACGATCCCGATTACCGTTAATCCGAATACGTGACGGACCAGATTGACAAGTTTACGTTTTTTACACTTTGTCATTTGACACCCTTTTTCAATAAATGGATCGTGTTAAGCATCATAACCCGAACTTGACATCTAATACTTGATACTTGGATTAAATCAACCGACATAGAAAGCTCTCACATGTTAGGTTAAACTTTTGGATGTGCATTCATGCATTTACACCGTTTTATCAACTCTTGCACTTAAACAACCACGATCGATGAGTAGAGGCCGCTAACGCGGGCGGGATTGGGTGTCTGCTTAAAGGGCTTCCCAATACATACCCTCACCCCTTACTCAGAACCTTTGGATAGTGGATGGCCTTATCCAGGGTGTACGAGAGTCATTTTAGGCATAGAATGCTAAAACGGGGACGAGTCCTTATCTTTAGTACCTATGTCAAACACCGCTTTTTGCCTTGATTGACCTAGGTATAAAGCGGATTTGAACGGGTTCCAAGCATCCCACAAATGCTTGGTGGCGACTCCGAACATCTCTATATCGTTTTGAGACCTTTACCGAGATGAAACTGACCGCTCTAAAATGATCTAGTCGAAAGCATTTTTACGCCGCCGAGCGTGGCTTTCAAAAGACCGCTGCATGTCCACAGATTGACTTGGCGTGCAGGTGGCTTGTGACCGTAGATCAGTAGGTGGCCCAAATCCACAGACCGGCATGTGGCCCATGTCCACACATAGCTGGGTGCTTGGAGAGACGAGTCTATCACGAGTCATGGCCGAGATAGTTTCACATAGCTGATAGTAGTCTTGAGTTCTATCTTTTGTATCGTCTGTTTGGTTTAAATCACTTGTAATTAATATAACTGTTCGTTTATCGACATTTGATTATTACTCTCCTCGGGCAACCGAGATGGTAACGCCTTTATCTACTAGGGAAGGTCTTGTTGAGGCTCCTTGGTAGATGGGGGTGTTACACGTTCAAACCCTGCTTGGATCATTCTGGCCGAAACTATTCGAGGGTTAGATGCTCGAAAATTGGACCCTACTGCTGCTTACACTGGATCGACCCGTCTTCTGTAGGTATTCATTTCCTTAATTTCTTTTGCTTTTTTCGTTTTTTTTTTCTTTTTTTTTTCTTTTTTTCTTTTTCTTTTTTTTTGCCTCCGCGTTCTTTCTTTTCGGCGGGCTTTTATTCATTTTCCTACACTAACCTTTCTTTCGTTGCCAGGTGTGGCTCTTCGAAAGACTTGGCTTAATAAGTCGACCAGCAAGTCCTGCCAATTTTCCTGCGCGAGGATTCATATCACATCGACCAAAGTGCCCATTGGACCTAACCGCAGATCAATGGCGCAAGGAACTATCTACAGGCATCGGAGCCCATGTTCGTTGGGCTCTCCCTTGGCTCAAATTATCTCTACTTACGGGCCTCCCTGACACTGATAGAACAAGGCATATCATTTTGTTGGGGTTAGAACATTCCGTCTATATTTATCCAGATCGAGTACTTCGACAATTCGGCCGTCAAAATTAAGTACCTGCCATCGAGGCTACTCGGGGCCGCAGATTCAATGTTTCCCATGCTAGATGCCAGTCATGGCTCCATGCCTGGCACCGTAGGACCTTTTGGCACATTCTCGAACCATTTCCTATTATCTGGGTCTCCCGTTCTTATTTGCAGTGGACTACCGAGCCCTCAATTACAGCCAGAGCGAGACTACGCAAGGATGACGCCATAGACTGGAAATATCACAATGAAAAGCTAAAGAACCAGGCATTCTTCGCTGGCTCGACCCCGATTTCATCTGAACCCGAGTCTTCAACCGACAAGGATTCTATGACTGAACCAATGGTTTCAAATGTATGGAAATGGCTAGGTCCAAGGGTTGATACAGTTTTAACACTTGCAGACAGACTTGGTCCTCGACCGAGCATGAAAGACAGACTGGGCCCTCGAGTAAAAACATTCGTTCCTCCCAAGAAAAAGGCTAAAGTGATGATGGGTGAGGCTTCATCTCTTCGAGATGGGCCGTAAGGACAAGGGCAAAGGCAAACTTTAGTTTTCAACTCCTATTATTTGCTATTACTATTATCGTTATGTGTGCTTTCCTTTCTTAGAATGTGTGTAATGGGCTTCGCCCGAAATTACAATAAATGAATAAAACTTTATTATTATTTATTAAAATCCCAAGTTTTTGCATTCAAAGAATTTTATTTTTGTATTGCATTGGTCCGGTTGTACTCTTAACAAAGAGTTGCCTACGTATCTGCTTTCGCAGAATCAAACCGGGTTCGTAGTTCTCCCGTAAAAGAGATTTTGTAGCGTCAGCAAATGCCAACGGCTTAAAACTTATTCTAAGTACATATGCAATTCAAACATTAGTTCCTAACATTCGAGAATGAGGCCTTAAGGATAATATTTCTTCAATTGGTCCAAATTCGTCGGTTTTGTAAATTCATTCCCATCCAAAGCTATCAACCTAATAGCACCTTCTGTCAATATCTTCTTTACCAAATATGGGCCTATCCAATTTGGTTTGAACTTACCCCTCGGGTCAATTGGTAACAAAGCTCTAACTGACTTGAGAACTAAGTCTCCTTCTTTGATTCCTCGCGGTCTCACCTTCTTATTAAAAGCTCTCTCTATCCTCTTCTAATAGAGTTGGACATGACACAATGCATTCAAACGCCGCTCATCAAGCATAACGAGTGAGTGGTATCTGGCTTGAACCCAATCCGCTTCCGGGACTTGGCTCTCGAGTGGGATTCGCAGGGATGGTACTTCCAACTCAACTGGTTGAACCGCTTCCATTCTATATACCAAGTGATACGGGTTTGCTCCCGTGGCTGTTCTGATTGAAGTTCTATAACCCCATAATGCGAATGGTATCTTTTGTGGCCACTCCATATTGGTGTCAGACATCTTCCTCAAAATGACCGTAACTGTTTTATTAGCAGCCTCTACCGCACCATTCGTCTGTGGTCGGTATAGTGATGACTTGTGATGTTTGATTTTATACTTTTCAAGTATAACTGTAGTCTCAGCCTGAAAATGAGTTCCGTGATCGCTGATGAACTCATGTGGTACTCCGTACCGGTAAATCATATCATTCTGAATGAACTGTGATACTTGCTTCGCTTTTACCACTTTGTAAGACTTAGCCTCTACCCACTTCGTGAAGTAATTAATTGCAACAATGATAAAACAGTGCCCTCCAGTTCCTGATGGGTTTACTTTTCCAATGATGTCGATTCCCCAGGTTGAAAATGGCCAGGGTGACGTCATGGTGTATAACATAGAAGGTGCCACATGTTGCACATTTGCTAATATCTGACAATTGTGAAAGTGTCTGACATATTTGCAACAATCTGTTTCCATCGTTGCCCAATAATAACCAAGCCTTATGATTTTACGGACTAACATATGGGCATTCAAGTGTGGCCCACATTCACCGTCATGGACTTCCTCCATAACTTTTTCAGCTGTCGGTTTATCGATGCATCACAACAAAACACCTTGAGTCGTCTTCTTGTATAATTGACCATCATCGGTCCTGATGAATTGGGTGGATAACATTCGCAGAGCGCGCCTCCCACGCGTGTCAAGGTCGGGAGGAGACTCTTGTTTCCTTGTATTTCAAAATGGTTGTGTACCAAGGTTCGGTTTCACCTTCCTTGGCATCATCGATTGCATTCACATAGGCAGGTGACGATCTTCGTTCGACACATATTGGCATACTGTCTATGTGGTTGGGAATGTTAATCAGGGCAGCTAGCTTGGACAACGCATCTGCAAACTGATTTTCCTCTCTCGGGAGGTGAACATATTGAATATCCTCGAAGTACTTTTCCAATTCTTCGATTCTGTTTTAATATAGGACCAAACTTTGACTCTTAGTTTTCTATGACCCAACCACTTGATTGATCACAAGGGACGAATCTCCGTGTACTAACAACTTCTTCACACCCAAGTCAAGAGCACTGCGTAAACCAAGCAAACATGCTTCATATTCTGCGGCATTGTTCATGACATTGAAATCCAGCTTAATGGACACGGGCACGTGTTCAACTGTTGGCAAGATAAGAAGAATTCCCACTCCATATCATATGTAGTTCGATGCTCCATCAAAATAAAAATCCCATACGTCATTCTCGACATGTACCACGTCTCGTCGGGAAATGACCAAGTGTTGCCAACTTCTGTTTCTTCGATTGGATTGTCGGCGAAGAAATCGGCGACTGCTCTTCCTTTGATCATTTTCAAAGGTACATACTTGATATCGAAATCTGATAACATGAGGTTCCATCTCGACATCTTCCATTTAGCACTAGTTTTTCAAACAAGGTTTTTGATCGGATCCATCTTGGAGTAGACACTTACACTGTAGCTAAGCATGCAATGTCTTAATTTCTTCGTTGCCCAAACTAGGGCCAAACACGTCTTTTCAAGAGGTGTATAATTTACTTCATAGTCTAAGAACTTTTTATTGATGTAGTAAATAGCTCTTTCTTCTTTGTCAACTATTTGGGCTAACATAGCCCCCATTGCAGTATCCGTAACAGTTAGATACAGTGATAATGGCAGCCTGACTACTGGTGGGCTTAAAACTGGTGGAGAAGATAACACTTCCTTTATTTTATCAAACGCGGCCTAACACTGGTCATCCGACATAACGTGTTCTCCAACCTTTATTTTCTTAAAGATCGGCTCACAAATCATCGTCAACTTCGCGACGAAACGACTTATGTATTGAACTCTTCCCAGGAAACCTCGGATCTCTTTCTTGGTTTCGGGATAGGGCATTTTTATAATGGCTTTAATCTTTGATGGGTCGACTTAGATGCCTAGATGGCTAACGATGTGGCCCAAAAGCTTGCCAGAGGTGACCCCGAAAGCACACTTTTGCGGATTCAGTCTCATGTTGTACTTTCGCAATCTTTCAAAGAGTTTTCGTAGCGGCCCAAGATGGCCACTACGTTCCTTTGACTTGACTATCATGTCATCAATATAAAATCCAACTTCTTTGTGCATTATATCATGTAGCAACGTCGTTCTCGTTCTCTGGTACGTCACCCCGGGTATCAAACCGAAAGGCATTACTGTGTAACAATAGGTTCCCCATTGTGACGTAAATGTTGTCTTATGCATATCTTCCTCAGCCATTTTTATCTGATTGTAACCGGCATATCCATCCATGAAGGACAGTAATGCATGTTTTGCGGTGTTATCAACCAAGATATCGATGTGAGGTAACAGAAAGTCGTCCTTTGGACTAGCTTTGCTCAATTCCCGAAAGTCCACGCACACGCGAACTTTGCCATCTTTTTTCGGTACTGGTGCTTCATTGGCGACCCAATCCAAATACTCTGACACCTTGATGAACCTGGCTTTAAATTATTTATCAATTTCTTCCTTGACCTTTAAAGACCACTCCGAACGCATTCTGTGTTGCTTCTGCTTTACCGGTTTAAACCCTGGTTTGATCGGGATTTTGTGCTATGCAATTTCCTTATCAATTCCCGGCATGTCTTTGTAAGACCATGCAAACACATCTTTGAACTCACCTAGAAGATCGACAAACCCCTGTTTCTCTGCGGGATCTAAGGTAGTTCCTATCTTAAGTTCTTGTGGCTCTTCTTGTGGACATGGGCCATGGGGGCGCTTGGGAATAAGCGTTTGCATTTGTGGAGTCGCCACCAATTTATTGTGGAAAATTGGAAACCGTTCGAATACCTCGTGTCATGTCAAGACACAAAGTAGTGACATGAACACCAAGAACTCGTTACTCTTAGCATTCTATGTCTAGAATGACTCTCGTAGATGCCAATGAACACGGATGTTGACAGAGATCTGGAGTAAGGGGTGAGGGTACGTATTAGGAAGCTCTTTTGATCGAACACCTAATCCCGCCCGCCTCGATAGCGGCCTCTACTAATGATTAAGGAATTTATTCGTACTTGATATATCGTCGATTATATGCATGCAATGCAACATCCAAGTTTTAATCCTAACATGTGAAGATTAACTAAGTCGGTGAACAATTAATTTAGCATACAATGAATGTCAAAGTAGGAATTTAGGCTCAATTACATGTGGAAGCATACAAATGATAAAAGAAATACAATAATAAATACAATAATGAAAATTACAATAATTACAACGAATTCAATTGATTTATGTCGAAAATACTTCCAAAACGGATAATTTGAGAAAGAAAAGAATAAAGGAATAAGCGAACAGGAATCTGGCGATAATACGATTAATAGTTAATTAATACGTAAGCTAATTAAACTAGGTCAAGGCAGAACGGAAGTTCAGAGAGGTAAATCAACTGGAACAGCGCAAGAAGAGCCGCGCCCTCGGAAGAGGCGCGGCGATTCTTTGCGTCTGTTCCAAGGGTGAGTTCTGGTTGTGAAGCCGGAACTGCAAATCGTTAATTTTCGTGGGTGAATTTAATGATTGATTACGATATTCGACTCGGATGAAAGTGATTTAATGGATTAATTACATGCAAATGAGTCATAAAAGCAATAAAACATGGATGAGACAAACGTAAACGAATTAGTTACATGAATGAAAGATTGATTAGTGACATAGGTGAACTAAATAGGTTAAATATGACAAATTAATGACAAATAGACAGATGGAAATATATCAAAGGTCGAATTCCAGAGACTCAATATGAAAGAATTAAACGTATTAATGATGATAAACCCGCAAATATTGGATTACTTGGGATTTAAGTCGGGATTTAATGATGAATTAAACGTATTAATGATGATAAATAATATAGATGTGAAATTATTGTGCTATTATGTCAAAGAATTGAAGAACAAACGAAAACAAATTACGAACGACGATTTAACAGAGGACGAAGGAAGAAGAAAGAAAGCAGGAACTGCGACAGCCTCACGCCATATGTATGTTTGTATCATATACATGATCACCATTTGTACACAAAACCATGACGAAATTTGGTAAAATAAAATCAATTTCAAAATGTAAACATTTTAAAAAATGGCCTAAAACAGCGCAGAATAAACCGAAACTCTGTCCAAATGTCGAGTCAAACTTCGGGCCTCAAATCCATTTCAAAACTCACTTCGAGTCAGCACTCCTACAACTACACTACAGTTGTCTAGGACAAACATTTCAAATTCTGTCATTTTCAAATTCTACTTGACACAGTGGCACACACCCACTTCACGAGTCGAGTTCTTTTTTTGAGTAAGTGTGCGAAAATGGTTGATCGTGTTTTGATTCCTTGTCGATTTCTTATCCTCAGTCCAAAATGGTGGGAACTAGTCATGGAAGTGTTAATGGTCAACCCGAACAACCCACAAATGGTAATGATCAAATCCTAGCTGCACTCCTTCGTCTCCAGACAAGCCAAGACCAAGCTTATGCTCGCCTTAACACTATCGAAGGCCGTATTGTCGCTGTAGAAGCTAGACTTCCTCCTGCAGAGGGTCCCATTCCCGATGCGCTCATACACGATAATCCTCCACCCTTTGAACCACCAAAAGTCAATATTCCACAAGGTCCTACTGAAGCTAAAAAGCGACTCCAGTATTTGGAAGAGCAACTAATGTAACTCAGAGGAGATGACATCTATAGGGAAAACAGTCGCAAATATGAGGCAGTAAATGCTCAACTGCCAACTAACTTCAACATGACCGACATCCCGAAGTTTAAGGGGCATGAAAACCCTTTGAACCATATTCGTGCGTTCAAAGATTATATGTCTATCAAAGGCATTAATCCAGAGACTTCTTAAGGATATTTCCTTCATCTCTTGTTACTATTCCTAAGCAATGGTTCTACTCCTTGGATCACAAGAAAATTGCTACTTGGGATGATGCTATAATTGAGTTCACCAAACTGTACGCAGATAATGCTGAAATTCAAGTCAATATGCGCACTCTGGAGGTTCTTACCCAAAATGAAAAAGAAGGTTTCACCGACTTCCTAAGTGGGTGGAGAAAGACTAGCACACAACTCGTCAAACGCCCAGACGAAGCTACTCTTGTTGAAAAGTTCGTGGACAATTTAAGGCCAATCTATGCGAACCATCTAAGGTACCAAAACATAAAGTCTTTCAAAGACTTAACTGTGCTAGGAACAAGAATTGAAGACGACATCCATAAAGGACTCTTGTCCAAAACGGTAGGTCGCGGATATCAAGGCACAACGAGTCATTCTTATGGCTCCACTAGCAAGACCGACGAGGTCAACCTTGTCGAATCGTCTACTAAGAAGAATAACCCGGAGAGGAAGTTCACCAACGTTGGTGACTCATACTCCAATGCTCTAAAAAGATTGATGAAACAAGGCAAACTCCAACCCATAAGACCTACATCTGACCTAGAGAAGAAGTCTAGGCTCTGGTATGAGAATGCCTACAGCGAGTACCATAGAGGCAAAGGGCATGATACAGAGAATTGTTTCAAATTAAAGCATGCCATTCAGGATATGATTGAAGATGGGCGCTTGCCTATACCTCCTGCAAGCAAGCCTAGCAATACTCAGAATCCTCTCGGAATTCTGATGATCACAGATGAGGAATCCACCTTGGATTGTTCACACCTCATTTCTCCAGCTCAAAATGAGGTCAATGCACTAGAAAATGAGGAGAGCTATTCCACCATCTCCCCTACTATCGCTGATTTTGTCGCATGGGCAAAGGGTGTAAGTAGACAAGTTTCAGAGCTAGAAGCTACAGTGGCATATCTACGCAATCCAAGCACTATACCTTGGGGATACATGCTAGTGGTTCCAATCTTATCTCAAGGATCCACAATGCAAGAAGTGATTGCAGTAACCGACAATCTAGTCAAGCAAATAGTCAGCTTAGAGGCCGAAATCATAAGCTTGAGAGATCTCAGTATCGTCAATGGAATATGGGCGGATGACGATGAAGATGTTTACCTCAAAGAATATTCTCTAGTCAAGGCAAGTGAAGATTAAGATGTAGACCACCTTACTCGCTCGGGACGTCCATATCAAAATGTCACTCAAGGACAAACGAGTGGTCTAGTTGCTAATGGTCCAACTACTAACACCAATGTCATCACACCAAATGATGGCGAAGATACATCTGCTGACCATTTATTGAAGCAACTTCAAAAGGCAAAGGCTGATCTTTCAGTCTGGCAATTAGTTGCAAGTTCATTTCCTCATCGTCAGGCTTTACTGCAAACATTGGCTAAATTGAACGTAACATACGACTCTACACCCAATGACATCGTCAACCTAGTCTTCCAAGACTCAGTCAAGCTAAGTAACCCAGTTACTTTCTCAGATGAGGACTTGCCTCCTTTTGGCGTCACTCATAACCTCGCTCTATACATCACAGTCACATGCTTGAAGAAAAACGTACCAATGACTTTGGTGAATGATGGCTCCGCAGTCAATGTCATACCACTAAAGACAGCATACAAGTTAGGCATGAAAGAATCAGACTGGACTTCTACTAACCAAGGCGTTCAGGTATACGATGGAACGCGACGTAAAGTAGTGGGGCTAATTAACCTTACTGTGGCCACTGGGCCAATCGAGTGAAAGGTTAATTTTCAGATAGTGGACATCGAGGCATATTTCAATATACTTCTAGGTAGGCTTTGAATTCACGCTTCCAAAGCACTGACATCCACCTTACACCAAAAGATCAAGATCCCTCTAGATGGCAAGGTAGTGATGATCACTTCGTCACCTATCAAGGCCGTAATAGAGAAAATGTCAAGCAACCAAGTAGTTACAGATCTAGTGTACGAGCTTGGAGGATTTCAAATCATAAACCTTATAGAGAGCGAGCTGGCTCCCTTATATTTCAACCTATACTCCAACTTAGTGGTCAACCACATACTCAAATCCCAGGATATTTCCCAGGAATGCCACTAAACCCTATCAGAAAGAATACCTTTACACCTTTTAAGGAAGGTAACTCCCAAAAGATACCACTAGGATTTGGGTACAAGCCCACGAAGGCCGAAGCCCTCGAAATGCTTATTCAAGTTCAGAATCGCAAAAGTAAGGGAGTCCAAATGCAACCCTATCTCCCTACACTAAATGGGTACTTCGTCAGGGAAGGGGATTGTGAATATTTTCATGGATTTCCCGAACCTTAGTGGTGCAGAGGTAATCAACTATCTGGAATTGAGATCTTCCACGATTGCTACTTCATTCCTCCAGAAACGGTTCCTACCGTCAAAACTCGTCAGACACCTTGTCTCGACGAACAGGCTGTTAGCCTTCTATTTGGAGAGGATCGATTCGTCAAGGAAATGCAGGATAAGATCATTACCATGATACTTCAAGATGGCCATTTCAACCCTACAACAGTAATCACTGACACCAGCTCAAATCAGCAGAAAGGATGGAGAAAGTCGATCAACTGGACCAACAATCAAGGAAAACACTTCAAGGTCACTACCGGAGAAGGAGAGATGTTCAAAGGAGAACCCGAAGACGATGAATTCGAGTCAGAGTCAGAATCAGAGTCGGTCGGAATCTAAGTATAGAGAATTCGCTAAAGAGTCTCCTCTTATCGTCACTCCCCACCCTTTTGTTTCTCCTAGCATAGTATCGCCTAGTAACAGTAGCTTGGGGAATGTCCCAGCAACTGTCCCTTTACCGCCACTGACTACTGCACAGATGGCTTCTTTGTTTCAGCTATTTTCAAACATTAATATAAATAAACCTGATTCTGCTTACTCCTTGTGTTATTCTGAATGCAATTCTGTATACGATGATAATGAGGATGATCCTGACCCAGACTCAATCGAATTACCTCCCTATATAATTAAAGAAATACTTGAAGGGGGGGAAGGGACACCAGTTATAGAAAACACCGAACCTATCAATTTAGGAACGGAATTGGAACCCCAAGAACTTAGGATAGGGACGACCCTATATCCAACTGAAAGGGCCAGTTTCATTGACATCCTACACGAGTTCAAAGACGTCTTCGCTTGGTCTTACAAGGATATGCCAGGGATCGACATGGATATTGCAGAACATCACATTCCAATTAAGCCGGGTTTCAAACCTGTGAAACAGAAGCTTCGTCGAATGAGGACAGAGTGGGCTCTAAAGACTAAAGAAGAAGTTGATAAAGAATTCAAAGCCGGATTCGTCAAATTTTCCGAGTACTTAGACTGGGGGGCTAATATAGTCCCCGTACCCGAAAAGGATGGGTGAATCCAGGTTTGTGTTGATTTCAGAGACTTGAACAAAGTGAGTCCTAAAGACGACTTCCCTCTACCACACATCGATATATTGGTAGATAATACAGCAGATCACACATTGTTATCCTTCATGGACGGGTACGTAGGGTATAACCAAATCAAAATGGCCAAAGAAGATATGCAGAAGACAGCCTTCGACACTCAGTGGGGCACATACTGCTATACTGTTATGCCATTCGGGCTAATCAATGCTGGGGCTACGTAACAATACACTGCGACTACTTTGCTGCATGACATGATGCATAAAGAGGTGGAGGTGTACGTGGACGATATGATCATCAAGTCTAAGGATAGAAAAGGGCACATCACTAACCTTCGCAAGTTCTTCCTCAGATTGCGCAAGTACAACATGAGGCTCAATCCTCAGAAATGCGCATTCAGAGTAACGCCAGGCAAGCTTCTGGGATACGTTGTCAGCCAGAGGGGGATAGAAATTGATCCATCTAAGATCAAGGCCTTAATCGAGATGCCACAACCCCAAACAGAAAAAGTGGTTAGAGGATTCCTGGACAAAGTGCAGTATATAAGTCGATTCATATCGAAACTTACTATGATCTGCGAACCTATCTTCAAAAAGCTCAAGAAAACGGACCATACCGTGTGGGACGATGAGTGTCAAAAGGCATTTGACAAGATAAAGGAGATATTGGCCAAGCCACTAGTGCTAATGCCTCCCCAACAAGATCAACCTCTTGGTTTATATCTCACAGTTACCGAAACAGCCATGGGGGCTATGCTCGCACAGACTATTGGAAAAGAAGAAAGAGCTATCTACTACCTTAGTAAAAAGTTCTTGGAGTACGAAAGTAAGTATACACCTCTCGAGAAGACATGCCTCGCTCTTGTGTGGGCAACAAAGAAGCTACGCCATTACATGCTTAGCTACTCGGTCAAAGTGTATTCTAAAATGGATCCCATCAAATACCTCTTCGAGAAACCCGTCCTCAATGGACGCTTGGCAAGATGGACCTTAATGCTCATAGAGTTAGATCTCAAATACGTACCTTTGAAAGTCATAAAGGGACGCGCCGTGGCTGAATTCTTCGCAGATAATCCTATCAACGATACGCAAGCAATAGACATTTGGTCGTTTCCAAATGAGGATATTTTACAAACCAGTACGGATTCTTGGGATCTTTACTTTGATGGGGCATCCAATTTGATAGAATTTGGAATAAGAGTGTTGCTCATTTCTCCTGAAGGCGAGCATACACCACTTTCTCTCAAACTCGACTTCGAGGTAACAAACAATGCAGCAGAGTATGAAGCTTGCCTCATTGGTCTACAAGCAGCAGTGAGTACGGATGGCAACGGATCCTGGATCCGGTCCAAATCCGCTAGACCCTACCCTGATGGATAGGATATGGATCTTTATATTTCGGACCCTACGGATCTAGATCGGATCTGGATCAACGAGTTTAAAAATGGATCTGGATCTGGATCTGGTCGGCTAGACCTGGATCCGACCCTAAGACCCGTTTTAATATTAATTAAAAAAAAGCAAAAATTGATGGTCCGACTCTTTAGTTATGCGTGTTAAGAATAATAGAGAGTTATGAGAGAATATAGAGAGCAGAAAAGGTATATCAGCTTTATTCACATGAAGGGGTATATATAGTACAAGAGTACATCGTAATATGGTAATAAAATATCTTCTAATGATATGGAAATATATGGACATCCATACAATATCTAAAGATATTTCGTAACACTCCCCCTTGGATGTCCATTATCAGAGAAAATGCCTCGTTAAAACCTCTATTAGAAAAACCCTATGGGACATAAATCTAATAAAGGAAAAGAGTACAATAATCTCCGTAATACGCACTAGGTGTTGCCTTATTAAAAACTTTGCTTGGAAAATCCTGTGGGAGAAAACCATGGCTAAGGGAAAAAGTGTGCAACGTGTATTTACTCCCCCTCATTAAAACATCACTTGACATCCTTGAGACGACGTAACCCAAGTTGGTTGATTAGCTTCTGAAATGTTTTACTTGGAAAAGCCTTGGTAAAATATCCTTGATGAATCCTGCTTTAAGCTGAGCAATGCAAGTTGTATTGTCTTAATGTAAAATAGTTGGTAACTTATTTCTTTGAGGTTGATCGCATGGTGAATAACCATACACACTTCGGATCAACTCCGTGAATTGTCAATAACTCTGCATCTGCAAAACAAGCTAACTATGTTCTGCATTTAATAAAATAATATAAACCCATATTATACGTACCTTGGAAATATAGCGGTAAATTCCAATGCCTCTGGGTGGGACAAGAACTATATCCTGTTAAAAGATTAATAGAAATAGTATATCGGGTATACTTGTGCAACTAAACGAGCATTATATCTGACTATTTTACCATTTTCATTTCTTTTTCCGCACAAATACCCATTTTTAGCTCAGAGGCTTTACTCCACTAAGTGTGCATATTAATTACTTGCCAAAACACTTCCCGTTTAGGAATGATTTAAATTCTGCTTCAATAGCATCTTTCCATCCTTTGGCCAATCAAATTTTATGTCTGCACTGATCAACAGACTTTGGTTCATGATCCTCATTTTCCTTTCATGTATGATATCGAGCGCTACATTAAATACTAAAACACCACTTATCGACGTCGATTTTATTTCGGTTCCATATTTGTCTTGACATGACATAATTTATCGAGATCTCTTCACAGTCATTATTTTCAGGTACCTGAATCTCTTTTAGATTAATATCATTAGTCATGTCTCCAAACTTTTCAAGGGGCTTTTCAAAAGCTATCTTATCCTCAATATTGCCATCATAAACTTTTGCTCCTTTTTGTATTCGAGGATTGTTTTTCTTTGGAACCAATTGGTCTACCACGCTTCATTAGACTCATTTGCAAGTAAAAGTACTTCAGGGACATTAAGTTTTGCTGGAGCATTTGCAACTAGTATATGGGATTTTACCACGCCTTTTAGATCAGTGAAGGCATCTAACTGAGATAATGATAATTAATTCCAACTTATCTCTTTTACCAGTTGTTTATTTTCTCCCCCTAATGTTGGGAAGATTGACTCGTCAAAATGACTGTAAATAAATCTCATGTAGTAAATAACTTGTTAGCCTGATGCAAAATAATGCTACCTTATGTAAAATTACATGCCCCCATGCTGAAATACGCAATTTAGACCTTGTATTCTCGCAAATGCCAGGTTGCGAGTTGTCAACAAAGAAGTATGTGACCATTTAGTGATGCATCAATTAAAAACCATAAAATATCTAAATGGTCCACTGCGGATATATACTTTGTATCTTTTTCACAAATGTAAGGGGTTTATTCCCAATCTTTGTATGTGATGGTCTAATAATTACTTGCCTTCTGAACAAGTAGCACATGAAAAATCACTAGTTTGAAGAATCTTCTGGTTCTCCAATAAATGACAAAATTAATTTCCAATGATTTTTTGCATCATTAATGAGCCGGGATGGCTACACCGGTCATGCAAAAAAAAATTGTTTTATCTGTAAACTTCTGGTTTACTATTGCATGAAATTCAACTGCACAAAACTTTTATCATTCACGAGACATACATCTTCAGATGTAGCTCTTATAATTGTTATGAAATAATAAAATACATGCATAAAACAATAAATAAGAATATAAAGTTGGACTAAACATGATATGTGTATATAACAAGTGACGGCCGTGTCCATAATGTTAGACGATGATGCAAACTTAAGTAATTAAGTATACAACAAGAAAACAATCAATCAAACATTCATGATCTGCCGCTAAACCCCATGTTAATGGTATATATTGACATTAACTAGACTAATAATTAAAAAAACATGTGGCAAACATAAGCCATACGTGTGACTACTAGGATCTGTGGGTATATAGCTATTTATGTACCACCAACCTACCGATTAGATATAATAGTTCCATGATCTTGGTTATATTTCTTAGCAAGTTCATGCATGTAATAAAAATTGATAATATGATAACATAGGACAAAGTGACATGCACAAAGAATAACGTGTAACCTAATAACGTAATGTGAAACAAACAAAGCGGTTGTATGATGTGTAAACACAAGATTAATTTATTTACTATGCTTGTTTGATTAATATATGTAGTCGGTGCATTAGATAGTAGTTTTACACGGATAAAGAATGAGTAACATACCAGTCCGACGAATGAATGAAAAATAAAATAGGGTTAGAGGATCGTGCTGATAACATGTTATGAATAACAGAGAGTTATGAGAGAATATAGAGAGCAGAAAAGGTATATCAGCTTTATTCACATGAAGGGGTATATATAGTACAAGAGTACATCGTAATATGGTAATAGAATATCTTTTAATGATATGAAAATATATGGACATCCATATAATATCTAAAGATATTTCGTAACAATGCGTACAACTTGCAAATTTACAAGTTACAAACACAAAATTATAACACAGTAACACGCCTATCCCTCATTCCCTCCCTTGTTCAAAACCTAAATCCCTTCTCAACCCAACCCTCCCTTATCCTGCCGCCTAAACACCAGTAGATCCACCGCCTGAATGCTTCTCCCCAACGGTCGACCTAGCCAATAACTATCCCCGAAGATCGACGAATCAAAGGTACCTTGTTTTAATTTGTAAAATATCTTGTTAATTTCATGATATTGTAATAATTAGTCTATATCTTGTTAATTTCGTGATAATCTCGGTGATTTTCCACTTTACTTTTGTACAAACTTTACAAAATCTGATTTTAGAACAATATAAGTTGATTAAGTGCCGGTGTATATATGGGTGATACAATTTTAGTCTCTGACATTTCGTGATTGCTAACCCTAATTTATTGTTTTGATTGTTATGAATTATGATTGTTGATAGTTATTTTTTATAATTAAATTCATTTTGTAACCCTAATTTATAACCCTATTATTGTCAGTTTTGTTGTTCTGAACTGGAGGGCACTAGTGCGTGTTCTACCATCATTGAGGATTCGGATCTTGAAGGAGAAATGATTGATATAATTGACATAATGAGTTTAGTATATATATTTAGTTTACAGACTAGTTAATTGAATTTTAGTTACTTGTTTCTATATTCTTATTTGGTGTATCCTTTTTGACATTAGGATGTTGATGATATTGCTAAGGAAGACAAGGAGGAAGATGATGATCAAGAAGTTTCAAGTGTTAACTAATTGTGGGACTTTCACAATTATTACTTTGCTTAATTGTTTTCTCTAAGCAGTACTCCATTTTATAAGACTTTAATTGTGGGACTTTCATTTTGTAAGACTTTAATTTGTAAAATTGTAATCTTTTGGATTTGTTAAACTGAAGCTCAAGTCACTGCTTTCTAGCTATCTCTTTTGTTGAGAAAGCTTATTTGACAATGAAGATGGGATGAATTGAGGGGCACTGATTCATGCTAATGCCAAGTATAAATTCAATTTTTTTTTTAATATTTTATACATGGGACCCGCGGGTAACCCGAATCCTACTTGGATCTGTAGGGTCCGGATCTGGATCTGACCATTTTGGACCCGGCGGATCATGGTCAGATCTGGATCCCGCTTTCGCATCGCGGATCTGGATCTGGATCCTATTGGACCCTATCCAGATCCGGCCCGTTGCCATCCCTAGCAGTGAGTTTAGGCATCAAGAACCTTCGAGTTCACGGGGACTCATCTTTAATCTAACCAAATCACTGGATCCTGGAAAATCCAAAGTAAAAGTCTAGCACCCTATCAGGCTAGGATAGATCAGATTGCTCAATTCTTCGATCAGGTTACTTATTACACCTGCCTTGGGAAGAAAATAAGTTTGCGGACGCTCTTGCAAAACTCGCATCCTTGATTAATATGCCAGACAACATAGTTGAAATGCCTTTGTGCATCGAACGGCGATCAGAGCCAGCCTATGTACACTTCCTTACAGATGAAGAGGGAAACCCAGGGGAACCTTGGTTCCAGGCCATTCTAAATTTCAAGCTTAATGGTACATATCCACCAGATATGGATAAGAGGGGACATCGCGCCATACGCCTACTTGCCTCTCAATACCTCCTCATGCAGGGAGAGTTATACAAAAGAACACCACTTGGTATCATCTTATGTTGCCTTGATCATTCACATGCACAGAAAGTAATAGAAGAAGTTCACGATGGAGAATGCGGTCCTCACATGAGTGGACCTATCATGGCAAAGAAAATTACGCGTTTAGGGTATTACTGGAAGACAATGGAGTCAGATTGCATCAAATACGTCAGGCATTGTCATAATTGCTAGATCTTTGGGAATGTGCAACATGTTCCTCCCTCAGTGCTATATACCATGACATCTCCTTGGCCATTTTCTGCTTGGGGAATAGACATCATCGGGAAAATCACTCCAGAAGGGACAGGAGGTCATTGTTACATTTTAGTAGCTATCGACTATTTTACTAAATGGGCCGAGGTAGCATCTTACACTAGCCTATCTAACAACCAAACATGTGGCAAAGTTCATACAAACCAATATCATTTGTCGATACGGTTGCCCAAATAAAATCATCAGTGACAACGGGTCGCATTTTCAGGCCGAAGCTCAACAGTTGCTAGCCAAATATAAGATCAAGCATCACTATTCCTCGCCATATAGACCTCAAACTAATGGCGCGGTAGAGGCAGCTAACAAAAATGTCGTCACAATCCTCAAGAAAATGATGGGAAATTATCGCGATTGGCCTAGCAAAATACCCTTTGTGTTATGGGGATATCGTACGTCAGTTAGGACGCCCACTGGAGCTACTCCTTTCTATTTGACTTATGGCATTGAAGCTATACAACCAATAGAGCTAGAGACCCCATCCCTACGCATTTTACTCTAAAGTCAAATTCCAGAAGCGGAATGGAATAGGGATAGGTATGATGAACTCGTCCTCTTGGACGAACGGAGGCTACGCGCATTACATAATCCGCAGACATATCAGACACATATCAAACGAGCCTTTAATAAACGGGTCAAACCGAGAAATATCAAGGAAGGGGATTTAGTACTCAAGTCAGTCAGAGCTCTCTTACCTCTCGATCCAAGGGGAAAATTGTTTAGGTATTTTTTACCGAGTTGATTAAGGTCAATGCGGTCTTACTCGTTGGTTGATTGTATGATCGTTCGTATGTTTAATAAATAGAGCGCATAAAGTAAATTAACACGTGAGATTTGGTGACGCGGAAAACCCAAGGTGGGAACAACCGCGGGAGGGACGATACCCTGCCAATTATTGCACTATACTTGAATAGGAGGATGATTACAATTGAGGTGCAAGGCTAATCCTGCGGGCACTAGGCGTCTGGCCTGCAAGATCTTGAACGGATGTATATTTGATAACAATATGCTAATGCCGTGTGTTGATGTGTTCTTGAATGTGAATGTGTGAATGTCCTTCTTGATTTGCTTCCTTGGCTATTTATAGGGTGAGAACCCTAGATATGTCCTACTTTGGTTATGGAAAGGGAATATAATTTCCATGAGAACTCTTTCCATACTTGGCCGCCTTCCCCAATTCTCCCTGATCTCCCTAACTTCTCTTTCTTTAATTCGGACGCCTTCTATGATGGGCTCCTGATCTTCCTTTAGCCCGTTTCCCCCTTCTCCCAATTTACGTAATCGTATGCTAAAACCCTAAGCCGTCTTTTACACTCCTTCTCATGCACTCCATCACGTCAGCCGCCCTATTCCTCTTTTCTCGCACCCTACTCCCTCTCTCCTCTTTATAACCCCAACTCCCACTTTGTACTTTCATTTACTCTAATCCATTTCAAAAAGATTCTTCTCTCTAAACCCTCAACCTTCCTTCTTCTTCATTTTGCCGGCTTCACTGTTCCACTCCCCTCCGTCTCTTTCACCAGGTATTTCTTCCTCCTTTTCTTCTTTGATTTCCATTTTCTCTTTCCACCATGGGTAAAACTCGACAATCTTCATCAACCTCCACACCCGCTGACCGTAATCTCGACCCAACCTTTCCTTCTCGGGGACTTTTTAAACATCCCCACGACTGTGACTCCGCTTTGACTCCGGCCGACATTCCTACGATCAAAAGTCTGCTTGGTCTTGGTGACGGGGTGGATATTGCCATCCCTGAACTGGGACAGAAAGCTGACGCCCTCCGTCCAGGGTGGGTTAGTTTTTATCTCTACCCATTTAGATACGGCCTCCAATTTCCTTTCCCTAAACTCATCCAAGATTTCATCTTTACCAACAACTTCGCCATGGCACAAATTTTTGCTGCCATCTAGAGGGTTCTTCTCTATTCTCTAGCTGCCGGTCAGAACACTGGTAAACCTGTCACTCTGGGCGATCTTGCCCATATGTACAACATCAGATCCCTGGGCAGGGGTTAGTTCTCATTCCGGGGCCGTGGAGAGGCTCCTTTTAAACACGTGTCCAAATCCCGTGATGAGAAATGGTTTAAGGACTTCTTCTTTATGAGGAAGGACTCTATCCAGCCTCCTGCTGATTACATCTTCGAGAAAAGGGTTCTGACTTCGAGTAAGTAGCCTTCCTGTCACCTGATTTATTTTATCTCGCCGCTTACTAGCTTACTTCATCGTCTTCGTGCAGGCCCCTGTGACCTGACCCGCATTGGTGCCAAGAGTCCTGCCTGCAGCAAATTGTTCAGTATCTCTGAGTCTGAGAGAAAGTTGCCAGGCCTGCTCCCTGGTTTTTCACATGCCTCTTCCTCTAATCCTCCTCAGTCGGCTCACAGCATGTCTTCTGGTAAGGCTTCTACAACTATTTTAATTTGCATGCTATTTCTCTCTGAGGTTTTAAGTATCCTGATGCCTGAGGTGATGTCTGCTTGCAGGCTCCAAAGTTGATCCCTTAGAAATCATCCTCCAAAGTGCCAAAAGGAAGAGACCTTCTGCCAGCCCTGATGTGGCCTCTGCCTCCAAGAGGAGTGCTCCTGCTGCTTCCTTCCAGACTCCTCCTATGTTTTCCAGTTCTACTGCCCCCGAGCCCTTGGAGGTTGACCCATTGTCTCGTCATCCGCCTACTCCTCCTGCCAGTCCTCGTGCTTCATCCAGCGGAGGCATTACCGCTTATTTTCCAGAGGGTTTTGTGAATGTGGACAAGGTGCCATACTGGCCGGAGATTGACCAGCTGCTCTTCCCTCCTCTGAAGGAGACATTCTCAGAGTTCTCCCCAGAGGAGATGGCTGAGAACGACGTGCATAAGGCCTTCATGGTAAATACTCTTCATTTTCTACCTGTCTGTTTGCTTTTGCTTAGTTTCCTCTTGCTAACTTATGACTTTCTTGAACCAGACCCTCCAGTCTGCACTCTATAATAGGAAAATGATCAACATAGTGTAGACCACCAGCCGTGCCACCAACGTCAAAAACCAGGAGCTAAAGGGGGCTATTGATGATATGGCGCAGCAGCGGGCTGATCTGAAGGAGCGTGTGGTGGAGCTGAAGACTGAGCTTGCCGTCACCAAGAAGAAGCTGAAGGAGGGGGCTGATCAGCTGGCTCGTACTCAAGCGGTGTGCAACACTTTCTCTGACTCCCTTAAGCGCTTTGATGAGAAGATAAGCGAGCTGATCTCCCTGGCCACCAATGTTGTTGCCTATGCTACCTGGCGGGGAAAGATCAGCGGGATGCGTGCTGCCCTTGAGGAGGCTCCCACCCAGCAAGTTATAGAGGAAGAGGTGAACCAGCTGGAGATGCTCTACCCCACCCAACCTGATCTGAGTGCGCTGATGCCTGAAGTTGGGGAAGTGAATTCTCATGCATTGGCTGAGCAAGCTGCTGGGGTAACGCTGGAATGTCCCAGGATGCTGCTGATGGAGCTCAGGAAGCTATGGCGGCTGAGGATATGCAAGCTGGTGCGGTACCTGAAACGGGAGGTCAGCAGGCAGAGGAGATGCCAGAGGTGGAGGTCATAAATGTGACCGATAATTAAGTATTTTTATGTTTTGATGAACTTTTTGGCAGTCTGGCCCAGAGGTGGCGGACTTTGTAAGTTTTAAAACTTTCTTTCTGTGGTTGCTCCGCCAAGGTGGCGGTTAAACTTGGGGCCGTATTTTGGCCATATTTTGGAATGCCCCTTGTCATAGTTTGGCATGGTTTTATCCTTCGTATTGTGTGCTTGTTATCTAGTTTCTTTAGTTTAGGAGGTTTGTCGTGCCAGCCTGTTTGACTGATTTAGGCGAGTCTTGTCATCCTGTAAAGGGCTGACGTTTTGACTCAGCTAGCTGTCGTGTCAGCCTGCTTGACTAATTTAGGCGTATGCCGCAGTGTAAGGAGGAGTGGCCGTGGAAATTAAGAGGCTGATTTAGACCAGCCTGGTCAGCCTGAAGAGGCTGATCCAGACTAAGCTAGCTACCGTGTCAGCCTGATGGCTGATTTAGGTGTATGCCACAGTTTTGAACTACTTAACCTTGTTCATGACGCAAGGTGTGTTCATCACGTTTAAAGCCAACAAGGTGCGTAATTTAGGCAAGTTTATCGTCATTCTAGGACCAATGGGACGCTGCAAGATTCTGGTAACGCAGATATCCCAACGTTCCAGGTTCGTGTGTATGCATGCTGAGGCCCTGATTAATTGCGATTAGTGCGAGCTACGTCCAGGGGGTGGTATCAGGGGTAGTTGGGTAAGCGTGTTTAGCTGTCAACCAGGCTCCCTTTCGTATGTTCCATAGTCTGCCTGGTGAGGGTGCTCCTTGTGGAGAAAATAGGTTAGGCATGTTGGAGTGCCATATGCCTTGTCACCCCGCGTTGGCAGTTGACAGTCCTGCTAGACATCCTTTCAAAGTACCATAGACGCTAGGGTTCAAAGTGATGTACTTAGAGAAGCCTGAAAATAAGAAAATCTATTAAAATGATGTGAAGTACCTGTCGCCATCTCATGGGGTACCAGAGCAATTGTGGTCCCAGGACGCTACCAGACCACGCCATCTAATAGTAGTTTAAAGCTTTGAAAGAGTTAGAGACACCAGATATAAAAGTGAAATTGGCAGTATGCCTACTACCGGATTTTTATTTTTATTTTAAAATGATTTGGCTCTTCATAGTACATCATTCTGAAAGCTAAAGTCTACTTGTTATTAAAAGTAATATCTCTTCAGGTGAAGTATGTTCCATGGGCGTTGTATGATTTGACCATCCATAGTCATCAGTCTGTATGCGCCATGGCCAACAACTCCTTCTACCTGGTATGGTCCTTCCCATTTGTAGGCGAATTTGCCTGCTTTTTGATTCTTGGTGTTTTGAAACACCTCTCGGAGAACCAGGTCTCCTACCTCAAGGAGCCTGACTTTTACATTCTTGTTATAGCTCTTGGCCACTCACTGTTTGTAAGCGGCCAGACGGATTTTTGCGCTTGCTCGCAGCTCGTCAATTGTGTCCAGGCTTCTGGTCATCTCTGTATTGTTTAGTTCCCTTGTCATATTTTCATACCTGTGAGTGGGAACTAGGACTTCTGACGGAATGACTGCTTCCACGCCAAACACCAGGCTGAAGGGTGTTTGACCTGTTGCTATCTTTGGTGACGTTCTGTCTGACCACAACACTAGTGACAATTCATCTGCCTACTTTCCTCCTAACTTCTGTAATCTCCTTCTTAGATTATCCATGATGATTTTGTTGCTGGATTCAGCTTGCCCGTTGGACTTTGGAGTCCTAGGTGCTGACTTTTTTAGGGTGATGTTCCACCTGGCACAGTATCCCTCGGTATCGTTGGAGATGAATTTTGAGCCATTGTCATATATGATTTCTGATGGGATACCAAACCTGCAAACGATGTTTCGTTTTATAAATGAAATGACCTGTTTATCTTTTACTTCTGTGAATGCTTCTGCCTCTATCCACTTGGAGAAGTAATCTGTCATTGCCAGCATCCAGGTTCTGTTTCTTGTGGCTCATGGTAGAGGTCCTACTATGTCCATACCCCATGCCATGAATGGCCAGGGAGAAATGATAGGGTGCAAGGGTTCTGCTGGCTGATGGATCATTGGTGCTGAGCGCTGGCAGGCGTCACATTTGCGTGCGTACTCTACTGCATCTGCCTTCATTATAGGCCAATAGTATCCCTGCCTGAGGGCTTTATTTGCCAGACTCCTGCCCCCTGCATGGTTTCCACATTCTCCACTGTGGAGAGCATGTAATTTAGTCTGCGCTTCTTTCTTGTCCAGGCACCGTAAGTAGGGGCCTGCTAGTGACTTTCTAAATAATATATCATCAATGAGTATAAACCTGGAAGCCCTTACTCTGAAAGTTCTTACTTCTTTCTTGTCGTCTGGCAGCTTGTTATGACGCAGCCAGTCTAGGTAAGGAGTACGCCAATCCCAGTCATCTGCCTGCTCAGATGTTTGATCAGGTGATTGTGAGCTCTCACCTTCCTCTGTAACTGCCTGGGTTCCTTCTCCATTCTGTGGATCCTCCAGTTCTCCTTTGTCTACTACATCTGCCTTTTGGATAGAAGGCTCCAGCATGTGTGCTATTGGAATGCTGGAAAGCTCTGTTGGCTTAAATGTTGCCCCTAGAGTTGCCAAGGCGTCCGCTTCCACATTCCGATCTCTGGGAATCTGCCTAAGCTTGCAAGTTGCGAAATTTTGTTTTAATTCCTTCGTGATTTTCAAGTATGCAATCATCTTTGAGTCTCTGGCTATGAACTCATCATTTACGTGGTTGACTATTAGCAAAGAGTCACTGGATATGTGCAGGTGCATGACCCCTAATTCCAGAGCTAGCTTCATTCCCAATATCAAGGCCTCGTATTCTGTTTCATTATTAGTTGCCTTGAATTCACATCTTACTGCTTGTGCTATCAGGTCTCCCTGTGGTGATCGCAGGATTAATCCCACACCGCTCCCCTTTGGTTGGAGGCTCGTCAATATGCATCTGCCCGTACCTTCGTCTCCTGCTTCCTTCTAGGGTGAGGATCTCCGTATCGCCGGATTCTGGATGGTGGGCTGAAGTCCGACGACGAAGTCGGCCGGTGCTTGTGATTTGATTCTTCGTTCGGGGTCATATGGATATCGTACCCACCGAGGTGCACTGGACCATTTTGACATTCACTTTGTGATTCAAGGCTTCCTCATGATAGATTTTAGCGGGTATTTGGTAACGACATGTATGATGTGGGATTCAAAATAGGGGCGCAGTTTGCGAGATGCTACTACCAATGCTAGCACTAATTTTTCAAGGGATGTGTACCTGGTCTCTGCCGGCAGCAGAGACTTGCTCACGTAGTATATCGGCTTCTCGCTCTTTTCCCGCTCTCTCGACCGGACAACACTCATCGCCACCTCCGTGACGGCCAGGTATAGGAATAGTGGTTCCCCTGGCTTTGGCTTCGACAGCAGCGGCGGGCTGCTGAGGTAGTGCTTCAGCTCTCTGAAGGCTTGCTCGTGCTCCGTGGTCCATTCAAACTTCTGGCTTTTCCTTAGTATGTCATAAAACAACCTACATTTATCTGAAGATCTTGAAATGAACTTGTTCAGGGCTGTTACCTTTCCAGCTAGTCTTTGAACATCCTTAAGCTTTTCAGGTGATTCTAGTTGGAAGACAGCTTTGATCTGCTCGACGCTGGCTTCTATCCCTCTTTGAGTTAAAATATAGCCTAGGAATTTGCCAGAAGATACACGAAGGTGCATTTAGATGGGTTTCGCTTCATTTTGTATTCCATGAGGGTGCTGAATGTTTCCGCCAGATGCCACATGTGATCTTTGGCCTTCTCTGATTTTACCACCGTGTCATCAATATACACCTCAATTGTTATTCCTATCTGTTCTTTGAACATTCGGTTAACCAACCTTTGATATGTGGAGCCTGCGTTCTTTAGGCCGAATGGCATGACGTTGTAGCAATATATTCCTCTTTCGGACATGAATGTCGTCTTCTCTTGATCTGCAAGATCCATCTTAATCTGATTGTACCCACTCCATGCGTCCAGGAATGTCAGCATCTCATGCCCAGCTGTTGCGTCCACCATTGCATCAATATGAGGCAGCGGGAAGGGATCTTTAGGGCATGCTTTGTTGAAGTCGGTGAAGTCCACACATACTCTCCACTTTCCATTCTTCTTTGGCACCACCACTACGTTAGACAGCCATTCTGGATATTTTACTTCTCTTATTTTCTTTGCTGCCAGCAGAATATCTACCTCTTGGTTGATCACCTTGTTTCTTTCCGCTACAAACTTTCTTCTTCTCTGCTGGATGGGTTTACACTTTGGGTCCACACTAAGCTTATGCGTTATGATGGACGGATCTAGTCCTATCATGTCATCATGTGACCACGCAAAACAATCCATGTTATCCTGTAAGAACTTGACTAGTTCTTTGTCTTAAGCTTCCTGTGCATCCTGCTTCAATGAGCACAATTCTTTCTGGGTGCAGCTTGTCCAGGTTGATTTGATCCAGCTCTTCTGCTGGGGGTTCGATGTATTCGTCCTGGATAGGCTGCTTTCGTAATTGCTATGCGGGAGGGCTGGCAGTGCACTTAAGTGCCTTCTTATAGCAGCCTCTAGCTTCCTCCTAATCTCCTCTTATTGTCTCTACTCCCCATGGCGTGAGGAACTTTATGCACTTGTGATATGTTGAGGGGACTGCTTTCATCTGGTGCAACCATGGTCTTCCCAATATGACGTTGTAGGTGGAGGGGCCGTCTATAACCAGGTACATGACTTGCTTGTTGACTCCTCCCACATAGGTTGGGATGACTATCTCGCCTAATGAGCTGGCTGTTTCTCCACTGAAGCCTACTAGCGGAATAATTTGTTTTTGCAAATCCTTCTCGCTGAATCCCATGTTTTCTATAGTTTTCATCATGATTAGATTGACCGAGCTTCCTGTATCTACCAAGACCTTCCTGACTGTGCAATTGGCCATTGATAAGGTGATAATAAGTGCGTCGTGATGTTCTCGCTCGTCATATGTATCTCCTTCATCAAAGCTGACCACTGGTAGGTCACTGTGTGAAATCCTGCAAGAATTGGCTGGCCTGTCTCCTTTGGTCTCGGTGGCACATCTTTTAGCTGCTGAGTATGTCAGTCCGCTTAAGTCTGACCCGCCTGTTATCACGTTTATGATTTTGGTGCATGTGGGTGGATCTATAGGCTTGGCGGAGCCTACCTTATCTTGCTGCTTGCCCCAAGTGGCAATAGGTGGCTCAACTTTCCTTGTTCGTACAGGCGCTTGATCTCTCTTCGTAATGTGTAGCAATCCTCAGTGTTGTGCCCAATATCACGGTGGAACTCACACTTCTTCTTGCTATCCTTTCTTCATGCTTGCTCTCCTACTGGTGGGTTGGGCCACCTGACTCCATCTCCCATCTCCCTTAGTGCCTTCAAGATTCCCCCGATACCTGTAGTGAATCTGTACTCTGCCAGAGTGGGGAGTTGCTGATTTTCCTCGATTCTGTTGACTCCCCTTCCATATGGTCTGTAACTCTCATCCTTTTTGCTGGTGGTTTACTTTCTTCCTCATTTCACCACGGCTAAGGTACTAGAAATACTTGGCGTGCTTAGTAAGCTGGCTCTGGCTAGAATATCTTCCTCCAATCTGAGTGCGCCATTTGCTTTTCCCGCATCGCCTCGAAATCGCAGCGGGGATGCATAGTTAGTGCTTGCATACAGTCGGAGTCATGGTGGAGGCCTCTTCTGAAGGCTTCTACTGCTGTCGAGACATCGCACTCTCGTACTGCTACCTTCTCATTGTTGAACCTAGTATTGTATTCTCCAATGCTCTCTCCTGCCCCCTGGACGATTCTGTACAGATCTCCTGCGTGTTTTTGTGGTTTTCTGCTGCTTTCTAACTGTTGAGTAAATGCGTTCACCAATTCAGCAAATGTAGATATCGACCTGTTGGGCAGGCTCACAAACCATCGAAGTGCCAGTCCTGTTAGGGTGGACCCTAACCCTTTGCACATGCAAGCCTCCTTGACTTGCCCTACAAATTTATTCTTGTCATCATTTCGCTTGTCTTGGCTTATATGATCAAAGGGATCTGCTGTGCCGTCGAAGAGAGGCATATTTGGATTTGTGAATCCCTTTGGCATGGTTGTGATGGGTATGGTGTCCACGAACGGTGAGTCGGCATAGCTGTCTAATGCCGCTTTCTCGAGTGGGGGTGGCAATCCTGGGACCCTGCTCAGTATTTCTTTTAACTCAAGTCTGCTGATTTGTTATCTTTGCTGAACGGGGTCCGCCTGTCGGCTGCCTCCTGGTTCAATGTATTGCCTCCTGATCCGAGCTCTTGAAGGTTCTGATGTGTTCCAGCTGCTAGAGGAGTTGTTGTAACGATTGTCCCCTGTTTCCAGTCCATTTGTTGGTTTGACTCAGATCCTACTCCAGGTGTCTGATCGATTGTGGCGGGGCTACTGACGGGGATGCTACCTGCTCGTGCTTGTATACAGCTAGCCGCGGGCCAGTTATCCGGCGTGAGGTATCCCAGCCCTTGTGGGGTTATTCTTCCATCTGATGGTATTGTGGACATATCCAACCTGGTTACCAGTTCAGTCGGTATCTGTCGAAGTGGATTCCTGCTGCCTGATGCCCCCTGCGTCAGATCTACTAGTCGAGACCTTTCCTCGTCTGCCCTGCTTGCTGGGGTGGCAGATTGCTGCTTCAGGATGTTTATCTGTGCCCAAAGCTCTCTGTCCCTCTTTCTTGTTTCAGCTTCAGCTTTCTTCTAGTCTTCTCTCATGTTTTCCATAGCTTTCTGAAGATTTTCTACGCCAGTGAGTAAGATTTGTGTGGGACTTGGTGACGGGGTGAGGCCTGAACTTGCCGTTCCTTTATCTGATCTGGCTTGGGTGGCGACAATAGGAGTCCTATGAGGTAAAGAAGTTTTTGTTGTCGGTATGATTCTTGGGGTGTGTCCGGGAGCCTGTGCAGCCACCGTTGATGTTGGGTTTTGAGTAGAGGGCGGTGGTGGCGATGGTTGTCTGCTCCCTGACACGGCTTCCGATGCTTGCTTATCCATTGTGTATTTAGAGTATCAACGATTGACGACCACAATGCCCCACGGTGGGCGCCAAACTGTTTAGGTATTTTTTACCGAGTTGATTAAGGTCAATGCGGTCTTACTCGTTGGTTGATTGTATGATCGTTCGTATGTTTAATAAATAGAGCGCATAAAGTAATTTGACACGTGAGATTTGGTGACGCGGAAAACCCAAGGTGGGAACAACCGCGGGAGGGACGGTACCCTGCCAATTATTGCACTATACTTGAATAGGAGGATGATTACAATTGAGGTGCAACGCTAATCCTGCTGGAACTAGGGGTCTGGCCTGCAAGATCTTGAACGGATGTATATTTGATAACAATATGCTAATGTCGTGTGTTGATGTGTTCTTGAATGTGAATGTGTGAATGTCCTTCTTGATTTGCTTCCTTGGCTATTTATAGGGTGAGAACCCTAGATATGTCCTACTTTGGTTATGGAAAGGGAATATAATTTCCATGAGAACTCTTTCCATACTTGGCCGCCTTCCCCAATTCTCCCTGATCTCCCTAACTTCTCCCTAAGTTCTCTTTCCTTAATTAGGACTCCTTCTATGATGGGCTCCTGATCTTCCTTTAGCACAATTCCCCCTTCTCCCAATTTCGGGCTTCCTTCCTCCTTATTACTCCTCCCCTAGCATTTTATTTTATTAAGTGGGCCTTCCTTATTATGCTATTTTTAGCCCAAATAAAAATTTAAACTTAATTGGGCAGGACATTTTTGGTCAAGTCCAAACTTTCAGGGGATGCGGTTAAGATCACAAACCTAGACGGGAATGAGTTTTCTAATCCAAATAATCTAGACCAATTGAAGCGGTACTACCCTTAGAATGGGTTAAAACGCGCCTCGCGTGACACACGTGCCGCTCTTGCGACACGAAATAAAAGCGGCCCCTGGACCGCTAAAAACCTTATGACATTTCCCACTTGCGTTTTGACATTTTGACATCCCCATATCATCAAATAAATTTAATTGCATTTCCTTAGGAGTAAGTAAAACACACGCTTTTTTTCTAAGTTCATTACAAGCTCTTGCTTTGAACATTTATTCTTTTACATTTTTTCGAACTACGTACAGGGTTTGATTTCAGTTTTTCTAATGAATACGTAGGTAATCCTTTAGAGGATACAACCCGTCATTTCAAGACGTAAATAGAAGGACATTTGCATGTTGCATTTGAAATTCGACAAGAATAAATAAAGAAAATTTATAAAAGTTTCTTAACTAATAAATCATTTATTCATTACTCCTTAAATAATAGTAGTCCTGATGAGAGTGTCGTTGGGGCCCTCAATCAAACACATTTATATTTCTCAACATACAACTAGCTAGTGGTTAAGTCGAGGTCGATCCATGGGACGGAGGGTACTCAAATTGTTCAATCTAATTATGGTTGTGCTTGGTGTTGTCACAATTGTAATGGTTGAAGATTCTAATCTAATAAAAGCAATGGAAAGTAAAATAAGCAATAAATTAAGAGATGTAAACAAATGACTAAAAATGCTAGGATATCATGGGTTCATAAGGGATTCATGGGAGTTGATCATACAAACATGTTCTCTACTAGATGCAAGCGCTTATTGTTGTGATGGGATCGAGTTAGTGTATATCTTACAATCCCTAAGAAGGTTTGGGTCCCGGAGCCGAATCGATTAGATTGTACAACACCTACAAGTCGACTTAGTCCTTCCTATTCAACATTATGCATGGTCTAATGAGATTCGAGTTGGCTTATGTCTTACAAGTCTCATTGAAAAGATAAGTGATGGGTAAAAAATGCAAGGATTCATAGGCTCTCATTTCATCAAACATAACATGTGCATAAGTTGAAATCACAAACAACAAGCAAATTAATTATGAAAACATATTAGATTAAGCATGAATCATTCCCCATGTTTGTTTCCCTTAATCACCCATTAATCCTAGCTAAATGACTACTCACTCATAATCAAGTTTAACATGTTAATAAGGTTGTCAATCATACTAAAAAAGCGAAACATGAAGAATAAATGATGTGATTAACAATAATTAAACAAGAGTAAAAGAGATTATACCTATGAAGATGATTCCAAATAATAAAGCAAGAATAAAAGAAGAGAACTTGATTAATTGATGAAGAGTTGTCAATTCTCCAATAATAACCCAATAATCTTCAATTACCCAATAATAAACTTGGATTACCCAATAATAACCTTGAACAACAATTAAGGAAAGATTAATGTGTAATTTGTGGAAAGATTAAAGAGTAATCTATTCTAATTTACTCCTAATATAATCTAATCTAAGGAAAGTTGATTTAATCTAAGGAAACTTGATGGTTTGATTATTACAAATGGACTATATATAGTGGTACATCATTAGGTTAAGTAAGGGTAGATTAGTAAATAACAATGCAAAGTGTTGAGTTGAGGAAGTGCTCCTCTCCAAGGAGATGCGCATATCCTAGGACTGGGATGCTCATCCTGAGCTCGGGATGTGCATATCCACGAGCAGACTATTCTGAAAATGGCACTGCAGCTTGGGACGAGCGGATTGGTTTCGGGACGAGCGTCTTGGCGGACAGCTTGTCTATTTGAGCTCGGATTGTAAAACGGACGTCATTTCCTTATCCGGACTCCTATTGGAGTGATTCAAAAGCCTAGACCACTTGATTTTTCGACGTTGTTTCATTTAGCATACTTTCAGAGCCAAATGAGCAACTCTTGGTTTGGGTTTCGAACAATTTCTTCTTGCAATGTCTTCCTTCTCGTCATCCTTGCTTTTAAGCCTATGATCTTTCTATATACTCTTTATTCCTACATCCTTGGTCATCATTCTTGCCTCCTCTTCATACTAGTCCATCCAATATCATCAAAAAGCTTCTGAATATGCGGGAGACGGGAATTTACGCTTAATGATCTTTCTTCCTACAAAACATACGAAATGCACTAGGAGAGCAAAATAGAAAGCATTTGACGGATAAAATGGCTATGGAATGTTGTAATAGTATGCAAAATAGGCTCAATTAGAGGACTAAATGTGCGCAATTATGAGTCACATCAAATATCCCCAAACCGAACCTTTACTCGTCCCGAGTAAAGAGGTGACTAAAACTAGACCTTTATTTAAACTATCCTAGTAATATAACTGATATGAGACAATTAGCGGGTCTCATTCCGCCCCTTCAACTCACAACAAGACAACCATAAGATAGGATGCCTTCGTGCAAGGCAAGGTGGGGCTTGCCAAAATGGCGACACATCCAAGCATTAAAGCATACAAAACAAGTAATGGATGCATCTACAAAAACGAATAGCCACTTTCCTCATCTAAGTGGCGGAAATTATCTATAAGGGAAGCAATCTAAGGGTACACACTCCATTATAGATACAATTTCTTCAAGTTACTAAGCCTAGGAGGATACTAATAAATCACCTCCAAGTTGTGTAAAGCTAGGGTACCTTTGTTCTCAATCGTTAAATGCTTTCATCAAGAGTAGACTCCCTATGGTGTTAGAAACACTGGAGGATCGCGGAATTCCCCTTCTTGCCTAGACAAGAAGAAGGGTCGTCCCCTCTCTACCATGCACAAAAGTGGATTCGATGGAAAAGGGATCAATAGATTTTTGAATTTCATATGGGAGTTTGCTTTGTTGTTGTTTTTCCCCCCAATTTCTTGTGACATTTGACATTTGAGAACATTTTCTTTTTGCCATTTCTTTTGATGTTCGGCATTTTCAACACTTGATAATTTTTCAACTTTTCTTTGCATTTTCTTTTGAACATTTTCAAAGTCACCCCATTTGTAGTGAGGGTGCTTATATTTGAAGCTTTAGGAGTCTATTTTTGTTACTCCTTTTCTTTTGATGCAATTTGCAAACTTTTTGACTTTTCATTTCTTGAACTAAAATTTTGAACAATTTTTGTGCCCATTCCCTTTTTTGATGACAAAATGTGGTAGAAAATGGATGATGGTTGGATGGTTTTAAGGGTCACCTTGTAATAAACGGTAGCCAAGAAGTTATCACACCAGAAGGTACTCTTGACTAGGCCTTAATCCATGGGTCAAAGGATACAAGCATGACACATCCTAGGATGTTTTACAAGTATTTTAACAAGCAAAGTCTTAAGAAGAAAAAGTATCTACAAGGGCCTTATATACACTTGTCAAGCTTCCCAAATAGATGTTTTCACAAAATTTTTCCTAACCATGCAAACTACATGCCATGATGCAACTAACATTTATACAACCTAATGCACATGCTTCTACCAACTATTATGCCATATAATCTAAATGCAATCCTATAATCACATTTTTTATACCGCATCAATAAAAAAAAAGCCACATAGTCATTAACATAAATAGGAAAAAGGAGATTGGAAAGATCATACCATGCGGTCTTCAATATCCTCATGTCTCGGATGTGGAATAGTCGATCAATGTGAAAAGGACAAACAAACAAACAAGTATATACAATATATGCAATACTACACTATAAAGGAAATGAACATGTTTTTGTGTTTTTTAATTTTTCAAATTTTTATGTTTTTTGATTTTATGAAATAAAAAGACATGTTTTTGTATTTTTCAAAAAATTTCAATTTTTATGCATTTTGGAATATAGATTCCCATCCCCCACTTTATCTTGGACATTGTCCTCAATGTACATGTAGGAGTAGGAATGAAAAAGAAATACATGTTTTTGAATTTTTGAATTTATGGAAATAAATGCAATGATATGAAGGAATGCATGCTCCAACTAATTGCATTTCTATATGACATATATAACAAATGAATGCAATTTAAACTACACTAGATGATGCATGTTTTGATCTATGATCAAACCTCCCCAAACCGATTTAAACACTATTTCTAGTGTAGGAGAGATGAGGTTGGGTCATTAGTGACTATGTATGAATGCAACTAACTATATGAGACATGTGAGATATATTACAATGCAAACTATACTAAATGAACTAACTAATGTAAATACAATATGAAATATAATACAAATGCAAGCCTAAACTATATGATATATGTATGTCGCTTCATGGTTTAACCTCCCCAAACCGATTTTAAACGCTATTGGTAATGTAGGAAGAGAGGGGTTTAATCATGAGGTAACTACATAAATGCAAGTATACATTGAGAGATAAAGAAAGAAAGGGTTCTTACAATCCTTGTAGGAGATGAAGATGGTAGATAGGATGCATACATAGCCATGTCATGAGCCAAATGAGAAAAGGTGAGATTTTAGCATTAATCCGCTCGGATCAAGTCTGATCCACTCGAGTTGATGCACGGACGCTCGGATTCTCACACAGTGTATCCTGAATTTGCCAACCTGTACCAGGACGCGTGAATCAAGCCCAGCTCGAGCGGATTCCTTTCGGGGATGCTCGGTTTCTTCAGAATCCGCTCGGATTCTCTGGCAGGGAGCTTTTTTTTTTCTTGTCTTTCAATCCGCACGGATTGGACTCGGGATGAGCATATTTCGAGAAATTTCGACCCAACACCTTTTTAATGATAACAAAGTTGCTCACAAGCCCAAATTCTCCATTTTCTTCATTTCTTTACATTTTCCATCTTCTCAATTTCATTAATTTCCTTCAAAAAGCTCAATTAAAATATGAGATCCCTCCCTTTCATCTATCATGCAATTTATTAAATGAATGAATGCAAAATTACACTAAATGCATATATACAAATTAATGGTTATTGGGTAACTCCTTCAAACCAAAGATTTTCAATTGACAATTTCATAGAAAATTATCACTAGCACTCAAAGCACGTAGAAGTCGGTCAAATTCTTGGGAGTGAGATATAAATAGGCATGCATAGCAACACAAGATTATACAATTGAAAAATGCCCAAGTAAAATACCGAACAAGCATGTGAATAATGTTATGACAAAAATCATAAGAGATGTGATGGATGGTAGAAACATGAAATGGGTAGTTAGTTGGCAATTCACTCAATTCTTCCTCCAAATAGTCAAAATCACCACATTCATTCCAAGTACTCTCATTATCATCTAAGGTGATTTTAAGGGTGTCTATTTGGGGTTCCCAAATGTCCTCATATTCCTCATCCCAACAAGGACCATTATCAAAGAGGTTGTCATAACAAGGCTCACCAAGTTCAACACAATTGTCTCCCTCTAACATGTCATCCTCAAAGGGTGAGTTTTCACTCAAGTTCACATCCATATCACTCACACCTTGCCCATTAACATCAAATAACATGGAAGTTGGGTTCATTGATACACAAGAAGAGTAAGGTGACGGCATCCAAGCATTGGTTTCACAATCAAGAATGTATTCCTCCTCATCATCACTCTCTTCATCTATCACGCCATCTTCCCAAGGAGGGCAAATTTGTGGACATAGTGGGTTGGCTCAAGGTTATAGGAAGGTGTCTCTTTTTCACAAATCTCATTTTCATCATAGTTTTCCTCAATGAATTTTTGAAATGTGGTTTTTATCGCTTCTATACCTTCCTTGGCACTCTCAAAGATGTCATGTACAATTTGCTTAAGACAATGGATGGTCATGAACTCAACAAATTCCCAAAATTCCTCACAACTCATCTCACAAATCCTACCACCACTCAAGTGAAATGCCAAGTTGCGGGTTTCAAAGTTCATGCCATTATAAACAACACAACATGCTTCATAATTTGAAAGAATAAAACCATGATGCCAAGCATGAGTCATATAATCTTCAAATCTTGTAATATACTTATCAAAAGACTCATTTTCATGTTGCCAAAAGGTGAATGTAGACATGTTGATCAAAAGAAATAAAACAAGTACAATAAAACTCAAGAAAAAGAAGCACAACTAAAACTAGACAAAAGAACAATTCAAATACACAACACCGTCCCCGACAACGGCGCCATTTTGATGAGAGTGTCATTGGGGCTCTCAATCAAACACATTTATATTTCTCAATAAACAACTAGGTAGTGGTTAAGTCGAGGTCGATCCATGGGACGGAGGGTACTCAAATTGTTCAATCTAATTATGGTTGTGCTTGGGGTTGTCACAATTGTAATGATTGAACATTCTAATCTAATAAAAGCAATGGAAAGTAAAACAAGCAATAAATTAAGAGATGTAAACAAATGACTAAAAATGCTAGGATATCATGGGTTCATAAGGGATTCATGGGAGTTGATCATACAAACATGTTCTCTACTAGATGCAATCACTTATTGTTGTGATGGGATCGAGTTAGTGTATATCTTACAATCCCTAAGAAGGTTTGGGTCCCGGAGCCGAATCGATTAGATTGTACAACACCTACAAGTCGACTTAGTCCTTCCTATTCAACATTATGCATGGTCTAATGAGACTCGAGTTGGTTTATGTCTTACAAGTCTCATTGAAAAGATAAGTGATGGGTAAAAAATGCAAGGATTCATAGGCTCTCATTTCATCAAACATAACATGTGCATAAGTTGAAATCACAACAAGCAAGCAAATTAATTATGAAAACATATTAGATTAAGCATGAATCATTCCCCATGTTTGTTTCCCCTAATTACCCATTAATCCTAGCTAAATGACTACTCACTCATAATCAAGTTTAACATGTTAATAAGGTTGTCAATCATACTAACAAAGCCAAACATGAAGAATAAATGATGTGATTAACAATAATTAAACAAGAGTAAAAGAGATTATACCTATGAAGATGATTCCAAATAATAAAGCAAGAATAAAAGAAGAGAACTTGATTGATTGATGAAGAGTTGTCAATTCTCCAATAATAACCCAATAATCTTTAATTACCCAATAATAAACTTGAATTACCCAATAACAAACTTGAACAATAATTAAGGAAAAATTAATGTGTAATTTGTGAAAAGATTAAAGAGTAATCTATTCTAATCTACTCCTAATGAAAGCTTAATCTAATCTAAGGAAAGTTGATTTAATCTAAGGAAACTTGATGGTTTGATTATTACAAATGGAGTATATATAGTGGTACATCATTAGGTTAAGCAAGGTTAGATTAGTAAATAACAATGCTAAGTGTTGAGTTGAGGAAGTGCTCCTCTCCAAGGAGATGCGCATATCCTAGGAATGGGATGCTCATCCTGAGCTCGGGATGCGCATATCCACGAGCATACTATTCTGAAAATGGCACTGCAGCTTGGGACGAGTGGATTGGTCTCGGGACGAGCGTCTTGGCGGACAACGTGTTATTTGAGCTCGGATTGTAAAACGGACGTCATTTCCTCATCCGGACTCCTATTGGAGTGATTCAAAAGCCTAGCTAGACCACTTAATTTTTCGACGCCGTTTCATCTAGCATACTTATAGAGCCAAAGGAGCAACTCTTGGTTTGGTAATGAAAACAAAAAAGAGGAAAACATACCTCGATTGGGTACCAAGCAAGCCTCGACAACCGAAAGGTGTCGTAGCCGACGTCCCGCAGCAACAGCTCCTCACTGAAGTAAAAAATAGATCTATATACTTACATATTCATATATGATTTAATTTAATTTGTCATAAAATTAAAGATGGATCTTATGCATGCAAACATTAAAACAAAATAAGGAAGAAACATTGTCCTTACAGTGGTATTTCGGTTCAAATGGGCACAAAAGAGATCTCCTTCTCTTTTGTTCTTGAGCTTTCCTTTTGGATGAACAAAGATCCAAGTGTAGAATCTCTCCCAAGGAATAATACCCAAAGCTTACTCTTAATTAAAATTAATATTATAGTTACTCGTACAATATTAATTTTGTACGAAAATGACCCAAAAATATTATATACTCTTAATATTTTTCGGTTTTTGGAGGAGGAAGAAAATGGGAACTTTTTATCTCTCTAAAACTCTTATTTTAGATAAGTGAAAGTATGAATGAATGATACCATTACATTAATGTATATTAGGTAAAAATTTAAGAGGAAAAACCAAGTGGTTTTCCTCTTCATAAAACCGGGTGGGAGAGAGGCAAAAGGGGAGCCAATGCATGCTCTTGTTTGTCTTCACAATGCAAACTAGGGTTGCATGGCTAGGCTATTAGGTAATCATTGTGTTTTCTATTAAATTAAACAACACAATATTAGCCTAATACCCCTTTAATTTCGGTACACTTATAACATGGAGTCCATATTATTTTTGTCAATTTGTCAATATGTAACATGTCACATATGTCACATAAAATTGTTATGTATTTTTAACATATTAAAAATCAACGCACTATTAAAGATACGTCACATACAAAAAATTGACTTAGTAATTTCATAATTACTTGTACCAAAATATTTTACCATTTATAAATCACAACAGATTGTGTTTATAATAATTCATTCAATTTCAATTGTTATCTCAAACAATTATTTCATCCGAGTAATGATACAATTCGATTACTCAGACCGTATCTCATTTAATCACATTTCAATATGATACGTAAATTTTACTTCCAAAATCGTCCGTCAATTTTCAAGTAATTTAATTTAACTCGTAACATTATACGATTAATTAAATAATCAATTAAGAGTGTTGCCCTATAGGTATGACCTAGGGGATCAACTGATTTCCACCGTCGTACGACAGTAATGTCAAACTCTAGTCAGCCAATCATTACCGATATATGTTGACCAGTTGACAGTAACAATATTACTTCCCAATTGTATTCTTTATAATGAGATTTAAACATGTGATCATCATGATCAACAGTCGTGATCGCATTATTGTCGGAGGACACATATTCCAACAATCTCCCACTTGTCCTCGACAAGTGTGCGTCACCAATTCTCTTATCCTATTACTATCTCCCACTCAATGCAAGGTGTCTTTCAGGTCGTACTTGCAAGTGATCATATCGAGAGTGGTTTCATCGATCTGGAGAATAACTGATTGACCGGACTTATCTATCAAAGATACTTTCCGAGCGTGGCCACGCATTTCCAGTTCATTACTCCTCGAGTGGCCCTGAGATATTTTTATAACCCTGACTAGGGGTGGACAATTCCTATCGCACTCATTCCCTTCGACTAGCCACAGCCATCATAACCCAAAATATGCCCATTTGACCCCATTTACGAAGGTCGTAGTAACACAAATCAAAGTTAATCTGAAACTGTGCCATCTTAGGCGAATAGTCTTTAGTCAAAAGAATCGACTCATTCGAATACTATAGTAGCTCTTGCCACGACCAGGCTATATAAATTTGCCAGAACTCTATAAGCGGTCATTAGGCCCGACAAAAAGTTCCTAACAGTCTGCCTATGTGATCGACTAGTCATCTCACATGACTCTATGGCACTTGAACTTGCCATCAATCGCATCACACTCTAGTCACTTCGAGACGTCACCTCATACAAGTAACTATGGGCAAATACAATGTTAATCCATGTTCACTTTAACGGGGTTCAATTGTCTCCACAACCCGTTTGGATACAACAATGTACAAGGTGAGTTAATAATAACTCAAACGACAAATGTCGACATCACACTCGGGTGGTTAATATCATATTACAACCTTGTGATGTATATCGTAAGTGTAAACACTTATAGATTGCAATAGAAGTTTAACATGCAATGTGTCCATGTGCTCAAACTTCTTACACTTGCATTTTCCTTTACATTCATGTTCTCTCTCACAGCATGAACTTTACCAAGTACTCATCAAGGTTCCCGACCTCGGTTTTGGTTCTTTATCTCGAAAGAACTTTCTTATCGATTATCACATAACGAACGAATTTGTGGTGAATGATATAACTTGTACTGATCAAGTACTCCATCCACACACAATGCACTAGGTACATGTTTTGCAGAGTCTTGCAACAATTTGACAAGATGATTAGCCTAGTACTTCTTACAAGTCCTAGCCTAGTTAGGAAGGATTAGTTTTGAGTAACTTCTTATTCAACTAAGTATCTTTCCAAAACTTCTTATTTCTCTTTTTAGCTAGAAAGGTTAAGGATTCTCATAAATCCTTGCATGTGAACGGATTTTCTATAATATGTGCAACCTCTTGACACGCAATAGAGCATTCCGTCAAACACCGAAATCGCTCATCGGATTCTTCTCGAGAATTCATGACGTTTCTATTATGGTTTACCGATGAATCATCATGCTCTTATGCATATGATTCACCATTTGGACATGTGCATGATAATTCTAATGGCGGAAACATTAGTAATTTATAATCATGAGATCAACCGCTCTTAGGTTCTATGAACGACCATGACTGCTAATGGTAATTTCATTTTTATTCATATGAATAACCTATGTGTATGTTGATACGATGTGTATCTCTCAATACTAATCCAACATTCCTTGATGTAATTGGATTCATCATAGTCCATTTTCATCCAGAATTGAAAACTCAAATCTTCTTTATGAAAGAAGGTATTAGCTCGTCATTCTTCAATGAGTGATGAGTTGTAAACATTCAAAGGATGATAGCTCCCACTAAATTCCATGTCTTCACATGAGAATTTCTTAACTCCCACTCAATTCTACATATTTCGAAATTGACTTCTCAATCGAAACTTTTCAAGAATTGAAATATAAATTGCATTGCCAGGTCATTAAGACCAAACCATATATGTTCCCATCATATCCCTTCAAAATACATATTTCGAAGAGGTCTCATCTTAATCTTACGGAAAGAGATTTTAAATCTCTAACACACTCATGTCATAATGATGTGTAGCAATGCCATTTATTAAATATAAATAATATCTAATACACATCCTTCAAAATATCCCTTTCGGAAGGAGGTTTAACCATTTCATAATGAGGTTAAGCAATGACATTTGTGTGGTTAAAACTTGGCCATTTGAAGATATCGGTATATCAATCTTTGCAACTCGATCATAACTAGTATGTAACTTGGATTCATTTAGGCTCTTAAGTAAATCTCAAGGTTTAGACTATTGGTTAAAAATTTCATAAACTTAGTCAAAAACTTGTTAAGACTTTACATTAGTCATTTCCTTTCAAAACTTTCTTTTGGTCTCCTCGTGTAGTTATCTTGAGAATATTCTCTTATGATTACTTCACTTGGTCTCTTTAGTCATATAGAACTAACTTGAGACCATAGATCTCATCTATTCGGTATATTATGTAAATAGATATACCTTCATTCATATCATTCTCTCTTGCGTAGATCTTCATTTACACAAGAACACAATTTTATCTTGTTTTGTGTGTTGTGTCCTCATTTATCTCCCACTCTATCTTTAGAATAAATACACTATAGATTCAAAGATAGTATATGAGACACAAATAATGATTTGAAATATAAGGAGAACTACCTCATAGGTTGACTAATAGTTTTTGATTTCGGACAAGTGGGAGATTGTTGGAATATGTGTCCTCCGACAATAATGCAATCACGACTGTTGATCATGATGATCACATGTTTAAATCTCATTACAAAGATAGTATATGAGACACAAATAATGATTTGAAATATAAGGAGAACTACCTCATAGGTTGACTAATAGTTTTTGATTTCATATGTGTACTTGGTGATTGACATACCTTTAAGAGACTTCGTAGACTCAAGGTTACTTTGTAAATGATCATACACAAGCCTTAAGCATGTGGACATATAATGAAACCCGTCATTATAGTTGTCTATTAGATCACTTTAAGCGAATAATCTTATGTTTCTAAGAGCAAGCATTTAAAGATGAATTTTAGAACAAAAGGATAAATGATAAAACGGGTGACTTGGGTTGCAAACCAAGTCACCATTATCCAAAATACAACCCATTATCCAAAATACCTTTCCATGTCGAACACGGAAACTTAAGGTTCTAAAATCCAAAACATAATTTAAAATAAGACAATGAAAAGCAAGGCTCCAAGAAAGCTATCCCTAGCTTCTTGATGGTTTCTCATGCTTGCTTTTCTTTTCCCTTGTCTTTGCTTGGTGGAGGCCCTATTTACAATAAAAAGGGAGATACATTATCACAACTTTGCATCATAATGCCATAGTTGAATTAGAAACATAAAAGAAGGATAGTCATTTACCTACTGGAGTAATCTTTCCAGCCTTAATATCACCAAGGTATTTGGAACAATTTCTTTTCCAATGTCCCATACCATTACAATAATGGCATTTATCAAGAGGACCCTTCTTGATTTTTGAAGTGCTAGCTTCACAAGTCTTAGCTTTTGTGAATGTGGGAGCTTGCTTTTTACCCTTCCTCCCATTCTTCTTGAACTTCCCCTTGCTTTTAGTGCTTATGTTAAGCACAACCTTTGGTGGGTTTACATTTAACCCCATGTCTCTCTCGGCTTGCACAAGTAACTTGTGCAACTCTTCAAGAGACACATCCTTGTCTTGCATGTTAAAATTCACCCGGAATTGAACATATGCTTTGACTTTGGACAAGGAGTGTAGAATCCTATCTACAATGAGTTCTTTGGGGATTTCAACCTTTTGAATTTTCAAGGTCTCGACAAGCTCCATAAGTTTGAGCACATGAGAGCTAACCTTTTGGCCCTCTTTGAAGTCGAGATCAAAGAATGCCGCGGCCGCCTCATATTGGACGATCCGCGGAGCTTGTGAAAACATTGTCACAAGTTTGGAGTAAATCTCATTAGCATTGCCTATTTTAAAGGCTCTCCTTTGGAGGTCCGCCTCCATCGCAAATATCAAGACATTTTTCATTGCGGCGGACTCCTTTTGGTAAGCCTCATATGCTTCCCTAGTAGCGGCGGTTGACCTAGTAGTAGGTTCGGGTGGAGAGGCCTCGGTAAGGTAACGAAGCTTGTCGTCACCTTGGGCGGCTAATTTGAGTTGGGCATCCCAATCGGAGAAATTTGACCCATTCTTTTCAAGTTTACATCGATCCATAAAGGATCGGAGCCATGATGAACTAGCGAGAGGTGTGGCGTTTGGAGTTGGTGTTGCCATTTGTTATGAGAAAAAGAAGTGGTCTACAAAACAGAATATAAGGAGTAAAACAATTGTCGTTTTAATAATACTCGTAAAAATGTATGATTTAAACAAGTTTTATGCATTTTTCTAGTGACCTCTACCCAACTAGATAAATGATTCCAAGACCCAAATTCATATCGACTCAGGCACGGGGTAGCCGATGAAACCTTTATCAATATAACTTGGTGGATTAACTTTTAATCGATTCTACTATTAGAACTCTTGGTCGATAAAATTACTCTAATATTTATCTATAGCCCAAAACACATCAACAAGGGCACGGGGTAGCCGATGAAACCCTTAACAATTACTTTTGTTGAGTTCAATCCAAATTTCGAATAAATGTGTCCATTATCCAAACCCATATTAACTTAGGCACGGGGTAGCCGATGAAACCCTCATCAACATGAATTCGGTGGATTAGACATTTATCACCCACTTCCCCTACGTAACAAGGTTTGTACCCCGGGGTAGCCGAGTGCACTCCCTCGCGAAATAGGTTTTCATGGTTTCTACTATTTGGTAAGGCTATGTCTCAATTAATTGTTTTAGCAAGAGGTCATGTCAATTTATTATCTATCACGTTTTAAGTGAACTAAAGCGGTGAACTACGATAATTTTAATTGACACGGTCGATAAACTCGATAAAGAAAATGCATGTTTTAGTTATGGCGATTTAGCGATGCATGTGACATAAAATAAAATGCAAGCATAAAAATAAATAAATCCTAGTATGGCCTTTCCTAAAATAGAAAAACTATATAACTATTACAAATTCGGAAACCAACTCCATTGGTCCCTTGAACTTCGGTTGTGGCACGCATCTCGAGGTAACACCGTCTGTATGTATCGCCATTCTTGAAGAAATCCGTATTGGGAACTCCGGAATAAATAAAATTACATAATAAATTACATAATTTCCTATTATACATTTGTAACTAAAAATAAAATAAATCTATTAAATTACAAAACGGTGATACGAGATCACAATAAAATTACAACCGAATCGATATTCCCATACATTTCGGGAAATACCAATTAAATCTAAGGCCATACTAAGTAAAATTACATAATTCAAAATTACATAAATTAAAATTATGACAATCATAAAGAAAATGCAGCATTATAATATGTATGAACATGCTCAATTTTATGCTAAATCGCCTTTAATTTAGCCAATATCGTATATATTACTCGGTTTTTACGGATTTGCGTGATTTCAACATTTTACAATCACAAAAATTACATAAATTCATATTTATGCATAAGTTAATTACCCTAACCTCTTAGGACTCACAATTTAGTCTTCACTAATAATTTGACCATAATTAACTCATATTTATAAAAAAAATTGTTCATTAATGGACTAAAAATTACAAAAATAAGTTATAAACTTCAAATAAATCACAAAATTTCAAATAAATTCAAAATTTGAAATTTAAACTCATGAACATTCTGGAAAAATACCATGACACTCATAATGTTCAAAATCTTAGGTTAAAAATTTCGAAATTTTTCCGGAAAAACAATGTTGCGGTTTATCGGTTTTAACTAAAATAATCATAAAAACATGGAAAAATTATATTCATTAACTTTTCAATGTTAGATCTGAAAAATATAATAAAATGCAACATTAGACGTTTTTCCTAAGTCATAGATTATGTTTTATCAATTTTTCACTAATAATGTCACTCTTTATAACATTTTTCTTAAAAACTCCATAAATCATGCAAAATGACTTCTTTATAGCCAATTATTTTACACACATCTTTTAAAATTGCATGTGACAACATATTAAATTTCAATGACCAGATTCGAAATTTAACTCATATTAACCTATTTTTCACTTAAATCCGAATTTAATAATGAAAAATCCATTTTTCGAGCATAACAAGTCCAAAAATTATGAAAATTTACGGGTTATCTCAAAATAATATATGTGACAACATATCCAAAAATTACTTGAAAATTCGAAGAATAGCTGATTTTAGACCGAAAATGACATTTTTACTCATAAAATCATATTTAAATGCCATTATTGTATAATATGAACAATAAAAATCCGTAAATTTAACCAAAATATCCTAAAACATTTTAGGACCAGAAATATTAACATGCATGGATTAATTTCGTGATATATCATAATAACACAAAATATACAAGTTTTATATGTTATTCTTTATAACTCGGAAAAACTTTTAACCGATTTGCATGCAAACAAACCTGGCTCTGATACCAATTGAAGGAAAAAATAGATCTATATACTTACATATTCATATATGATTTAATTTAATTTGTCATAAAATTAAAGATGGATCTTATGCATGCAAACATTAAAACAAAATAAGGAAGAAACATTGTCCTTACATTGGTATTTCGGTTCAAATGGGCACCAAAGAGATCTCCTTCTCTTTTGTTCTTGAGCTTTCCTTTTGGATGAACAAAGATCCAAGTGTAGGATCTCTCCCAAGGAATAATACCCAAAGCTTACTCTTAATTAAAATTAATATTATAGTTACTAGTACAATATTAATTTTGTATGAAAATGACCCAAAAATATTATATACTCTTAATATTTTTCGGTTTTTGGAGGAGGAAGAAAATGGGAACTTTTTATCTCTCTAAAACTCTTATTTTAGATAAGTGAAAGTATGAATGAATGAATGATACCATTACATTAATGTATATTAGGTAAAAATTTAAGAGGAAAAACCAAGTGGTTTTCCTCTTCATAAAACCGGGTGGGAGAGAGGCAAAAGGGGAGCCAATGCATGCTCTTGTTTGTCTTCACAATGCAAACTAGGGTTGCATGGCTAGGCTATTAGGTAATCATTGTGTTTTCTATTAAATTAAACAACACAATATTAGCCTAATACCCCTTTAATTTCGGTACACTTATAACATGGAGTCCATATTATTTTTGTCAATTTGTCAATATGTAACATGTCACATATGTCACATAAAATTGTTATGTATTTTTAACATATTAAAAATCAACGCATTATTAAAGATACGTCACATACAAAAATTGACTTAGTAATTTCATAATTACTTGTGCCAAAATATTTTACCATTTATAAATCACAACAGATTGTGTTTATAATAATTCATTCAATTTCAATTGTTATCTCAAACAATTATTTCATCCGAGTAATGATACAATTCGATTACTCAGACCGTATCTCATTTAATCACATTTCAATATGATACGTAAATTTTACTTCCAAAATCGTCCGTCAATTTTCAAGTAATTTAATTTAACTCGTAACATTATACGATTAATTAAATAATCAATTAAGAGTGTTGCCCTATAGGTATGACCTAGGGGATCAACTGATCACCACTGTCGTACGACAGTAATGTCAAACTCTAGTCAGCCAATCATTACCGATATATGTTGACCAGTTGACAGTAACAATATTACTTCCCAATTGTATTCTTTATAATGAGATTTAAACATGTGATCATCATGATCAACAGTCGTGATCGCATTATTGTCGGAGGACACATATTCCAACACACACCTCCCTGACCGTGAAGGTGCTCCTCAACCTCATCAGGGGTCGACTCCTGGAACAACACCCTAGGCGGGTCAACTGGTACGACGAAAGTCTCGGTGAAGCACTTGCGAACTAAACGCTTGCCCAGGTACCAAACCGGTTCAATCGCCGTCTCCAAGTACAGACGCAGGGAGCTGCGAGGCCGCAAACGCTCCCTGATGGCAGCCGATACACCCGTGTAGTGCTCCCAAGGCCGCCCAACAAACTGCATTCAAAACAAAGCTTTTCAGTTAACTGGGGGCTTCATAAGCTACCTAATCATCCTATCTCTATCTACCTCTATAAAGGAGAAGGGGAAGAGAGCAAGAACTTACATTAGTAACCCGAAGCTTGTTCACGCGACGCCTACAGTCCTCGTAAGTCGACTTAATCGACTTCTTCCGAGCCACCGCCCAACCCCTCAGAGCAGGGTAAGCCCAGGGAACACTGTCTGTAGTCCCCGGACGCAGAGGGGTGAAGTAAGCATACAACCAAGCCTGTAATCAAACACAGCAAACACAAATCAGCCAATTTCTCAAAAATTGCCAAATTCAAAATAAAAAAAAACTACCATAAAAAACTCGTACCTCAAAGATGAGGCCGGGACCAACCAAAGCAGGAGCACTACCCGCTCCCACTGTCTCCGGACACACCGCCGCGTACAAGTACCGGGTGAAACTCGCCAAAGCCGGCGTAACCCAGTCAAACCGTCCCAAAGTGTCAAGGTCAGTGAGGAGAGGAAGCACCTTGGTCGACAAGCGCTCACCCTTGTCACCAAAGTACGTGGCACCCAAGAAGTACCACAACCACAGCCGTGCCTCCTTTGCGTCGGCCTCAACCTCTGCCTCCGGACTCGCCAACGGCGCTGGAGTAGCACCTGCCACCCTCCCAGTGAAGTGGTCCTTTACATACGAACTCGCGATCAAGTACGGAGTGACGTCGGAAGGCTCCGGCAAAGCAGTACCGATCAAAGCAGTGACCGCAGGAGAAGACACTCTCTCCGGCGTCTCGGTAAACTCAATGGGCAACTCGCCACAAGGAAGGCTGGATACCATGGCAAAGTCCTCTAAGGTCACGCCAACCTCCCCAAACTCCATGTGGAACGACGACGTCGTATCCCAGTACCGATCCAACATGGCGCGGATCAGACACAGGTTCGCCCTAATCGAAGACCTGTGAATGTCCCGCCAGGCGGCCACCAACGGCCCAAAAGCCGACCTCTCTATCAACGCGCTCGTCCCGGCTCGAAGAACGTCGTAGAAACCCAAGCAGGTAGAGAAGCCCGAGAAAGTCCTCATCGTGCCAATCTCCTGAAATCAAAAACAAACAACGTCAGAATTCCTATTCAGGCCTGACACTTCAAAAATGACAAAATTCAATCGGGGAACACGACTCACCAAGCCCTCGTGAGCACCGTAAGAGAGGTGTCTGTCCAGTTGAAGCAACAACTAGCTGCCGTCAAAACCCTCGGCCCAGTCAGGCGCCGCCCGTAAAAGCAACCCCCGCGGGGCCGTAACTCGCCTGGATCTCCAACTCGCGACGTCAGCATCGTCCTCGGCTGTCTCCGTAATCCGCCTCTTATGGCCACGAGACTCAACGTGGTGGGTAGGGCCCAGCTCAACGACCCTGGCCACGTTCTGTAACGACCGTCTGGTCGCCAGAGGACGACGCTCTCTCGAAGAAACCCTCCTCCCGGAGGTACCGCCTCGACCCGCCCCGAGCTCTCCCAAAGGATGTGTGGCCCCAACAACGGGCACCTCACGCTCCTCGACAGCCCATGTGGCCCCAGCAGTCTGCTCAGGAGGTCTCTCCTCCTCGGTGACGTCCTCCACAACCACGGCAGGCGTGCTAACCGGAGTGTTAACCGGGCCCGTTCCGAACAACTCCTCTAGAGTCGCAGCAACAGACACGGTCTGTCCCGAACATTCTCGTACAAACAAAAAACGTCAGCCGAAATTTCGGCATTACGACGGCATGAAACGGATAAATCCAAAAAAACACAACCTACAATACAAAACAAGGGCAATCCCGCCCAAAATCCAACCAAACAAAACCATTCACAACAAACAAACAAAAACGACTTGCCCCTCTTTTCAAGCAAAAGACGAGTCAAAAAAAAAAAAAAACGGCATTTCAAGACCCCTACAGGGCCCGCCAAAAACCCAAAATACATTCCCGGCACAATGGGGTATTTTTCTACGGTTCAAAAAGGCAATTCATAGGCTAATTTGAGCCCATACCGGTCAAAATTCAAAAACGACCGCGAAAAGGCAGGCGTAATTTTATCACGCCTCAAGGTGACCTAAATTACCAATGAGCTCCATTTCATGGCAAACTGATTCAATTCAAGCCCAAACAGACGCTTATTTTGTCAGACGTAAGACCGTCACAAAAGGCAAAAATCCAATTTTGCCTACAAATACCCAACGAAGGTCCATAAATGGCAAATACGGGTTTTTCCAACTACAATGCAACCTAGTGGGACCCACGACCCAAGCAAATAAACTTGGCATTGCGAAGTGAGACGATGTCTCACCTTACTCACGTTTTTCGAGCATAGGGAGCGGGAACGGGGACCAAAATGCAAACTAAAAGCGCCCCTATACTCCTAAACAGGTTTCTAACCTAATGCAAGCATCAATTTCGCTCGAAATGGGCTCAATCAAAAATGCCAAATTCGATTTTTTAGGGTAAAATCCGCCCTAATTCAATCAAGCTAAAGATCAACAAATTTGAATGGATTCAAGAGGAAATGCATACCTTGAGATGACATTGTTGATGATGGCAAGAGTGGAAGTTAGTGAAGGTCCTTTAATGGCGATTTTCGCGCGTTTTGTGTCGAAAATGAAGAAGGCGGAATGATGAATGAGTGGCAGTCAAACCTCGCGTCTTTTTACAGAAAAAAGGGAAGCCCCTTTGGTTCGCCAGGTGGCTCGCGCCTCAATCAGGCGTCCGTTGCCTTTTCAGCGAATTTTGGGCCTTAGCCCAATTTCCACATAACAAACTCGGAATTTTCATTTGACGATATTAAAGATCGTCATTTTTTCAAAAACAAAAAAAAAATAGTGAAAATTCAAATTCACTATTTTCGGAGGCTTTAAACGACGGCACATAAACCGTCACTCCAATCAAAAAGTGAAAATTTAAATTCGCTATTTTCAAGCAAACGGCGATCAAAACCGCCAACTTCAAAAATAATAGTGAAATCAAATTCACTATTTTCCTTCAATTTCAGAAATAATAGCGAAGATTCAAAAACCGCTATTTCTTCAAATTTTAAACGACGGCGATTAAAACCGCCATGCTCAAGATAATAGTCGGAAATTGAATTCCACTATTCTCACCACGCATATCAACGGCGGCACATAAACCGTCACTTCAATCAATAGTGAAGATTCCAGATTCACTATTCTCATCAAATGTCAACGGCGGCACATAAACCGTCACTTCAATCAATAGTGAAGATTCCAAATTCACTATTTCCATCAAATATCAACGGCGGCACATAAACCGTCACTTCAATTAATAGTGAAGATTCTAAATTCACTACAAGCAGGGGGCTTCCTCGCGGAACCCGCTCATTCCAAAAACAGTGATAATGAAAATCCAAATTCACTGTTTCCACGGCGGCATCACGAGTTCGCTACTTTCAAGACAAGCCCTTTTGACGCGGCTATTCCCTTGATCCATTAATCGACTACCATTGGCTAGCGAGCCTTTGTCCGCAACCTTCCAAGGGCAGATCCCGAAAATTCCTCGGGTACATTTCCTTGTCACAGCTGGCGAGCCTTTGTCCGCAACCCTTCAAGGACACATCCCGAATATACCTCGGGTACATTTCCTTACCATTGGCTGGCGAGCCTTTGCCCGCAACCCTTCAAGGACACATCCCGAAGATGCCTCGGGTACATTTCCTTACCATTGGCTGGCGAGTCTTTGTCCACAACATTCAAGGACAGATCCCGAAGATGCCTTGGGTACATTTCCTTACCATCGGCTGGCGAGCCTTTGCCCGCAACCATTCAAGGACAGATCCCGAAGATGCCTCGGGTACATTTCTTTACCATTAGCTGGCGAGCCTTTGTCCGCAACCGTCCAAGGACAGATCCCGAAGATGCCTCGGGTACATTTCCTTGCCAATGGCTGGCGAGCCTTTATCCGCAAACATGCGAAGACATATCTGAAGATGCATCAGGTATGACTTCTTCTTATGGTTGGCGAGCCTTTGTACGTAGTCTAACGGACTTTAAATGACCTGCACGGACAGTCGACAGACTCTAAAGTGTTCCCGACGACAGGTCCTTGGCTCGTACCCTCGAGTCGCTTTAGCGTCGCCCTTCCCGACGGCAGGTCCTTGGCCCGAATCCTTTCGAGCCGCCTCGACGTCGCTTGGGTCTCCAGGTTGTAATATTCGATTGACCTGGGGGCTCTACTCTGACTTTTACCCTGTCCAAGCCTCAGTCAAAGTGGGGGCTCTGTAGATACCTTTCGAGCAATTTCTTCTTGCAATGTCTTCCTTCTCGTCATCCTTGCTTTTAAGCCTATGATTATTCTATATACTCTTTATTCCTATATCCTTGGTCATCATTCTTGCTTCCTATTCATACTAGTCTATCCAATATCATCAAAAAGATTCCGAATATGCACGGGAAAGCAAAATAGAAAGCATTTGACGGATAAAATGGCTATGGAATGTTATAATAGTATGCAAAATAGGCTCAATTAGGGGACTAAATGTGCGCAATTATGAGTCACATCAAGTACGTCAAATACATATAAATTAAAAATGCAGAAAATTAAAATGCTAGGCTAGGATTCTAAAAACCCCGCCATTTATTACAACTCAAATAATAAATAATATTATTAAAAATGACTTAGACTACTCTTCCATTTTCCCCTTGCTTTTGTCGCCTTTGTCACATTTCTTGTCTCGGCCACGGGTGGGACGCTCTTGCATTATTTCCGACCTAATCACTAGCGGTCGTTCTCGCGCTCTAGCTTTCCCATTTCGATCCACCACCATCTTCTCGGCAGGAGCATTCTTTGGTTTCTTCGACGGACGGACGACCCGATATCCGGCCTCTTCTTCCTCCTCAGTTAAGTACTTTTGGTTCTCCTTCATCACTTCGCGAATCTTATAGTCTACGGGCTCGTGCCTCCTTACCTTTTCACGCTCCTGGGAGTGCTAGCTTTCCTCCACTGCAGATATGAGTCAGATACCCATAACGAGCCAACCGGAATGGGTATGAACCACATATTCCTTTGGGCCCAGCGAATTGCCCACTCTCGACAAGACTACAAAGTATGCGCCAAGGCAGTTTGAGGGGCAGTGTCTAGCTTTGGGATTTTCTGTCTTAGGCCCACTTGCCTCATCAATCTCTCCGGAAAAGTATAGACCATGAATTCCAAGCCGGGAACGCGAATTGACCGTTTCGGATCCAAAGACGATACTCCAATCACCCATCTAAGATGCCATCATGACACGGTCCACCTAATCAAGGGCCCACCTTCACTCTTCAATTTATTTTCCCAATAATTGCATACTCGAGTGAAGTCTACCATGTATAGCCTCGTTCTCATCGCAATTGATCGGGAGCGATATTTTGTCACGTCAACTGGGGGCTCGATCAACCGCAACCTTTTCATTAGCCAGATCTGCAAAAAAGGGGACGGCAGTTAGTATCCCAAAACCGGCCGAAAAAAAAAACGAAAAAAACGAGACAAAAAAAAACAAAAAACTGCCGAATAGGACAAAAAACGGGTTCTTACCTGTAAAATAATAGGACTCCCAAGATAAGGATATTCGCGGTTCGCCTTCCTATTGTCCAATCCTAGAATGTTCTCCCCTAGAACTAAGCATGCTAGGCTCCTGCGCAGTTCCATTTGCTCCACTATGCCTAAAAATCGAGGGTGACCCCTCATCTCTTTGTCCACATGCCCTCACAGGACATAGCAATGAAGAAGGCAAAATCCATAAGCTCTATGCCTTGCCACATAAGAGATAGTAGGGTCCTCCCTATTTATAAATCGATTGACAAATTTAAACATACAGACACCTTTTGAGGTCACAAGACGGTCTACCTTTGCGTTGGTCAATCCACGCAAATCCCTAAATTTATTTTTATAACCTTGAGAGCTAGGGGGTATAGCGGAACACTTTCTGTGTCCCATCCTCCAACCGCAGCAATTTCTTTAGGAAAGGGACAAATTTCGCCTCCTGGAAAGGCAAATACATGAAAATCTGGGTCCCAATATTCAAGACAAGCATCCAAAAAGGCCCTAATTACCTTCACTAGTGTTAGAACACATTTGGTTGATGATGCCAAGTCCCTTTGTTATTTGATTTGTTTGCTCTTTGTTTAAAACGATTAGTGATTGAAGCAATCAAATGGACTCTCAATATGGCTCAAGATGATCAAGATAAAGCAATCAAGAAGTCAAGACAATGATATTATCCTAACCTTAGTCGAAAATTGTAAAAGTATAACACTCTCACTTATGTCAAGTAGCCGCAAAACCATGCAACAGTGCACTGCACTATGGTTTCTGATACTACCGTATGGAGGACCTTTTTACTCGAAATGTTTAAGTGTTAAAATTTCACAAATTTCAAACCTTAACATTTGAATCTTCAAAGTTTGAAAACAAATCTGAAATGTTATGTCACAAATCCACATTGATTAAACCTTTAGATTTGTGCATTTACCTTTTACCAAAATAGTAAGTTGAACTTGTCAAACTTTTAAAGCTAGAAAATTTTTTTGCCATTTTGGTAAAAGGTCACATGTTGAGTGTTTTGGCCTAATTTTTATGATTTTTATCAATAACTTAAGCGCCAAGCCTAAAGCCTAACACTTACCATCATTCAAAGGATACTAATTTTATATTGGATTTAATTTCCCTAAGTTGTACTTACTTGAGACCAAATCCATTATAAATAGGGTGTCTTAGTCTCATTTATTTCTCAAGACTTTCCAAAGCATTTATTGTAAAACCTTGCAAATCATTTGTGTAGTTAAAGCTTTGTTCTTCGAGTGTTTGCAAAACGTTTTTCAGATTTTAAAGTCTTCATTTGTTTTTGAAAAGCTGTAAACCTCCAAGTATCAGTTCGCTGTATTGTGACATAATGAGTTTATTCCCTGATTCTCGTGTTAAGTCTTAATTGTAATCTCCATGTTCATCAAGTGAACTCTTGAGATTCAAAGATTCTGTACACCTTGAGATAGAACCCATAAACTCTCGAAGCGGAGTAGCTTTAAGTTTGAGTGCAACCGGAGTAGTTTGGCGAGTTATTTTCATTGTAAGGGGTTTAGTAAGTTTGAGTAAATTTCTAAACAAGCAATAAAATAACGGTTGGACGTAGGCCTCAAGCTTATATCTAGTCAAGTTCTGTGTCACAATCAGTTATACTGTGACATAAAATGGTTGTACCATCTTGTGAACTTACATTCTATTAAGTTTTTCAAGGTTTTTACTTCAAGGTTCTTTACTTAAGTTATCAAGTAACTAAGTTAAGAACAAAATTTTAAAAAGGTACACCTAATTCACCCCCTCCCCCTCTTAGGTGTTTATCGTTCCTAACTCTTCAATTGGTATCAGAGCCGCATGCTCTTGATATTGGTTAAAACCAAAGACTTGATCCTATAGTTATGGACGATTCAAAACACACTAAGTATCCCATCTTCAAGGGAGAAAACTATGCTTGGTGGAAACATCACATGGAGCACTATGTCAAAAGTGCGGAAAAATATGTTGAGGAAAAATATGTTGAAGCCGATTATAGAAAAATCGAGAAAAACTCTAAGGCCATGTCCATTCTTCAATATGGGATCGGTGACCAAGAGATTAATCGAATATCTGGATGTGCTTTGGCCAAAGATATTTGGGACACCTTAAACCTTGCTTATGAGGGAACGTCACAAGTCAAAAAGTACCGTATTGATCTTCTCATGCAACAGTATGAAATGTTCAATTTGGAAAGAGATGAGTCAATTAATAGTTTGTCCTCACGTTTTTCTAGTATTGTTAATGACCTTAAGAGTTTAGGTAGAATTTTTCACTCCGAGGATTTAGTTCGTAAAATTCTTCGTAGCCTAACTGAAAAATGGCAACCGAAGGTTATGGCTATTGAGGAAGCTAAAGACCTTTCATTGCTCACCCTTGATGAACTTATGGGCTCACTTATATCTCATGCGTTAACTCTCATGAAGCGTTCTAGTGAAAGCTCTAAAGGGAAATAACTCACTCTTAATGCTCTCTCAAGTGATGAGGAGAATGAAGACGATGAGTTCGCAATGTTCACTAAAAACATTGTTGGCATGATAAATGGTCGAAACTCTCAAAGGTATAGCAACAATTCTAGCAAACGTCGTTTTCCTAAGAGAAGATCAAACTCCACTGTTGGTTGCTTTAAATGTGGTGACAAGGGTCATCAAATCAAAGAATTCCCAAAGTGGAATGATATCAAATCTAAAGAAAAACGCGATTTTGCTAAACGTGATTACAAAAACAAGGTAGTGACTACTATTTGGGGCATGTCTGATTCTGAAGAGGACGATGTCCTTGAGGATGAATTAGACGCCAAATTGTGCATCTCGTCTAGTTCCTCAAAAGGTGATTCAAAATCCTCAAAGAAAGAAGACATCAAATGTGTTATGGCTCACTCCGCAGATTCCGACTCAGATTCAGACCATGAGGTAATTAAGCTCAAGAAAAAGGTTCGATCTTTCTCTAAAGACAAAATTTGTCTCCTCCTAGATCAATTCATTGATAAATGTCGTGTCCAAACTAATAAATTGGAAGCTATGCAAATTGAAATTGAGGACATAGCCGAAGAAAATGTCAACTTAAAAGAATGTCTAAATGAGAATGATCAACCTAGTTCCATGTTGAGTCTTGAAAAAGAAATCAAAAAGCTGCGAAAACAAAATTTGTTTCTAGCTAATAAGGTTGATGAAACGAATGTAACAAATCCCTACACTGTTGCATCTGGTTTTAACAAAGAAAATGTGTCGTCAGTAACTCAAGAACGTGACCAACTTTTGACTGACTGAGCAACTCGTGAAAATGAAAAAGATGATCTTGTTAAGATTGCTGAAATGTTGAATGATGAGTCTAGTCGTGTCAAAAGTGTCTTAGATCGAGTGCAAAAATCAAACGATGACCTTCTAGCTCAAATTGAGACCTTGAAAAAGGCTGAACAGACTCATGCAACAGATGCTGGTACTGTGGCATCTGCGTCAAGAAAAGAAATAGATACTCTCACTAAAGTAGTGTCTTCTTTGACTAAAGAACACGACTCTCGTTTACCTGGCCTCACCTTGTGTCAAAGGGATAACAAGCAACTAGAACAAATTGGGTTGTTACTTGGTGATGAAGCAAGATATGCAAAGCAAGCTTTTGACAATTTGGGTAGATTAAATCTTAATCATCTTGCTAAAATCGAAACATTAACTAAAGAGCTAGATGAGGCTAAGATGTTTTACCTAAAATGGGAAGGAAGTCAGAATGTTTAGGAGTTTATTTTAAAATAATCTCAAGAATATGAAAAAATTGCAAAGAAAGCTGGACTTGGTTTTAAATACAACAGTATCACGCACTGTTGCACTCGAAACCAGGACCCAAGCAAAAATGATTTCCGTAGAAGAAAGTATGCCGGTCTTCCTGAATATATTATTTGTAATTACTGTGGTAAAACAGGTCATGAGTTTAATGGTTGTGAGAAAAGAGTCCGGGACTTAGAAAGAAATACTAAAATTTCTAAACAAGTTTGGATCAAGAAAGAGGAAGTCAAGAAAGTTGTTGTCAACAAGGAACCCAAACTTGTTTGGGTTCCTAAACTAAATGTTTGATTTCTTATATGCATTAGTGAGAGGCAGCAGCAATTAGTACTTAGACAGTGGATGCTCTCGTCATATGACGGGAGATGGAAACCAATTCCTCTCGCTAGAAGCCTACGATAGTGGTATGTTGACTTTTGGCGATAACAAAAAGGGTGAGATCATTGGTATTGGAAAGGTTGGTAAGTCAAAGTCATTATGCGTCGACAAAGTGTTGCTTGTCAAAGGTTTGAAACACAATCTCTTAAGCATTTCACAACTATGTGATCGAGGTAATATTGTTGAATTTCTTGCTAGTGAATGTAGAATCACTAATGGAAAAACTAGAGACCTCATACTTGAAGGTAAACGTGTCAAATATGTCTACATGACTAATCTATACTTATTGTCGGGTCAAACATTATCGTGCATGAGTGTTCAAAAGAACGACCTATGGCTTTGGCACAAACGACTTGGTCATGTAAATGCTAAAACACTTAACACCCTAAAGAGACTTGATCTAGTTGACGGCATTCCTAACATTAAGTTTGAATTTAAGTCACTTTGTGATGATTGTGTCAAAGGAAAACAAGTCAAGTGCTCCTTTAAAACCAAAAAGGTATTTAGCACTTCCTTACCTCTTGAACTCATCCATATTGATCTATGCGGTCCCATGCGTATTGTGAGTAGAGGTGGAAGTCATTATATTTGCATCATTGTAGATGATTTTACAAGATTTGTTTGGCTTCTCTTCTTAAGCTCTAAGGACCAAACATTTGATGAGTTCTAAATTTGGGTAAAAAATGTTCAAAACAAATTTGGTTATAAACTTGTCTCATTGAGATCCGACCATGGAACCGAATTTGAGAACTTGTCATTTGAATCCTATTGTAATGAGAATGGTGTTAGCCACAACTTTTCGGCCGTAAGAACCCCACAACAAAATGGGGTTGTAGAACGAATGAATCGAACTCTTGAAAATATGGCTAGGACCATGCTCATTAGCTCTAAAGTTCCTAAGAATTTTTGGGCCGAAGCCGTAAACACATCTTGTTACATTTACAACCGTGTCATGATCAGAAAAATCATTGAGAAAACTCCCTATGAACTTCTACGAGGAAGAAACCCTAACATCTCACACTTAAAATACTTTTGTAGTAAATGCTTTGTGCACAATAATGGAAAAGACAACCTTGGCAAATTTGATGCTCGTAGTGATGAAGGATTTTTTGTTGGTTATTCCGATCATAGTAAAGCTTATAAAGTTTATAACAAAAGGACTATGAAAATGGAAGAAAGTGTTCATGTAATATTTGACGAATCTAGTCTTTTTGTGTCAAACACACAGGTTGATGATGAGGATGATGAATATGATAATGACTTTGAGATTGGAATGACACGACATGATATGGATCAAGTGGTGGAAGAGGCTGAGCAACAGTTGGAGCCACTGTTGCCTGAGGAGGATGTCCAAAATTCAGGGGGAACTATTCGTCCTCCAACACAAGAAGATGTTATCTCATCAAGGGGGAATGAGGATTGTGAAGAACACCCCAATCAAATAATAAACGAACCCCAATCACCCCCTTCAAACAATCCTTATGCAACAGTCCCCTCCACTGTTACAGACGAACAAACCGACTCCTCTAACTCACTTATTCCCAAAAAATGGAAACACCAAAGCTCACATCCTTTACCAAACCTAACCAGTGACCTAACATCTGGAATAAAAACCAGATCATTGCTCCAAAATTTCTGTGCATACAATGCTTTCCTCTCTCAAATTGAACCTGATCATGTCACAGTAGCCCTGACTGATGAATGTTGCGTGACAACCATGCAAGAGGAATTGGAGCAATTCGAAAGAAACAAGGTATGACATCTTATCCCTAGGCCCTCCCAACGTACTGTAATTGGTACACAGTGGGTCTATCGCAACAAGCTAGATGATGTTGGAGAAATCGTAAGGAATAAATCTAGACTAGTGGTGCAAGGTTTTAATCAACAAGTGGGAATCGATTATGACGAAACCTTTGCACCGGTAGCTAGGCTTGAAGCCATATGAATGCTTATAGCTTTTGCATCTTATCAAGGTATAAAACTTTTTCAAATGGATGTCAAAACCGCATTTTTAAATGGATAACTTGATGAAGAAGTGTTTGTTGAACAACCTCTGGGTTTTGTAAACAACGAGTTTCCTAACAACGTTTTTAAACTTGATAAAGCACTTTATGGTTTAAAACAGGCTCCTAGGGTCTGGTATGATAGGCTTTCAAAGTTTCTATTGGAAAATGGTTTCTTACGTGGTTCCGTTGATAAAACTTTGTTTATCAAGTCACAAGGAGATGAACTGTTGATTGTGCAAGTATATGTCGATGACATTATTTTTGGAGCAACTAACAATGTTCTTTATAAGTACTTTTCCGATTTAATGACTTCCGAATTTGAAATGAGTATGATGGGAGAACTTGGATTGTTCCTTGGTCTTCAAATTAAACAAAGTGAAAATGGAACAATGATTCATCAACAAAAGTACTTAAAAGAAATGCTAAGTAAGTTTGGGTTGACTAATTCTAATCCTATGCCTACACCAATGGTGCCTAAAATCAAGCTTGATAAGGACGAAAATGGTAAGAGCATTAGTGAAAAGGTATATCGAGGTATGATCGGTTCCTTACTCTATTTAACCGCTAGTCGACCCGACATACAATTTAGTGTGTGTGTTTGTGCTCGTTTCCAATCAAATCCTAAGGAATCACATTTCAAAGCCGTCAAACAGATTTTTAGGTATTTGATTGGAACACAAGGGCTATATCTTTGGTACCCAACTCACTACGAACTTGATCTTGTAGGATTTTCGGATGCGGATTATGCCAGTGACTCATTGGATAGGAAGAGCACTTCGGGTATTACCACATTCTTAGGACCATGTCTCATCTCTTGGGCATCTAAGAAGCAAAACACTGTTGCATTATCCACGGCCGAAAGTGAGTATGTAAGTGCCGCTCTTTGTTGTGCACAAATTATTTGGGTACGTCAATAATTGCATGATTATGGTATTACTTTCGAGACCACTCCCATATTTTGTGATAATACTAGTGCAATTAACATATCAAAGAATCCCATACAACACTCACGCACTAAACACATCTACATAAGACATCACTTCTTGAGTGATCAAGTTGAAAAAGGTAATATATGTCTAAGCTTTTGTAGAACGGAAAATCAAATTGCGGACATTTTTACAAAACCGTTAGAAAGAGAACAATTCGTAAAACTTCGGTTGGAAATTGGTTTATTAGGTCATATGTGACATGATTGGATTAATTCTCTTAATGATTGATTAGAGGTTGGATTAACATGTAAATAAATTTGGCTAAATACACTGTTTAATGCATACAAATTAGCCGAACAAAATAACTTAATAACCTCTTGTTTCATTTGAGATTATTGTTACATTGAGCCAATAAAACAACTTTATGTCACATCAATTCAAAGCCTAATTCTAGCCTTAAATCTACAACATTCAACCGTCCACTATCATTACACTCTCCTAATTAAACACACCAATCCCACAATTACCTCTCATATACCCACATTAACTTCCTATTATCCACTAAATAAAACCTCTCATCAACTTCCTTTTTCGAAATCCCAAAACCGTCAAAAACCCCTTCCCTTTACAATAATTCACATGTCAACAAAACCAAAATACTTCAAGGAAGTTCTCCAACTTAGAAACAGTTTCAATCCAAAATACATTGCAAAAAGAAAAATGCCTCCCAAATCCGCTGCCAAAACCGATGAGGCCATTCCTGCTACTGCCAAGGCCACTGTTGCACGAAAGAAAACAACCACCAAAAGAGGTGGTGGTCGAGGCAGATGAGGTCGTGGTAGGAGACCTCCAATATCGCTACAGTTGGACGCCGAGGTTGACTTTGATACTGATAAGGAGGAACCCGCTACCATGGAATCTGAGAAAGTTGAAACAATTGAAAAGGAGGATGAAATAATTGTGAAGTCGAAAGAAAAAGGAAAGGGGAAAAAGAGTCATTCAAGTGAAAAGAAAGAGGGGGAACTTGAAGAGGGGAAATCAAAAGAAAATGAGGAGGAATCCAAGGAAAATGAGGAAAAAACAAAAGAAAATGAGGGAGAATTAAAAGAAAATGAGGGAGAATCTAATGAAAAAGAGAAAGAATTGATATAAAAAGAGGAAAAATCAAAAGAAAATGATGAGAAAGGTGATGAACTTGAAGCTAATAAAGAAAAGGAGAAAATTGATGACATTGAAGAAGAAGAAATCGGTCATGATGTTGAAAAAAATGATGAACCCCCAAATATTGATGTAACAGAGAAGGTGCATATTGAAGAAAACATCAATGTTGAAGATCAAGGGGATGCCGATCATGTGTTTGATGATGGGCTTGACCCATTGTTCTCAAAACCGCCTCTATAACCCGATCCAAAAGAAAAATGGTGGAAATATTTGGTGATGATGATGATTTAACACCTGAATCATCTCGTCCTAAACCCAAAACCGGCGACAAAAGAAAGAAAGGATCCGGGTCAAAACCTCGGGCTTCAAAGAAGCCTCGATACCCACGAACCATAACCGATCTAGAGGAAGGTGTGGCAAATAAAGATGACATCATTGATGCCATAGTTCCACTTAACACATGCACGGATCTGGTTGTTGCACCCTTTGGAGAATCATTCAAGAATGATGTCCTTAATCATCTTAACTCACTTGATCTTCCGGAGGAGGTACTAAAGCTATGTCACGGTATGCTGGTCTGTTGTTTTCACAGTGGACGCAGATACAAAAAATCTTGGTATGATACTTCTCTTGCCTTCAAATACTTCAAACTAGCCATGTATGCACAGGGTTGGGTGAATCTCTTGGACAAATATAGTCCTATGTATTTGTCCGAGATCATTAAATTCTATGAAACAGTCACAGTCGATGTTGCATCTGGAACCCTTTTAGCCTACATTAATAAAAAACCCTTTGTCTTAACAATTGAACAACTTGCTGCCCACATTGAAGTGTGTGATGTCAGGCTTACCTCTTACCCCAAACGTGACTGGGGTGAAATTGATGAGGTCACATCTACCCAAGTCATGAAGGTTCTTCGACCTGATGATGACAACGACCCAACCAATATCTATGCTCTCGAATTATCCGCATCTGTTAGGTTTATCTTTAACCTTGTCTTCCGCAACCTTGTACCTAGCAACAACAGTCAGGGGAGATGCTCTCTTCTTGACATGCTCCTTATTCACCATATCATCAAACACAAACCAATCAACCTTCCCCGTCTTATGTTTCATCGCATTTACGAGATGTCATCCGAATTTCAAAACGGCAATTTTGACAAAAATGTCGTGGTGCCTTATGGTATGTGGCTCTCGATTATCTTTGTGAAAGAGGGGTTGGTAATGAATGGAAGTCCCGTAATTGAAAAGTTGAGTGACAAAATGACTCCGGGTCTTCTCTCTCGGATGAATACGGAAATAAGGAATGGGAAATTGATGCGGAAGAATCAACTTAGAGGTGGTACTACGGTAGGGTCTACTGTTGAACAGGGGGTGGTTCTTGCAAAATTGGATCAACTTGTTGGGCTCGTTAATCACTTGATCAAGGATAATTCCAAGCTAAGGGATGAAGTGGCTGATCTTCGTACCATGAATGAGGATCTCTTTGAACGTCTTGATGATAAGAAGCCAAAATCCACGGCTTAAGCTCTTGCCTACCTAACCCTTTTATCCCCTATCCTAATTTGGCTCTTTGTCTTTTAAAACTCTTATGCACCTTTTGGATGTTTTGTTATCTTGCTTGAACAATATTTGTGCGTGTTTTAAATAGTGCAACTAAATTTGGACGTGTTTTATCCCTCCTTGATGATGTCAAGAGGGGGAAGTAGTTCAAAACGTGCTTATGTGTGATCTCTTAACTCTTAGGCTAACGTTCACCATAATTATATCTTATTTACCATGATTAGATGTTCTACTTTAGCCAAGCATGTTGCACCCTTCGAATACCTTGATCATGTTTATAAATTATGTATATGTTGAAATGACCAAAGACCGACTAACCATAGGCTAAGGGGGGAATATCACACATGTTTGGACTTGTCATCATCAAAGGGGGAATTTATTAGAACACATTTGGTTGATGATGCCAAGTCCCTTTGTTATTTGATTGTTTGCTCTTAGTTGAAAATGATTAGTGATTGAAGCAATCAAATGGACTCTCAATGATGGCTCAAGATGATCAAGATAAATCAATCAAGAAGTCAAGACAATGATATTATCCTAGCCTTAGTCGAAAATTATAAGAGTAAGTGTAACACTCTCACTTATGTCAAGTAGCCGCAAAACCATGCAACAGTGCACTGCACTATGGTTTCTGATACTACCATATGGAGGACCTTTTTACTCGAAATGTTTAAGTGTTAAAATTTCACAAATTTCAAACCTTTACATTTGAATCTTCAAAGTTTGAAAACAAATCTGAAATTTTATGTCACAAATCCAAATTGATTAAACCTCTAGATTTGTGCATTTATCTTTTACCAAAATAGTAAGTTGAACTTGTCAAACTTTTAAAGCTAGAAAAGGTTTTTGCCATTTTGGTAAAAGGTCACATGTTGAGTGTTTTGGCCTAAGGTTTCTGATTTCTATCAATAACTTAAGCCCCAAGCCTAAAGCCTAACATTTACCATCATTCAAAGGCTACTAATTTTATATTGGATTTAATTTCCCTAAGTTGTACTTACTTGAGACCAAATCCATTATAAATAGAGTGTCTTAGTCTCATTTATTTCTCAAGACTTTCCAAAGCATTTATTGTAAAACCTTGTAAATCATTTGTGCATTTAAAGCATTGTTCTTCAAGTGTTTGCAAAATGTTTTTCAGATTTTAAAGTCTTCATTTGTTTTCGAAAAGCTGTAAACCTCCAAGTATCAGTTCGCTGTACTGTGACATAATGAGTTTGTTCCATGATTCTCTTGTTAAGTCTTAATTGTAATCTCCATGTTCATCAAGTGAACTCTTGAGATTCAAAGATTCTGTACACCTTGAGCTAGAAGCCATAAAGTCTTGAAGCGGAGTAGCTTTAAGTTTGAGTGCAACCGGACTAGGTTGGCGAGTTATTTTCATTGTAAGGGGTTTAGTAAGTTTGAGTAAATTTCTAAACAAGCAATAAAATAACGGTTGGACGTAGGCCTCGGAGTAGAGGCTGAACCAATTTTTAAATGTCGTTTGTTTGTTCATTTACTTTTACGTTCTTTCACTTTGCTATTTCTCGCTTATATCTAGTCAAGTTCTGTGTCACAGTCAGCTATACTGTGACATATAACGGTTGTACCATCTTGTGAACTTACATTCTATTAAGTTTTTCAAGGTTTGTACTTCAAGGTTCTTTACTTAAGTTATCAAGTAACTAAGTTAAGAACAAAATTTTAAAAAAGGTACACCTAATTCACCCCCTCCCCCTCTTAGGTGTTTATCATTCCTAACTCTTCAACTAGCTTAAAACTTATGATTGATCCTAAGTTAAAAGCACCTATGTCGTGTTTCTCCACATCCGTAAATTCATTCGTCCAGTCCTTAATGCGATTTGCAAAGGCATCCATATATTTGGGTAAAATTTGAGAAGATATATGAGGTTTTATATAATAGACGAAGTCAAGGAAGGGAGAATTGTGAGAATAGAAGCTCAACCGAGGCCTCTATTTATACTATTCGACATTTCCTAAATTCTTCTGAGATCCGACCAGCTGGAAAGTAGACGCAGCAGCAGCTGCGCCTCTTCGAAGGGTCGCAACTCTTGCTGCGCCACTTCCCCATGCTCTTTTCCTCGTTTGACAGCCGTGGGATATTTCCTAATCTGTTTTAGTTAAAGTTTCCTATTCCTATAGGGACTTAGTTTGGTAATTTCGGTTAATTACCAAATTTATGTTTCGTAATCTTTTACGAGTTCGCTTTTCGAGGCAAAATCGACATTTTCGCCAAATACGCATACTTACTCGTTCTTTTTTTTGGGGGGGGGGGGGGGGGTAATCATTTCACTCCCTCTTTTCAAAAATGTTTATGACACACTTAAACATTTCTTTTAAAATCTCTTTTTATGGGGTAGCCCTCCCTACCGTCCGGTCGCGTTATTTTGTTCATTTTTAGGCACTTTTTTTCGCGCTATTTTCTCTATTTTTCTTTCTTTTCGCGCTAATTTAGGACATCTTAATTCTTTCTGCTATATGTTTTGCTTGTGATTTCCTACATGAATTTCGGTAGCATGACGGCGTAAACCATAACATGCCAAACCTGTTTTTCAATGCTAACCTGCAGATACAACAAACACCCTGCAGCAAAGGCACGCAGGCTGTCATATATACAACCAAAATGCAAAAATATACATCAAAATACGGGTTCCTGCCCAAAATGACATCCAAAATGTACAAATGTAAAAACATAAGGTCAGCAAACTAGTCCCGACGACCCCTCAGCTCAGCCACTGTCGCCTTAAGGGCATCAATCTCAGCATCTCTAGCCTCGAGCTCTCTCAGCAAACGGTCCATCTCCTCCTGGGACCGCGCCAGGTCACGATCCTTCTACACAGAAAAATGGAGTGATACTTCACTTCACAAAATTGGAGGTAATAAAAATAAAGATGGATACAAAAGGTTCAAACCTGCTGCCCCGAGCCACCTATAAGGGCCTCAATGGCTGTAGCTCGTAGCCGGTTGACCATCCTCCACAGCTCCACATGCCTAGACGGTGCCACCTTCATTCAAATACGGAGAAGGTTCATGCAAATGCATTCCTATGTAATGAAGCATAAAATACTAAAGACAGCCGAAGCTGGGGACTTACCCTCCTCACAACGTGCTGCCACTCATCCAAGCCAGCGTCAGTAACCGCCTAGCTGAAAGACTGGATCTCCGAGATCACCGTCATGCCCGCCGTGTCCGTGTACTCCAACATCTCTGGAAAAGCTGGGGGCTCGATGCCCGCCACCTCGATCTCCTACAAAGCTCAAGTGGTTCATTGTTCGCTAATTATTCATCATTTATCAGATCTATCAAAGACAAGTAAACGGTAAATATGCTTTTCACGATCGGCCAGTACGCTAGCTTCCGGTGAACAAACCCAGCATACTCCTCACCAGGGAGAAGGAGGGCGTCACCACTCGCGCCAGCCAGGTCAGCTGTCCTCTCAGCCTCTGCATGCTCCCTAAACATCGTCCGTGGAGGGTCGATTGGAACCGTAAAATTGTCACGAGAGCACTGCCGAGTAAAACGCTCACCCTAGTACTACACATGCCCAATTAGTGTAGTCAACAGCAAACTACTCGAACTCCGGGGACAGAGAACCTCAGCCATAAAGGCTGGGGCCCCAGAGTAGCTCTCCCAGGGCCTGGACACCCACTAAAGCAAGAAAACAAGGGGTCATTCCTATGATCATCTCTAAATAAAGGAAAAATAAAATAAAGTTCGAAGACACTTACGCTCTCTAAACTCAGAGCATTCACGCGCCTCCTACAAACATCATAAGAAGACCGCCGGCTCTTCTGATGACACACTACCCAGTCCCTCACGACGGGGTTCGCTCTCGGTACGTCCTGCGCCCTCGTGGGCGCAAAGCCAGGGAAGTAAGAGTACACCCACGCCTGCAGGAAAAATAATGATGATTACAAATCGTTTTCTACAAAAATGATCTTTCATATTTTCATGAAAGGTTCATACCTCCAAGAGGAGTCCAGGACCGACAGTGGCAGGAGAATTCCCCTTCTCCATCAGCTCCGGATGGACCATGGCCCTCATATAGCGCGTGAGGACCGCAAAACTAGGAGTAACCCAGTCTCAGCGACCTAGGCTACTCAAGTTAGAAAGAAACAGAAGAAGCTTCGTCGATAGCCTCTCCCCCTTGTCTCCGAAGTAAATCAAAGAAGAGAACCACCACAACCACAAACGGGCCCGCTGCTCATCAGTACAAGGTGGTAGGGGCACCATGCGTCCATCAATCCTCACTATCGCCGGAACCCTACCACCGAAATAGTCTCTGACGTAGGAACTCGGCACCAAACCAGGAACCTGGGCCGCACCCGCAGCCAGGTTCAAGCCAACCAGACTCCTCGCCTTGGCCGAGTCTACTCTCATGGCCGTCGACGGCCACACCAATGGCTTCTCTCCACACGGCAGACCCGATATCATGCCGTAGTCCTCCAAGGTGACCCCGATCTCTCCAAAAGGCATATGGAAATTCGAGGTCGTGTCCTATAACCGGTCAAGAATGGCTCGAATCAGGCTGAGGTTAGCCTGAATCTTCCTCTCCTTGATCTCCCTCCAGCCTCGTACCAGGGCACCAAAGGCTCCCCGCTCGATGATAGCCTTCTCCTCCTCCGACATCTTCCTGAAGGCGTCTATCATCGTCATATAACTAGAGAAGGACCGCATATTCCCAGCTTCCTGCGTCAATTCAAAAGAAAGCTTTCTTTAGCATAAAATGTGTAAGAACTAAATAAATAAAAGAATGACAAGCTGAAGGCTTACCATGTTCCTCGCCGTCCTATACGATAGGTGGCTCTCCGCCGCCTAAATGAGATGTCTACCATCCCATTTCTCGGCCCACTCAGGCGCTCCTGCGAGCTGACGGCCGCCTCGTCCTACATTGGCCCTCCGCGGGACCTCCTCCTCTATATCCTCTTCCATCTCCTAGGTCGCTCCCAGAGCGGTAGAAGGGTCAAAGTCGGTGTCCATGGGGCCTTTCCCCGACGTAGAAGGAATATCCTACAATTCAAGCATTTTCAAGCGGCTAAAACCCCGAAGAATCACAGAACCTCGACATGAACAAATCAAAACCCCGAAGAATCGATTTGATATAAAACGGGGAAAACCCGCAAGTATTGAATTACTCGGGATTAAGGACGAATTAAGCATTGTAATTAAAAGGGAGTTGTTAAAATATGATTTATATACTGAAATAACAAAGAGAACGAAGGAAAATGAAAGAATAAGAAAAGGAGGAAATTTGTAGGAAGTCGAGGAGGAAGAAGAAGAGCAGGAGTAGCAGGTAGCCTCTGGAAGAGGCGCAGCAAGACTGCGATCCTTCCTGAAGGCGCAACTGCTACTGCGTTTCTTCTCGTCGTCTGACCTCTGCTGTTTCGTAAAAACAGCTTTAAAAGGTGGATTTTAAATCGGTTTTCGAACGTGCTCTTGATATAGATTTACATTAATTGATACAAAATAAAAGTACAATAATATGGGATTTACACCCTCAGACTTACATGTTTGACGAAACGAGATTGACTAAAGTTATCGTTTAGTGATTGCTCGACTCGAATATGCGTGGAAAGTGCCCTCGTTAGAGGATTTAGGCCCTGTTCTTTCTGGCTTTTTAGAGTGAATCAATCGAATCAATGAATAGAGTTGAGCTAAAAATGAGAATCAATGGAGTGAGTGGATCGAATCAATTGAATGGAATTTGAATCGAATCAATCAATAGAATAAGCCGAATCGAATAAAGTCAATTGAAAGTGAACTTAACTGAAATAATCATAATAATAATAATAATAATAATAGTTAATATTATTGTTATTATCAACTATTATAATACTAATATTCATAGTATAATACTAATACTAATATTAATATTTATAAGAAAAAAAATTATAATACTATATATGAATAATCATAAATTATAATAATGAAAAAATAGTAATTTTTTACTAATAATTTTCTTAATAACAATAATAAATAATAATGTCAATATTAATAATGATATTAGTAAAAATAATTGTTTCGAATAAAAACACTCAAGTAAGCGTTGCTCAAATCCGGGTTGGGTCAACGCGCTCCTCTTAGATGGCACCTCGAGCCAATGCTTGCTCTCTTCAGATGGATCTTTTACGCGTAACAAACAGGGCCTCGGAGGGTTCGCAAGAGGTCCTTCTCTGATGTCTTACGGTACTGGTGAATAGTCGGGACCTTGCTTGAAACTAAGGTCTCTGTGCCCTCTCATAGTAGCTCTAGTAGTCTTACTTCTAGGGAGAGGAAGTTGTTGGTGAGAAGTATTTTACCATTGATTGGTGAATAATGAGGTATTTATAGGTTTCTATGTGTACCTTAAATAATGGCTTGACAAGAATGGTTACCATATTCCCTATGAATACACCTTACCGATTCGCGATTCGCTTATAGAAAATGTGTTATATGTATTTTCAGTAATCAACTTGATAGAATTCGCTTTTAACGATTCGTGATTCGTAGGGTACCAAGCGAATCCATAACCATGTTGGCAAGCGTGTTGACTTGTATGACCCCGTATTGGCTAGTGGATCAAGTTGGTTGGGCGTGCCCCATCAATAATATTAATAACAAATGTTATTAATTTTAATAATAATACCAATAATAATTATAATAATAACAACAACAACAACAACTACAATAATAATAATAATATTAACATTAATAACATTATTATTCATTTTAACAACAACAACAACAACAACAACAACAACAACAACAACAACAACAACAACAACAACAACAACAACAACAACAACAACAACAACAACAACAACAACAACAACAACAACAACAACAACAACAACAACAACAACAACAACAACAACAACAACGACAACAACAACAACAACAATATTAACATTAATAACATTATTATTCATTTTAATAATAATATTCATAATAATAATAGTAATTATAATAAATAAATTATTAATAACAATATTATTAATTATAATTATAATTATAATAATAAATAATAAAGAATAATAATATTAAAAAATAGTATTATTGATAACAAAATTAATAATAATTATTAAATTTAAGATGAATAAAGCTGAAATGAAATTTGAATGAATGGAGCCGAATCGAACTTAATCGAATGGAGGAGTTTGAATCGAATCGAGCTAAACTGAACTGAATAGAGTTGAGCTGAACTGAAGTGGGTTGAAAATAAGCCAGAAAGAACAGGGCCTTAGTAGATTGATTAGGTTGATTAAAGGTGGAGTTGGTCAAGTTGGTCGGTCTATGCAACGTGACTGGAACTCAGAATGATTTGAGCTTACATGGTCGATTAATCAAGCACGTAGGCGTCAAAAGGCAATAACGTAGTCTAGAATGCAAAGAGAGAGAAAGAAAGGGCGGAACACTCGCGTGCCAAATATGGAGGCCGAAGGCCTCTATTTATACTAAACATATGGAAGTGTTGTGGAATGACACGGATTTAGAAACAAATCTCAAAAATATTCTGGAAAATGCGAAAAGAGGACTGGAGAAGAGGCGCAGCAACTACTGCGTTTCTTCGAAGAGGCGCAGCATTTGTTGCGTCTTTTCTCCAGCGGTTTCCTCCTTGGCAAGAAAGATTCCGCGTTTTATTATAGAATTTCGGTAGATTTACACTTCCTTATTCCATGAAACACAATATTACGGTAGATATTTACTTAAAATATTAATTTTAATTAGAAATAAATATCTAGAGAATTCTAGAACATTCCGGAATATTCCGACTCGGCATTTAAACGGTTTTTAGAAAATGAAGCGGTTTTTGACCCGGACTCCAAATGAACTCTAATTAATGTCAAAGCGACCGTATCGGTGCGTATATGATGACCCAGGGGTTGACTTAAGTGTTTGAGCTATCACTTGACGATGAACTTACGGACTGTCATAAATCGTTCCGCTTATCAAACATGCGGCCCAATCATCACTGGGTGGTTTACGGGAGGTGTAGAAATGAGGTATCTACAGTAGGCAGGGAAACGAAAGAGAGGACATGGATGGGGATATATTTAACCATTTAGGAAAAATTTATGTCCAAATAAGGAAATAGAGAAGAAAATCTGAATAACCGAATAAGGAAATAGGGAAGAATATAATGAATTGGAGAGTGTATTATACACGTGACTAATAAAGGATGATTATGCTAAGCTGGTCCGACGACTTGTATTTGCGTGGTCATGTGGTCATTGTGATGTTTCTCCTACCTCGGCTAGCACCTGAAACAAAGAACAAACCTAGCCTCGGGGGGTTCCGAGTAAAGCCCATTCGATGTCTAAGTCAGACCCTTTGAACTCACTTGGTCGACCAGGTTCGTCGTTAAAAGTGACCTTAGACCGAGCGATTGTAGTGAGAGAAAGTACTAAGCTTAGAGAATGGGAGATTATATATATATATATATATATATATATATATATATATATATATATATATATATATATATATATATATATATATATATATATAGTAATAAGATCATCTAAGTCCATGTCTTACACTTGAGTCCATGAGTTCTATTGTCATCCCTTAGATCATGTTATTGAATGGCTTAGATTAAAAGTAAAAAGCAACTAATAATATTATTCTAATGGCTAAAATAATTACCTCTCTCCTCCTACCACTCATAGGGTATTAGCATGCATGCAGGTTGTCAATCAAAGCCATCACTCACACACGTCCTACAAACTTCCCCCCACTTATTATCTCTCTATTATTCAAAATTAATTTTCCCCCAAAACAATTCCCCCCAATTAAAAGCCATTCATTTCAAGAAGAAACTGCTCTAAAAATCCCCCAAATTTATCGGTTTTTTGCTACCTTATCATAGTTTTTTTCTCCATTTTCTTTGCTCACTTGCAAACTGCCATAGTCGTCCTTTCAATCACTTCAGAAGGTAATTTTTTTTGGGGTTTTTATAGTTTTATGATTTTTTTCTGGGTTTTTACAGTTTTATTATTTGTTCTCTTCATTTATTTAGACGTTTTTTTAAATTTATTGGACATTGTTATGCTATTGGATCAGGTATTTGATCACGCATACTTTATCACCATTGTTGATGTCTTTGTTCTATTTGATCACTGTTTTTGGTTTCTTCATTTTGATTAGCTTGATTATTTTTAGCACATTTAGGATATGTACGACGATTATTTTTTATCATGTATTTTGTCAACTAACGTTTTGAGTATATATGTTCATATTCATTAAGATTAGTCATATTTTTTGGAGAAATCCTACTTTTGTTGCTTACAATTACTCTTTCTTTGTTAAAATTACAGTTTATCCATTTTTTGTTGGAGAAATCCCACTTTTGATTACCCTTTTGTTAGAATTACACTTTTGATGCTAAAATAACACTTTTATCCTGCAATCACACTTTTCTTTGCTAAAATTACAATGTAGTCTGTTAAAATAACACTTTATCTAGTTAGAATTACACTTTTCTCGCCTAAAATCACACTTTTCTTTGCTAAAATTACAATGTAGTCTGTTAAAATAACACTGTATTTTGTTAGAATTACACTTTTGTAAGCTAAAATAACACTTTATTCTGCTACAAATCCCACTTTTGACCCTTTTGTTAGAATCACACTTTTGTTGCTAAAATAACACTTTATCTTTGCTACAATTAGACTTTTTGTCGCCTAAAATCACACTTTTTTCTCATTAAAATGTCACATTGTTCTGTTAAAATAACACTTTATTTTGTTAGGATTACACTTTCCTCTGCTACAATTACACTTATGTTAGTTAAAATAACACTTTGTCTTGCCGCTACAATCACACTTTTCTTTTCTTTGATAGTTTTTCATTTTTGTTAAAATAACCATTTATTTTATTAGAATTACACTTGTGGCTGCTATAATTACACTTTATGCTGCTACAATTTTAAATGTCACTGTTGCCTGTTAAAATAACACTGTATTTTGTTAGAATTACACTTTTGTAAGCTAAAATAACACTTTAATCTGCTACAAATCCGACTTTTGACCCTTTTGTTAGAATCACACTTTTGTTGCTAAAATAACACTTTATCTTTGCTACAATTAGACTTTTGACATGACTAAAATCACACTTTTTCTCGTTAAAATGTCATCATTTACTGTTAAAATAACACTTTATTTTGTTAGAATTACACTTTCCTCTGCTACAATTACACTTTTGTTAGTTAAAATAACACTTTGTCGCTACAATCACACTTTTCTTTTCTTTGATAGTTTTTCATTTGCTGTTAAAATAACCATTTATTTTATTAGAATTACACTTGTGGTCGCTATAATTACACTTTATCTTTGCTACAATTTTAAATTTTCTTTTTTTGTCTTATTTTTTTGTATTTAACAATTAATTTTGAGTAATGTTAACGGATGTCGTGGAAATGAGGGTAAATCAGGCAAGTCCAAAAAAGCAAAGGTGCTTGTTAAGTCGAGTAAGGAGCTTGTTGTTGCCAAACCAGCCAAACCAATGAAACCGGACACGAAGAAAATAGCAAAGGTGGGTCATCAGTGCGGCCAAAGCGGTGGTTGAGCTCCTTGAAAAGCTTAATGATGCACAATGAGATGCGGTGCGGAGGATTGGTTTGGTGGTATTCGGAGCTTAAGCTCAAAACATATCCGATGGGGTACGTTAAAGATTTTCCGGAAAGCATTGGTGATGAATCGTATATTTTTCGGGCCAAGGATAAGGAGTTCATGGTCACCAAGCATGACGTGTATGACTGTTTTATGTTACCACTTGGTCCTAAAACTCTTGATCTAGTACCTACGGGCCGCCAAAAGGATTCTCAAGCGTCGGAGAACAAGCAATTGAAAGATAAATGGCGAAAAGCGTACAACATAAAAGGGGTTAATGAAGGCATTAATTTAGGAATTGTCTTCCAAGATATTTAAAAAAAAAAAAATACAAAAAGGAGGACCGCATTCGCAGGTGTTTGTTCTGCTCGCAATGTCATCATTCCTAACTCCAACATCATACAGTGGGGTTGACTTCAAGCTTTTGAGAGTTGTTGAAGATGTGGACTCGATTACGCAAAGACGATTGGTGTACTTATGTCTTTGGAAAATTTGGTGAAGGTCATGCGGCAGACATCTTGGTGAAAATAAACAGATTTCTTTGGGGTGTATCCCCTTCTTAATGATTACGTACTTTCAACGTTTCGATTTCCGTGGTGAGAGTTGTCGCCACACCCCGCCCTCATTAAGCATCGGGACCGCAGACGCTTTTCGACAGACTACATGGTGAGCTTGACAAGAATCTGTTTGGGTCGGCTAACTTGGTCCGTGGTCAAGTATCCTCGGTGCCTACACAAAAAGAAGCATTAGCATTGGTGGGGTGCACGATGATGACCAAGTGTTGGCCATTGGAAATGTGGTTAGGGATACGGCATTACAAGTGACTTCAACTTCAGACGGGAAGAAGTTCATCGAGATTGAACTCCCTTCTGGTGTTGATGATGACGAGGAGTTGAAAGCTCAAATTTGTAGATGTAAGTGCTATTTTAATGTTTTAAAGATACTTTTTCTTTCACTACAATTACACTACAATTGTAATTGCGATATTAATCAGTAATTGCTTAAATTACAAGGTTGTCAGTAAAAAGTATACTTTTTAAAGTTAAAATTATAGTGTAGTATGTTACAATTACACTTTTGTCCGTTAAAATAATACTTTTTAAAATTAATATTATACTTTTGTATGTTAAAATTACACTTTTGTCCGTTAAAAAAATACTTTTTAAAGTTAAAATTATACAAGATTGTCAGTTAAAATTATACAAGGTTGTCGATTAAAATTATACTTTTACAGATTAAAATTATACTTTTGTATGTTACAATTACACTTTTTGTCCGTTAAAATAATACTTTTTAAAGTTAATATTTTCTTGTTGTAGCTTACAATTACACTTTCGTCCGTTGGAATTATACTTTTTGACCTTAGAATTACAGTTGTTAAGGTTAAAATTATACTTTTGAATGAACACTTTTTGTGAACAATTGTCCAATTATCGTATTTTAATGTAGGATGTGCATGAGCTTTACTTGAAGATGCAAAGGAATGCTATTGTCTTCTATTCATGGTATGCAGATGCGACCATGACGCTCAAAAAGGTTAACGGGAGGGATGAACCATCCTAGTGACTGTCGCTACACAATGCACGCAATCATTCTTTCAAAGCCAAAGGATGAAGGATTATGTGGAAATGCAGGAGATAGTCGAGCGAATAAATCGTTCGTGAAATCGCACCTATTACGCAACAAAGTCCAGGTGATCGATGATCGAGAATGATGAGGTAGATGACGACGGCATGACATGTTGGTGAGCGATGATGAAGAGGAGGACAATGGTGATGAGGACGAGGGAGATGACGAGGATGTTGATAATGTTGGCGATGAGGAGGACGGTGATGATATGGACGATGATGGATCCGATAATGAGAAAGAGCTGACTGTAGATCTTGGTACAAACCGTGAAGGCCCGGTGGGGCGTTAATTGTTTTCGGATGACGCGACTAGTGAGAAAGCACTGGAGGTGTCTACACAACAGAATAATGGAGGCCGTGCAATATTACGGCTCCGCTGAATTTACGGACATCGCTCACGAGACGAGTACAGTAAGGACACCGACGTGGATGTTGGAAGTACTCGTGAGATTTCCGTTATATACACAAGGAGGAAGGCAGATAGAAAGCAGGTGGTTGTTAAAGAACCACCAAAATTTGACCGGGAAGCTCTGGAAGATATATATTCAAAAGAAGAGCTTGATGAGGCTGAGAAGAAGTTCTATGCGAATCTGCACCGCAAAGGAAGAAGAGCAGACGATGGATCCGGACGTGCATGTGGCGGGGATAATGAGATAGTCGACAAAAAAAATGAGGCCAAGAAGAGAGGACGATGGATCCGGACGTGCATGTGGCCGGGATAATGAGATAGCGGACAAAAAAAATGAGGACGATGGGCCCACCGACGCTGTTCCACCCGTCACTCAACTCGCCGATTTCGTCATGCGGAGATTATTGAAGCGCACGCCGAGTGAAAGGTCGGCCGAGAAGACCATGGAATTGGAGAGGTAAGAGAATTGGTGAATGTGGCCTCCGACGCTACGGGAGCGGCTGTGCATGTGAGTGAAGCTCTGAATGCCGAGGCGGAAAAGGATGATGACAAGATTGGGAAGGGTAATGCTGAACCTGGTCTCCAATGTTCAAGTTCAATTGTGGTTTCTGCAACACTACACGATGCTGTACAAGTGGACTCTAAATCTTTGGAATTTAGAGGGCCTGATGCCGGGAGAGGCGAGAAGGCGGATAATGCTTTGGCGGAAGCTCGAACACGAAGTTCCCCCCGCCACTCGATTGATGTTCTCTCTCACGAGATATGCGATGCTGGAGCGCGCAGCCGAACAACATTATCAAGAGGGTGCGAGAAACGGCGGAGGCGAAACCACCGACGAGCGGGTGTTAAAGGAAAACGAGCGACTGAATATGTATATGCGTTGCGAGGCAAAGGAATTTATGGACGTAGAATGGACAAGCATCTTGTATATTCTTCTGCGGAAGTAAACGCTATTGTTCGAGGAGCACCCAATATCTGTCTGATCGTAAATGAGGAGGGTTGGAATAGTGATGAGCCAAATTTGGATATAAGTTCTCGAGGCAGGTGGTAGAGAAGGTAGTGGACGGGGGCTGATTGAAGGATCACGGAGGTAATGCCGTGGATGAAGTTATTTAGTTAGAATTACATTTTTCTATTTTAAAGTTACACTTTTGTTATTTACAAGTAACACTTTTTGGCTTAGAATGACACTTTTCTCTGCTTAATTAGACAATTTGTTAGTTAAAATCACACTTTATTCAGTTAGAATTACAATTTTCTCTACTAAAACTACACTTTTTAAGTGTTAATTATACTTTTGTAGCTTACAATTACACTTTTGTCTTCTAGAATTAGACTATTTTTAGTTAAAATTACACTTATTTGTGATAAAATAACACTCAATTTTGTTTGAATTATATTTTTGTCTACTAAATTATACTTTCTTCTCTCGCTACGATTACACTTACTTACCGATGATGAAATAACACTATTTTTATTACGGATGCGGCGATTGAGGATGTTGGGAAGTCTTCGGAAGGACTGTCGAGAGAAGAGAGGTATCACCGACGTAGTTCCGAGGCGAGAACGTTGACATTCCTATCCCGGTCCCGTACGTCCCTCAAAGTGATCCGAGCTACCATCCTTTTTACTTCACTCGAGTGAGCCCTTACCATGCATGGATCACGTCATTGAGAACCTTGGGTGTTCTCTTGATTGTGGGGCACCTAATCCTGATTTGTGCTTTGCGACGAAAAACCTAGCATTCAGTCCGGAGCTCCTAGTGCCAATGTTGATGTGGGAAATATGTGATTGACTATGCGTTCAATCAATCAGACGCGTTTAACGAGTTGTAAGTGTATTATTCTTTACAAGAGCCTCTTAACATTGCTAATTATATATATATTTGTTGGCTAATTACATTTTTTCGTTGTAGGGAACGATTGGTCCAATTCAGCGAGTTTTATTTCATTACCCGGGAAGATATTGCAACTTTGAACCCTCGGGAGCAAATCATGACCAGTGTTATTGATGGTTGGTGCTTGCTACTCAACCACATCATGAAACCTTCGGACATATCCCGTTCTTTCTTTGGACTAAGTCACACTGTAAGTTAAAATGTTACCTTTGTGTGTTAAAATTACACATTTGTCCGTTAGAATTATACTTTTTAAAGTGAAAAAGTTGGTTTTGTATGTTAAAATTGCACATTTGTCCGTTAAAATGATACTTTTTGCCGTTAGAATTACACTTTTGATTGTTTAAATTATACTTTTAACATCTCCTTCCGAGTTAATTCTAACACTTTTTTTTTGGTTAAAGGTTCACTTTATTTGTATAAAATAGTTCTTTTAATTATCCATTCACGCATTTAACACTTTTCAAATTACAAGTCCCCTGCAATGATGATTTGGGACGCTCAAAAGCTTGGGAAAGTGTTGAACAAAGACGAAGACATTTATGGTGGCTGGGATTCATGGGCTGAAACCTGTCGTGCACCATTCCCGACTTGATACGGACATGGTAGGTAACAAAACATGTAATCTTGTCTCATGGTTTTTAAGTTTTCCTTGTTTCGATCTTAGCAACACACGGTGCGAGATCTTTCTCCCGTTTTATCCGGCGACGGTGATCACTACAATCGTGTGTGCATCAACTTTCTCACCGAGCAGATTGACTACCTCGACAACCGCAAGTACGATGACCCAATAGAAACGCTCCCTTACGGAGGGATAGCGCGTATTTCCGTAAGTGGCCGATATCTTAAAAGTCAACGAATTTTAGTGGGTCGTACTACGTTAACTTACTGACGTTTTTTTGTGTCCAGGCAAATATAATGGGGAAGTATTTGGTGTCTAAAGGGTCATCTAAGGGGGCAAAGGTCGTGGGTTCAAGATTGTCAACATTGAGTTCATTTTTGGCAAGGTCAAGGGTATTCGAGAAATGACGTGGTGTTTTCATGATGCTACATATGATGTTCTACCGCGGAAGCCCTTTTCAATGTGACCTCGGGAAAGAGGATGCTATGAGTTTGTACCGTCTTTGAGATTGCCGCAACACTCGTCCTCTGTGACATTAATGATGTCGAGAAGATATCCTGACGCGGGTTGGTTTTTTCAAAACGACTGCTGGACATCCGTTGACAAGAAAGTTGAATGTTGGTAAGAGGAAAACAGATGGTGACATAGGGCCGGAGTCCACAAAACGTGCTCGCGTAACTGAATTTGAAAAGCCCGTTATGGAGGTGACGCGGTTGCCATGCGCATTCCATCGGTAAAGCGCTATCCTCCGTCAAGAGCCAACCCCGTGGAAAGGGGGACGGGTTGGTGCTCTCTCGATCGTGGTGGAGGTGGTCTCAACACAAATGTGGTGTCGAAGGCGCCCGGGGCAATCAAGCGTTAATCAAGGATATTAAAAAGGAGAGTAAGCATGTTGCCGACTATTGCTTGTTAGATGACCACACTTATGATGAACGATGTCACATATTTGGCTTAATTAACGCCTTCTTTATTCAAGGATACTCAGATTATTTTTGACATTTATTTTACTTTAATTAACGACTTCTTTAATATTACGGAGTGCAGTGAAGCTGATGCAGTACACCGTCACGTTAACGCCGGAGAAAAGACATTATGTCCTTGATGCACGAAAACCTTATGTCGTTAAATGTGATCGAGTCTTTGGTCGATTTTGATGAACCATTTGGAGAAGGAGGAATATGGCGACCAAATGAGGATGTCATTCTTTGGTATACGTCATATGGTAATTCCATTTATCATTGCATAATATTTATGTCCACTTGTATTACACCTTTGTTACTTAGAATGTCACTTTTCTTAGTTACAGTGTTTTAATGTGAATGTTTCACTTTAGTCCTTTTAATCCACAAAAGTGTCATTCTAACCGTGTGAAGTGTAATTTTAAGGGACAATAGTGTAATTTTGGGTGACAATGTAAACACAGTAATCATGTTCACTATTGCCTTTTCAAGGATTTCTTCATTGCGTATGCTCGGGGCGTTTAAGCAACCAGGCACACAATCGAGGCAAAGAACTATGACGACACTGCACGGATATGGGACACCTTCATCGTCGACAAATGACCGCACCGTTAACTTGAAAACAGACTTGCTATTTGTCCCGTTCTGCATTGACGACCATTTTGCATGCGTATGTATCAATCACAAATCAAATACTGATCGACTTTTTGAACGGGCAAAGGCATTCGACTTGAAGAAGTCGCAGATTTGGCAAAGCAGCGTTTAATTGTAAGTTATTGTCGATCGCTTTCTTCCGAATGCTATCTTTTTTGTTCAATCAGTTTTTATAGGGTAATTATGTACATTTGCAGTCTAGCACAGTGAGTGATTATTTAGAATCACGGGATAAGGAAAAGAAGAACACTAGGGCACGGGAAATTCCTAATTATGTGTTGCGCCAGATACCTTTCAGCGGGATGTCACCAACTCTCAACCAACCAGTCGGGTCTGTTTCACCATGATGGCGATGCTCTTATACGAGGGTCTTCCTTTTCACCATGAAGATCTCGAGAAGAAGAAATCACGGCGCTATTTGGTGATCCGGCTGGTAGCTACCCTCGTTCGCGCAGACATGAACATTTTGCGCGAAGGTGTGCTCGAGAAGGTCAAAGCTTTTGTTAGCACGAAGGACAAATTATGGAAGGTATTACAATGCGCGTAGACAGCCCCGCCCCAATGTGAAAAAATAACAACCTTAATTTAGTAGTTCTGTTTTTGTGGGAATATTCCCTTGGCTATGTAAACACTTATTTCATACTTTGTATTATTTGCGTAGTTAGCAAACTTAATGTAGACAGTTAGTTTTTGTGTAAATAATCTTACGACATTCTATAAAAGAATGCCTTTTCCTCTCAAGCAAGACGCGACCACAAGTGTCTTTCAATGTATCTACTTCAACAATATAGAGTAATATGTTAGCTAAATCGATCGGAAGAAAGTGTGACTGTAATACACAAAATTGTAATTGTAACCGTCAGAAGTGTAATTCTAACAGGCCATATCGTGATGATTTACCTTACATTACATAAAATATAAATGTAATTTTAAAAGGCAAAAGTGTCATTTCAGTAGTTTTATTTATGAAAAGATAGTAATGTTGTTTTACCTATCTGAAAGATGTTGCAAGAATAATCGTGTACTTTGAAGAACATAATTTGTCATGATAGTCAAGCGTGAAAATTTCAACGTTCTGAATTTGCACATTATAAGCGTGTCGTGTAATAAAGAATACTTCATCAAAATACATTGTAATACCAACGGCGACAGGTTGTCTTCTGGCAGTTTGATGTCTAAACACAATACGAAACATCATGTTGTACCTCGTATTTTGTGTAGACATCCCAAAAAATTGTACTACTTATTACGTCTTAAATTGATTATTCTAAGATGCCTGCTTCTTCATCTTCTTCGTCTTCTTCTCCTTCTTCTTCGTCTTCTCCATCTTCTTCTTCTTCCGACGAGGTTTCCGACGATTGCGAGACTGGCGGGTGCTCTGCGAATGGGTTAGGGCAGTTCCTTTTGTCATGGTTAGCTAATCGCTTGCAATTTTTACACATACGTTTTGGCTTCCTTGCCAAAGCAACTGCTTTTTCCTTCTTCGACAACATTCTCTTTCCGCTCCCTTTGTTCTTGGATTTCTTGGGCGGCAAAATGGTTATCTCCTCGCAGGAGAACATCCAAGAATTTTCTCCAACTGTTGACGTTTATTCAATGGTGATCCTAATGGTGAGAGTTTCTCCTTAAACTGTCTAATTAGACACGAGAAGTTCTCGACATCATTCTTCAATTTGCCCATGAGCAACCCAAGTCTCGATGAATCTCCGACCACATTCATCGACATCGCAATCTGTTTTCCATCTATTATATCAATGTCCTCAGTTGCTTCACCATTACAATCGAACATTTTAGACAACCTTGCATCTTTACACCATCTTTTAACAATACATTGTTTGGGAATAATCTTCACTCCGTTTGATGAGTAAATCCATATGACATGCCGGCAAATGATGCCTTTCCTCTCAAGCATTCTGCAGCTACAAGTGGCTTTCAGTGTATCTAGTTCAACATTATAAAGTAATATGTTAGTTAAATCAGTCAGACGAAAGTGTGACCGTAGTAATACACAAAAGTAGCATTTTAATCAATAAAAGTGTGATTCTAACGGATAAAAGTATAACTTTAATCAATTTGTAATTTTAACTACCCAAAGTGTAATACTAATCAATAAAAGTGTAATTCTAACGGATTAAAGTATAACTTTAGCAACCCAACGTATTATTTTAACAACCCAACGTATAATTCTAACAACCCTAGGTGTAAATCTAATCAACAAAAGTTTAATTTTAACGGATAAAAGTATAATTTTAGTAAACAAATGCTACTGAGAATGATACCAGGCGTATGTGACCTCATAATTTCTCTCCTGCTTGCATCTCTTACGGTGGTCACTTCTAAAGAGCCACACTCGGTGAATCCTCTACTTTTACAAGTACCAATTGAGCACTTGGCCTCTTCTTTAAATTCCTCGAATACTTTATGATTGTACACTTCCGCCCCGTGCACTTCAATAGCTAGATGCGTTGATATTTCAGGGAAAGCGTATCATTACAATTCTCAATCTGTTTCTGTGTGTGTCTTTGCTGGTCCATAGCGCTGTCAAAACGCATCGTAAACTCAACTAATGTTCCTGACTTACTCTCAAATCTCTTAAAAAAACTATTTTCGCTCTCTGATCTTTGGGTTGTCCTCATAACACCTCCCATATCTAGGTCCCTACAATGAGCCATAACCCACTGCCTCCTTTTAGCGTACATTTCTTGGAACCAGTCAATGTTATTAACATTGTGTTCCCTGCCAATTTCTTCCCATTTTGCATCGAACTCTGCCGCTTCAATGTCTTCATCCCATATTATGGCATTCAATTTCTTTAGAAACACTGAATAATCATCTCTCGCCATTCCATACTTGCTTGGAACCTTGTTCATGATATGCCACATACAATAGCGGTGGCGCGCTGTCTTGAACACCAATGGCACCGCTTTAAGAATACCAGCATCCTGATCGGTGATAATGTACTTAGGCTCTTTGCCACCCATCGCACCCAGGAAACGGGTGAACACCCATTTAAACGAGTCTGCATCTTCATGAGCAACAAGCGCTCCACAGAAAGTGACTGACCGTTTATGATTATCAACCCCCGTGAAAGGTGTGAATGACATGTCATACTTATTGGTGGAATACGTTGGATCGAATGACACTGCATCCCCAAAAACTGAGTAGTTCCTTCTAGCGATCCCGTCCGCCCATATAGCTTTACTAAGGCTACCGTCAGAATCAACATCATAGTCAAAGAAGAACCCTGGTCTAGTAACAGCCAATTCCTTAAAGTGGTCCACGAACATCTGACCGTCCCGTTCATAAATGTAGCATTTCACATCCCTGTGAAAGTTCTTAAAAGAATTCAAACTAGCACCGATGTTTTCAAACCCATTAACATGTTCCTTGGAATTTTGTACGTCTTCGTAGCTCCTATCTTAATTTTGTTGATTAATGACAATCTTTTAGATGTACAGATTTTATTCATCAAAAACATAATTAAAACAGATACAAATATATCATCAGTTCAAAAAAAGAAAAGTGTTGTTTTAACAATAGAAAATGTAATTGTAGACTCAAAAAGTGTAATTTTAGATGACAAAAGTGTAATTCTAACAAAATAAAGTGTAATTTTAATCAAGAAAAGTGTAATTCCAATCAACTCAGCCTTGAATTATAAAGGATTATCATTTTGTGATAGTCTGTTATGTTGCATGACAACTTTTGAAACTCTCTATCTCTTGTTGATAGAGAAAAGAGATACAAATGTATAAGTTCAAAAAAGAAAAGTGTTCTTTTAACAAGAAAAAATGTAATTGTAGACGCAAGAAGTGTCATTTTAGTTGACAAAAGTGTAATTCTAACAAATTCTTGTGAAATTATAACATAAACAAGTGTAATTTCAATCAAGACAAGTGTAATTTTAATTAACTCACCCTTGAATTATAAAGGATTATCATTTTGTGATAGTCTGTTATGTTGCATGCCAACTTTTGGAACTCTCTATCTCTGGCTGATACGAGTTCATGGTTGTGCCCATGTGGAATGTCAATTAGTAATTCCCCTTCATCAAGAACAGACCTAATCCTCGCTTTGCAACCAACACGCCCGACTTTGTGTCTCCTACCTGAGTCCTGGCCGTCACTACACTCCAATTGTCCCTTCTGTTTGAACCCCTCCCGGTTGTAAACCAACAGTTTAGATTTGATCTCCCCTCCACGCCATCTCTTAGTTGTGTACTTACGCACATCAAAACCACAAGCAACAGCATAAATTCTATAAAATGTCACTGCTTCCTCTATTTCAGGAATTCACGACCAACATACGGGGTGAACTTAGCTTCAACATCTTTGCAAAATTCTTCTTCGTTCGGCTTTTGTTTTCCATTGTGCTCAATATTATCTGACAATAGCGTAATAATTATCAATTGTTTTCATAACAACTTAAAGTAACCCATATATTTGTTCAAATTATATATTTCTTAAAATTAGACTTTTCGTAGTTATAATTACACTTTTTCTGTTATAATTATACTTTCTACTATTACAATTATAGTTTATAAAGTTGCGACTTTTCTATTACAATCAACCCTTTGGTTGTTAAAATTACACTTTTCTTTCTTACAATTATACTTGTTTCTATTAGAATTACAGTTTCAAAACTTACAGAAATTGTCTTTTGCAATCACACTTTTGCCTGTTAAAATTACGGTCCAACTGTTAGAATTATACTTTTTATTATTACAATTATAGTTTATAAAGTTGCTTTTCTCATTACAATCAACTCTTTGGTTGTTAAAATTACACTTTTCTTTCTTACAATTATACTTGTTTCTATTAGAATTACAGTTTCAAAACTTACAGAAATTGTCTTTTGCAATCACACTTTTGCCTGTTAAAATTACAGTCCAATCTGTTAGAATTATACTTTTTATTATTACAATTATAGTTTATAAAGTTGCAGCTTTTCTGTTACACTAAACCATTTGGTTGTTATAATTACACTTTTGTATGTTACAATTATACTTGTAATTATTACAATTACGTTTGAACACCGACATATTTTGTCTCTTACAATAACACTTTTACCTGTTAAAATAATACTTTTATCACATATAATTACAGTTTTATAAGTTATACTTACGATATTGACAATTTTAATTTAAGATACAAAGATTACACTTTTGAAATTCAATTCTACCATAATAATTACAATAATACTTTCGTGGCTTACATTCACACCTTTTGCAGTTAAGATTACAATTTCATCGAATTCACTGTTATAAATTTCAAGCCTGACACTATGATGTTGAACTTATTATTCACAGAGTTTAACTTCCATCATGGAGAAGTTTAACAGATTTTACATAATAAAAAACAAGGTTCAAAAATAACCTAAAATACACTTCCTCGTCATATTTAAAGAACTGTTAATATCTAACCTAATGTTTTCATAACAATATTATATATAAACTAACATGAAGAAAATAAAAAAAAACAATCCAATCATTACCATGGCCAAATGGAACCATTTGCAAATCCGTCATTTTTTACGTTGGACGTTGGTCTTGTTGTTTGTTTCTCAAACTTCGAGGATAATAATGGAAGATGCTCAAGGATAATAATGGAAGATGATCAAGGAAGCTGATAAAGGAAGATGGGAAATGAAGAAAGTAGGATTTGCTCTCAATTTTCGCTTGATCGATGAGTATTTTTTTTTCAAATTGTGTTTTGTGGAGTATGTCTAAGAAATGTGTTGAGGAAGGTTGTTGAGTGATTATGCATGTGTTTGTGTGTGCACAGTGGGTAATAGCAAGTTATACCGACACAGCCCTCTCTCTCTCTCCGCTCACCCTATTTTTTTTTTCACGCCTATAATGGGCTTAAAGTAGGCAAATCTCCACTCTCCATTCTTCTAATCCAAGGGCCCTAATAAAGACTTAGGGACTCAAAAGATATTAAGGACTTAGAAGAACTTATCACTATATATATATATATATATATATATATATATATATATATATATATATATATATATATATATTAGCTTAATGAACAATGTTCCCTATTTATAGAAAATACTTGTACGGACTAAGGGTATCCACACGGAGGCTCCACGTGAACTCGGTCGTACTGCTGGCGCGGCTCGGATCTAGAACTCTAAGTGGTGACCTTGGCAAAGCACCACAACATCGGCTCGGCACTGGACTAGTCCTTGGAGGGCCTTACCGCCGAGCATGTGTTTGTCTCATGATGTATTATGCTTTTAGGCCTAATAGAGGCTAAATGATCCACACCTAGACTTGAGGCTAATATTAGCTAACTGATCCACATTTGGGCTTGATTTTTTTGCATCGCTACTTTGGTGATACGCAAGTGTAACTGTAACACCCCCACATACCAAGGTGCCTTACCAAGGACCACCCTAGCATGAGAGACTGTTACTATCTCGGTTTTCCGAGGCTAATATATAAAAATTAACAATTCCAAAACATTTATTAAAGTATATAAATTTAACGATTACATTGTCTCAAAATCAACTCAAAAGAAATGTATATGAATCTCAATACAACTGAAATCAAAGACAGCTAAACTCGTAACAGCGGAAGCTAGACTCGAAGTGGTGACATCCCATCTCGTCCCCGTAGCTAAAGACAATCATCACCTGTCACAATCTGCTCACCATCCCCGAATGGATCACCACAGGTTTACAAAACAACAACGAGGTCAGTTCACTGCATAATTAAAATAAGTCAAATGCAACAAAGATAAAACAATTGTTCCACAATCAATCTCCAACTCCCAATCACATCTCATAACTGACTACACACTTAAGTGTGTAGCCCTGCCAGATTTCTGCCGCAACAGATAATCCTCACCGCCAGTGGGGGACCGCAGCCTTGCCTACCTATGCCCCGCTCATCACATGAGCGATAACCCATGTTCATTAATGTGCACATCCCCTCTTGTGGCGGGTTCCACAAAGGGCAAATCAAGGGTGTGAAGCCACTCCCGCAAGAATCATCGATCCATCTCAACTCCAATACTCCAGAATACAATCAACAACAATAGTATCATATCGATTAAATCACAACATCACAATCATCAACTTAATTCAATTACACAATCAACTGAGTAGGGAAACCATTCATTAGTACAAATCTGATACGAGTCAACAAGGAAGCTAGAACTGCTCTTCTATGAATTCTCCACCTAACAAAAATCATACAATCTAATCACAATCATGCAAAAATATCCCTTTTCCCCCAAATTACAAAACTAGGGTAAACCCTAAAAAGACAAACTGACAAGACTCATAGGACCAGTGGCTTACTGATGCAATCGACGCAAGAGAGGAATGAAAAAAGACTCACAAACAATCAATGATCTTGAGAAAGAGATTAGAGGTGATTAGAGTTACGTTTGAATGTTTTAGTTTTTTAAAAAGTAAAAGTGAAACTATTAAACATGATTTATAACTCTAATCGTCTCTAACCAAACCGCGGAAATAATTCCCGTCAGACCAAATACTCGGTCGAGTGTAGGGAATACTCGGCCGAGTATCCCTTACTCGGTCGAGTATTACCATACTCGGCCGAGTATTCCTGGACAATAGCCTTACCAGAAACACACGACGCATTACTCGGCCGAGTAAGCCCTATTCGGCCGAGTAACAGGACATAGAAAAACGTAGTATTACAGTCTTCCCTCCTTAAAACGAACTTCGTCCTCGAAGTTCAAACCCATACCTACATAGCATACACACATGCCACTCAGCCAACCATCATCATTCAACTCTCATCCTCAATCCACGACGCTAACTCAATCAACAACGCCTATCTCAACAATGCAGCTCACAACATAACATCTACCATAGAATAACTCACCTAACTCCATAATACTATCGAATACCTGCCAACCCTATCTTACTTCCATAACGCTCACTAGCAAACTCAATACCAAGACAATCCACCGAACAAGATCAACCACAAAACGGAATGTTACATTCTACCACCCTTAAAACGAACTTCGTGCTCGAAGTTTACTCATACACATAAACATAATCACCCAATCCATCAACACCGTCAATGTTTACTCACGCTCTTAAACATCATACTACTACAAGCACTGCCATTACCAGTAATAAAATCAACCACAACACAAATCCATCCTTTATTCTACACCAACACTCAAACTTCCAATTATACTACAACATGTACAACCATCAAACTCTGTTTGTCGCATCCTACTCCTCTTAAGATAAATGTTACGTCCTCTTAACTCACTAATACTAGATCCTTAGCTATATCTTCTCATTATCTTCAGCACCACCGCATGTCAACGATAACCGCCTATAGCCTCAACACCTACCTACATCCATTCCTATATCCAAGGCTCTCTTACTCTAGCCGTTCTTATACCTCAATTCATTCGGCACACCATCTAACCTCTACCACAAAATCCTTAGCATAACCATTACCGCAAAACGACATACTTCTTTATACATGCACTTATCTCCACAATCATAACTCACGATCCACAATTGTTACACACACTCACACTAGATCCTCAAGTTCTCCTGTTTATTGTCGTAAACCTCATCCATAACTTAACGTAATACTATTTCCTAATACCCTATACTCACTGTCCCAATAAATATCACGAACCACTTGCCGCCTCCAGCTCAGCACACACCCATTCCACAAAACTCTTGCTACAACTATGTCAACCAATGTCTCATCTAAAACACGATTAAAAGTACTCTAACAACTATACCATGACAACAACGGAAACATACGCAACTTTCTTCCATATCATACTCTACCCTCACTCCCAAGCCGAAACTGGTAAGAAACATTAATAAACAAAACAACAACCTATATGCCCAGACCGACACTAACAGGAAACAACAGTAAACAAACAACAATCTATATAACTGATATATACTTTCGAAAGTTCGTCTCATCAGTATCATGCCTACTCCACCGCAACCGATGACGGCATCGCAACACCGCCACTAACAGCCGCACCGCAACGCAAAAATACTCGTATCACAACACGAAGTACCGTGCCCAGATCGCCACCCGAGGCACAACAACCACATCGATAGCCGTCGTAACTTATACAATCCCATAAACACTAACTCATTATAACTTCCTTGACCAGAAAACTACCTTAAAACCGTTTCACTAGATCAAAACGCAACATATTACACGGAATAAACAAATAATAACCTTATGAATATCATACATACTATTACTCATGAGGCCGGAACCTCACACTATCACTTATAGATACCATACATACACATGCACTTATAACTAGCCATTCTAGATCACCCAAATTACTACTTTTTGAATATCATCCTATTAGATTACCATACACTACATATGAAGCGGAACACTCATATAACGACTTATAACTTTCACACCATACCACTACTCGTGAGGTCAGAACCTCACACAAACATGTAAACCCATCATGGACCCGTAATCGAATCTAACTAGCCAATCCTGATCATGTAAGTTACCACTTGGTAATGAATATCTCTCACCCGAGCTTAACTCACATGCCTTTCATAACATGT